>NC_133795.1:32434195-32787695 GCF_043250625.1 Sebastes fasciatus | reverse complement strand
TAGCTTTAGCATTATTAGCTTTAGCTTTATTAGCTTTATTAGCTTTAGCTTAATTAGCTTTAGCATTATTAGCTTTAGCTTTATTAGCTTTAGCTTTATTAGCTTTAGCTTTATTAGCTTTAGCATTATTAGCTTTAGCTTTATTAGCTTTAGCTTTATTAGCTTTAGCTTTATTAGCTGTATTAGCTTTAGCTTTATTAGCTTTAGCATTATTAGCTTTAGCTTTATTAGCTTTAGCTTTATTAGCTGTATTAGCTTTAGCTTTATTAGCTGTATTAGCTTTAGCTTTATTAGCTTTAGCATTATTAGCTTTAGCTTTATTAGCTGTATTAGCTTTAGCTTTATTAGCTTTAGCTTTATTAGCTTTAGCTTTATTAGCTGTATTAGCTTTAGCTTTATTAGCTTTAGCTTTATTAGCTTTAGCTTTATTAGCTGTATTAGCTTTAGCTTTATTAGCTTTAGCATTATTAGCTTTAGCTTTATTAGCTTTAGCTTTATTAGCTGTATTAGCTTTAGCTTTATTAGCTTTAGCTTTATTAGCTTTAGCTTTATTAGCTGTATTAGCTTTAGCTTTATTAGCTTTAGCATTATTAGCTTTAGCTTTATTAGCTTTAGCTTTATTAGCTGTATTAGCTTTAGCTTTATTAGCTTTAGCATTATTAGCTTTAGCTTTATTAGCTTTAGCTTTATTAGCTGTATTAGCTTTAGCTTTATTAGCTTTAGCATTATTAGCTTTAGCTTTATTAGCTGTATTAGCTTTAGCTTTATTAGCTTTGGCATTATTAGCTTTAGCTTTATTAGCTGTATTAGCTTTAGCTTTATTAGCTTTAGCATTATTAGCTTTAGCTTTATTAGCTGTATTAGCTTTAGCATTATTAGCTTTATTAGCTTTAGCTTTATTAGCTTTAGCTTTATTAGCTGTATTAGCTTTAGCTTTATTAGCTTTAGCTTTATTAGCTTTAGCTTTATTAGCTGTATTAGCTTTAGCTTTATTAGCTTTAGCATTATTATCTTTAGCTTTATTAGCTTTAGCTTTATTAGCTGTATTAGCTTTAGCTTTATTAGCTTTAGCATTATTAGCTTTAGTTTATTAGCTTTAGCTTTATTAGCTGTATTAGCTTTAGCTTTATTAGCTTTAGCATTATTAGCTTTAGCTTTATTAGCTGTATTAGCTTTAGCTTTATTAGCTTTAGCATTATTAGCTTTAGCTTTATTAGCTGTATTAGCTTTAGCTTTATTAGCTTTAGCATTATTAGCTTTAGCTTTATTAGCTGTATTAGCTTTAGCATTATTAGCTTTAGCTTTATTAGCTGTATTAGCTTTAGCTTTATTAGCTTTAGCTTTATTAGCTTTAGCATTATTAGCTTTAGCTTTATTAGCTTTATTAGCTTTAGCTTTATTAGCTTTAGCTTTATTAGCTTTATTAGCTTTAGCTTTATTAGCTTTAGCTTTATTAGCTTTAGCTTTAGCTTTATTAGCTTTAGCTTTATTAGCTTTAGCTTTATTAGCTTTAGCTTTATTAGCTTTAGCTTTATTAGCTTTAGCTTTAGTTTCCCTCTAGGCTAGCTAGGCAACGTTACTAGCTACTACTCCACTAACGTCAGTGGCGGAAGAAGTATAGTACCAATACCACAGTACAGAAATACTTACAAGTTACAAGTAAAAGGTTTAAGTTTAACATTTTAAGTTTTTAAAAGTCAAACATTTAAATTTGTACATAAAGGTCCCATATTGTGCTCATTTTCAGGTTCATACTTGTATTTTGTGTTTCTACTAAAACATGTTTACATGCTGTAATGTTTAAATTTCTTTGTTTTATTTTCTTCATACTGTCTGAATATACCTGTATTCACCCTTTGTCTGAAACGCTCCGTTTCAGTGCATTTCAACGGAATTGCAATGGAACTGTGTTGCTAGGCAACAGCTTGGGTCCATGTTTACTTCCTGTCAGCTGAGGACATTCACATCCACTGCAACCAAGGCCTATAGGAAGGAGGCTGGGTCATGCGTCAAAAATCTGGTCTGCACTCGCCGAAATTGAGCCAATCAGAACGCACTACCGCAGCTTCAGTTACACTGTGCATGTGTTATACCCCATACCCCCAAGACCCATGTCCACCCGTGACCCAGCCTCCTTTCCATAGGCCTTGACTGCAACCAGGATATAAACTGGGACACATTTAGAATTTTTACGTTTAAAACCATGTAATGGCCTAAATATTGTATATTTGTGACATCACAAATGGACAGAGACCCGGCTTGTTTCAAACGCACAATTTGTGAATACAGGCTGTGTGTGTTTCTCTGTATATTGAGCGCTTTGATACTTTCACTGTATTTATAAAGCACTTAAACCTGCTTTATAATATAAAAGACAGGAAAATCGTACTTTTTACAATATGGGACTATTAAGTAAAAGTAGCCAGAAAGGAGCCTATTAGCATCAAAATATCAAAGTAAAAGTACTCATTCTGCAGATTAGCCCGTTTCCGAATAATTATCATTATATTATTGGATAATGGTTATATTTATTGATCATATTTTGTATTAATAAACAATAACTAATAACTCAAGTTACCAAGTAAATGTATTGGAGTAAAACGTAATTTTTTACCACTGAAATGTAGAGGATGAAGCAGCAGAGTACCTCAAAACTTTACTTAAGCACATCACCTGAGTAAATATACTTTGTTACTTTCCACTACTGATTTAAAGTATAGTAAAAAGTAGTCATTTTGCAGAATAGCCCATTTCAGAATAATAATCATTATATTATTGGATTATGGTTATTGTTGTATTAATGTGTACATCACTGCTGGGTAGCTTGATAATTCCCCCCTGGGGATCAATACATTCTTATTGATACAATAATATCATAGTATTTATTGATTATGTTTTGTATTATTAAATAATAACTAATAACTAAAGTTACCAAATAAATGTAGTGGAATAAAATGTAAAATATTTCCCTCTGAAATGTAGTGGAGTAGAAGTATAAAGCAGCAGAAAATGGAAATACTCAAGTCAGGTACAATTACCTCAAAGATACTTTGTTACTTTCCACTACTGACTATTAGTATCAAAAGTAAAAGTACTCATTATGCAAAATGGCCTCTGTCAGTGTTAAATTATGTCTTAATGGTCCAAAAAGATATCTTTTTATTTTTATTTTATGCAACCAAGATAATAATTTGTACACACAAGTTATGATCTTGAGCAACACGATAAAAAAATTCTGGGGCTCTCCTTTTAGTTTTGTTCCGGGGCAATTTATAACTTTATCATTCTTATAAGTACACGATGACCTCACGTAAATCCCAGCATACAGTAACTAAGCACAACTCCAACCTGAGAAGGTCTAATCTAATGTGGGGCATAACATGATAACAATGCATCATATTTAAATCACGTGTTTTGTATGTTAAATCAAAGTGACTAACTATAGCAGTTAAATACATGTAGTGAAGTAAAAATAGCCGACAATATTTCCTTCTTAAATGTTGAGGAGTAAAAGTATAGAGTAGCATGAATGGATATACTTAAGTAACGTACACGCACCTCAAAATTGTACATCAGTACAGTACTTGAGTACATGTACTTAGTTGCTTTCCACCACCGACTAACATTACATGTCAGAGGAAGATATTGGAGGCCTACTTTTTACTCTTTTACATTTTTCAGATGGCGCATATGAGGAGCTTAAAAATGCATTTTTGTTGATTAAACTACCTCATAGGATGTGTTGTTAAAATTGACCAGCCACATTAAAATGCTGTTTACATGTTGCAACATCAGTAATAACAAAACAATAGTAAAATATATGCCTGCATAAAGAGTGATTTCAAATTTTGAACTTTAAGTACATTTTGATAATAATACTTATTTTGAATGCAGGACATTTCTTTATTAATTTAAAGAATCTGAATACGTCTGCACCGCTGATAGATTGTGCAATTTCAGTGCTGCAACTAACAATTATTTTCATTGTCGATTAATCTGTAGTTTATTTTCTTGATTAGTTGTTTGGTCTATAAAATGTCAGAAAATGGAGAAAAATGTCGATCAGTGTTTCCTAAAGTCCAAGATGACGTCCTCAAATGTTTTGTTTAGTATAGAGGAGTAAAGAAACCAGAAAATATTCACATTTAAGAAGCTGGAATCAGAGAATTTTGACTTTTTTTTCTTAAAGAATTACTCAAAACGATTGATTATCAAAATAGTTGTCGATTAATTTAATAGTTTACAATTAATCGATTTATCGTTGCAGTTCAAGAATAAGCAGTGCCTTGCTGAATGATATAAGGGAAAATTTAAAGAAAACAAAATCTTACTTTTTTTATTGCCCCTTTATTTTTATATGTTAGCAATGTTAACAAGAAAATGTCTTATATTGAAAAATTACAAAATGCAAGTTTAAACTGTAAAATGTACTGTTTCTATACTTCGTACATGATAAATATATATGTGTTATGTTTTTCATGATTCGTATTACATTATAGAAGCCTGTACTGTAGGCCTAAACTAGTATATGACACTTACAAACATTCTTTGTTCACATATTAAGCATGCAAATGTACATTTTACAAGATATTTGATTGTTACAGATACTTTCTTTGAGTTTTTAATCAGAAAACGGCACTTTAGTTTGTTTCTCTGATTCTTTCAGTGGCTGTGGTTCCTCCTGAGCTGGTGTTAGTGGGGCGCCCTCTAGGAAGGTACAGAAGTGCTCTGCTGTATTGATGAGCTCAGGTTTTCTCAACAGGAAGTAGCATTTTGGGAAGTAGTAGGCTACCACCAGTCCCGCGTTGCTTGCCAGGGTGAAAACCACATGGACAATAGACCTGTTCTTGATACTCAAGCCTATGTAGATGGGAATAAAGCTCACCCAAATCACACAGTAGATCAGGGAGGAAAAGGTGATGTCCCTGGCAAGGTTGTACTGGTGAAGAGGCTTTGCTGCCATGAAGGTACACATGAATGATACAAGGGCCAATGCACCGTTGAAACCTTGTATTACGGCAAATCCCATCAAGGGCAACACTGGACATGCTAGAAATGCTCTCACAAAGTTTATTTTCATTTTTGCCACATAGTCAGACAGCGAGGGCTCTTGCTGAACAAACCAGCCAAAGAGACCAGCCTGCACGGCACAGCAGACCAGCACAAACAGCCAGCTTCCAGGGCCTCTCAGTATATGCAGGTGAGAGGCGGCCGTCTTTGGGAACTCTGTCACGTAGAGTATCTGTTTAAAAAGAAGGGTTTGCAGCCTGATCACAATGTGCGCTCTTTATTTTGTCCCACAGTGCCGTAATGTATTTTATTTCTTACCTGTAGTGAGATGGAAGTGATAATGGAGAGGGCCACTGTTTGGAAAATGGAGGTGAGGGGAAGCTGAAGACGACACACCACTTCCCCTGGCTGCCCCAGGAAGAGCAGCAGACTGAGGCAACCTCCCATCAGGCTTAGCAGAGCCGCAAAACTGAGGATTCCCCCCGAGGCCGCTACCAACAGGGTACCCCGATGTTTCAGGAAGACAACACCCACTGACACCTGAAATACCAGGAGCAGCACCCCGGCCAGCGTCATCTCCAGAGCCTCAGGCGTGTCCCAGGACAAAACGTCAAAGGTGGGTTCAGTGCAGTTAGTGCTGCGGTTCTGAGACCATTGATGATCCGGGCACTTAGTGCACTGGATGTCCTCTGTGAGTCAGAAAGCACAACAAGACATTTGGTTTGATTAACAGGCACACAATCTAGAAATCAAATCAAACCATGACTGTATGTGATGCATGTTTTGATTGCATTACCACTAAAGGAATATTGGTAGGTTGACTTTTTGGGAAATACGCTTATTCGGTGTCTTGCAGGAGGTTAGATGAGATCAATACCACTCTCATGTCTGTGCATTAAATCTGGAGATACAACCAGCAGCTGGCTGGTTTAGTTTAGCTCTAAAGACTGGACTTGTTTTTAGGTGTTTTTTGTTACCTTTGGGCAGAGCCAGGCTAACTGTTTCTTCCCTTTTCCAGTCTTTATGCTGAGCTTAACAAACCGGCTGCTGGCTGCAGCCTTTATTTAAAGACATGAGAGTGATATGAATCTTCTCATTTAGCTCTCGGTAAAACGAATAAGCATACTTCCAAAAATGTTGCACTATCTAACTATAAAGTGAGGAATCTCTGTCTGTCTGGACTTCACACTTGGCGGGTGTATTGCTCAGGACCCAAGGGAGTGCAGTGTCGAATGAGGTGCAATTTGGCCATATGGTGGCGTTATAACTATGAACTTTATGTTTTGGCCTGTAACTTTTTAACCATAAGTCTCAGAAAACAAAATTCTAATACTAGATTGATTTTCCGGCATTTTATATTGTGTCCAAATCGGACTCCTTCTACACGTTTTGAGCAGTCATCACGAAATTGGAAATAGCTGGAAAAAGTTACTAGTAACTAGTTCTTTGGATTTTTGGTGTTCCACACAGTTTTGCTACAGCTGGCCCTCACAGTTTGCCCAAATGCTGTGGGCAAGGCTTATATTACAAAAAATGTCATATCTCCTGAACTCTCTGTGCTGTTGTGACCACATTTGGTGGACATGTGTAGGTATGATGTCTGAGTGACCATGCCAAACTTGGTGCCATTCGGCCCAAGGTGACGCTGTCGCAGCATCATCTAACTATAAAGGAAGGAATCTGTCTGTGTATGTATGACTGCCCTTCGCATATCTCAAGAACCGTTCATCCAATCAACTTCACACTTGGCGGGTACCAGCAGTCATATCGCCATGCAAACAAGCAGGACTTCTGGGGGCCACTAGTTACTTTAAATAAGGATCAAGTATTTGACAGATACCACCACATTACCCTCATTTTTCTGGTAAGTGCCTGCCAAACAGTCGATACAATCAAAACAGCAGGAGTGGAAGCCTTTGACTCTGCGGACTTGGCCTTCCTCACATGCTGCCGAACAGGTGGACTGAGGAACCTGCAAAAGTTGTGGCATTACAGTTAGGATGTTAGGTTATGGTAATAATGACAACATTTCAGGAACCCCAACTGCTTTATGATCAGGTGGAATTTAACCACAAAGCTTTTAAAGTATACACGTTCAAAACTTGATATCAATTTCTGATTAAATTGCTGAAATTACCTCAGAGTTTTTGGTGTGCCATTTGAAGAGGGTTTTGTTGATGGATAGTTGTTTATAAAAGGCTCCGACAGTTGTGAATTCTAAATCCGAAGCTTTCCAGACCCACTCAATCATATCGTATCCCCTGTTTGGGTTGCCATTACTGTCAAACTCTAAATGTGTGCCATTTATATCTACAGAAGTATTCCTTAAAACCTCCAACAGCTGCAAAAAAAGGTTGTATTCATCAATTAATCTCAATGTTAGTAAAAACATTTTAATTTCAAATCACAATCACCTATATAGCAGACAAAAAATGAAAATAAATCACCTTCCAGGGATAGATTTTGGTGTCAGATCCGTACATACAGGCTGTTGAATTGCACTCCAGCAGGTCGTGCAGTGCGTGTGCCACACTGTAGATGGCAGCATACACACTGAAAGCTTTGCGCTTCACTTCAGGGTCTGTCACCAAGCTTATATTAGCAGGTGACAAGTACCAGCATTGTGGGCACGGATTGTCATGATTGCCTTTGGACTTTGGTGCTGGAGCGGACGTCTTCTCCCTCTCCTCACTCATTTTGGTGAAGAGCTCCTGTGTGTAGGCAGTGAGCAGATCCAGGGTCTGTGTCTTGTCGATGAATCCAATGATTGTGCCGATCGTTTGGATATTGGGGAGGGAAATCATTAGATTACTGAGGGTCCAACTTGTGCTGGCAATCCACACGGCTGTTACATTCCTCCTGATGACCTGGAGTAGATTGCATTGGATTATTGAATATAATCTATCCACCAATAACATGTTGTCTAAAGTGCTTCACTAACCTCTTTAAAAAGGATCTCAACTTGCTCTGGAAGAGAAAAGACCACTACCACTCCTACTTTGGTTGCTTGGATATTGTTGATGATGGTGTTGATCGCTTGTTCAGGGTCAGTGTAGACTGGAATCAGCCCCTGATAGGCCACACAGATAGACATATTTTCTGCTACTTCGGAGAATTCCTGCACACCTCGTTGTCCGTACTCCTCCTCACTGCCCACCACCGCCACCCAGTTCCAGTTGAACTCCTTCATCAGCAGTGCCATGACATCCACTTGCCATTTGTCACTGGGCACCGTACGGAAGAATGACGGGTAGAGAAGATTGTTGCTGAATTTGTCACTGGTGGCACTGTAGCTAACCTGAAGGGAGAAAAGTGATATTATACCACTGCTCCATTATTAACGCATAAGGCCTAATGCACATTTACTGAGGCTGCAGGATAATTTGCAATACAAGTGGGCAGTTGTTTTCTATGTTACTATACTGTAAAAAATTAAAGGCAAAGCAATTAATGATTGACAATAATTAATGAACAAATGAATACTTTTCTGTGATACAGCTTCCGTTGTAGGACAGCGAGTATTCATCTTTTTCTAACAATTTAAAAAGAATCAACTTCTTGTGGGACGCTGTAGAGGCGAATGTTTAGCCTCACTTTGAAGATTTACTCTCAACATTAGGAATATTTTTGGAGGAAATGTCAAATCAGGTCAGGACGTGAATGCATGCGGATGTATATGACTAGACATGTTTGTGACCAAACCTGTGGCATCAGAAAGAATCCCAGGAGTTTCCCTATGACCGACACCATTTCCGAGCTAGAAGGACCGATCACGGCCGATACGCTGGTCTCATAGTTGGTGTAATTACACTCCACAGATAGCGCTTTGTTGGATTTCGCAGTGAGGAAAGAGAGGGTGGGCTTCACGATGACGGCAGATTGTCTGCATGTGTCGTGGATTTCATAACCCAACTTGATGCCAGGGAGAATATTTTGGTTTGCGTTGATCTCATCCACTGCATATTTCATCACTATAGCGAGGCCCAGTCCACCCTCACTTAAACTGTGGGGCCACAGGCAGAAAAACAAAACAAAGTTAAAGCCTTGTTAACCAGGTTAAGCATACATATTGGTGCAGAATCTCAAATAATAGGGTCATTATTTCCCCAAAAATACCTTTCACAGCTGATGTTGTTAGGCTCCCTCCTCTGGCTGAGGTTGCTGGAGACCAGGTTAATGGGAAAAAGCCCTCCGAGCATGATGTCCCCAGACAAATTGAAGAGACTGGTAGAAATGTTGTGGAACCATTCAGGCGGATTCGCACCGCAGCTCAGTCTCAACGCCCAGCACAAAACCAGCAGGGTGAAAGGTGCAGCCATGATGCAGATAAGCCGGAGACTGAAGCTAGACTAATGAGAGCAGTGTGCATATGTGTCAGTGCATCAGTTGTTCTATGCAAACTCACCTGAAAGCCCCAGAGTGAAATTGGAGCAATTGGCACCTCCTTTTCCCGGCCACCTGAAGGTGTAATTCCAAGTAACTGCAAATCATGTTAAATGGTCCTTATAATATTCAGCCACATTTCCATTTGTGGTATAAATGGACTTGAAATGAAAGATCAGCAGCACCCTTTAACTTTTATAATGAAGATATTTGCTCTTTGTTATCAATAGCTGTAGTATTAATTGCACTAGTATTGTGATTTTGCCTAGATCAATAGAACCTGAAGGAACTGTGAATGGTGACATCTTATTTAATGGCATTGTCTTATTGGTAAGGCACTGCATGTAAGAAGGAAAGACTCACTGGTGTGTATGTACAGTATATGTGTGTGTCGTGCCAGTGGTGTTCATCCTTCCGGATCATTTTCCTGACATTTGCTTGTGGTTTGCTCTCAGATTCTCTTTGGTGTAACTATCTGTCGGGAGATGAGCACATCAAACGCAGTAGATTCCTTTTTGCCTGCTCACACTGATGTTGTTATCACTTTGCAAATGTTACCTTGTGTGGGTGGCTTATCATGTCGTCTTAGGGAAAATGTATACTACATTAACCCCGTCACTGCAACCAGTGTGCCGTAAAGAAACCAGTAATAAGTCATAAATCAACCTCAATACTGCTAATGCTCCTCATACGATATGTGTTAAGCTCTTTTCTATTGAATGTTTTTTTTTTTTGTTGTGTCATGTTTTGCATTCACCTCAGTGTTGCTTTTGCATGTACATTTGCATGCAACACTGGATCGTTTGTCATCCATACAAGGACATTGACATATTTCCTCCCAAGATATTTGCATGAACCTACAGTAAGTAGACATAATGCTCTTTTAGATGGTTCTTTACAACAACAACAACGACATATTGACCAAGCCTTAATATATTGTTCTGGCTACTTGTTTTCAAAGCTGTTGGTCACAAAACTTTGAAAACCTCATAGCTTCTTTGTTTAAATGTTTTATTGTACTATAAAGCACTTTAAACTACTATTTGTATGAAATAGCGCACTGCATATAACTGGAAAGGGGACAATAGCTAAGCTTGGTTGAAGGCAGAGAAACACCACGGACAGGCTGTCAATCAATATGGACATGGACGGTGTAAGAGCCTCCTGTCCACCTGACGTGTAAGTGTTTGGACTGAGGGAGGAAACTTGACCACCCAGATAAAACCAATGAGAATTCAGGGAAACATGAGACTAGTTGCCCTCTGGTGAAATAAAAACAAATGTGAGACACTGAGAGTTATAAAATGTAAAAATAAAATAAAAATAATTTTCATAAATGTTCCCTTAGGTTCTTCTGAATTAATACAAGTTTAATTAAAATGTCTCGCTCAAACTTCAGAGGCATGTACAGTACACTTTCTCAATTGTTTCCACTGTAAGCCCTTGTGACTTTTCCATATTTCAAGCAAATATTTAAATTTGAAAACTGCACTTTCAACTGCTTTTCAGAGTCTGTCAGGAACGAGTGAAACATTCTCCCTGTGGGATGAGATTATTTCACCTTTTTGTAATGCGAATCCTCTTGTAAGAATATTTTAACATTAGAACCGCCAGGGGTCGCTGTATACCTAAAACTGCTGACGGGTAAAATTGACCCGCTATTAGAATGCATTGATTTTCAAGGTACAAGGTTGATTTATTTATTATTCTACTACACAGGGTTGTATAAGGAAATGCTATAGTTGTAGTCCCTTTATGCTACTCACAGCAAGAGTCACAATCAAGCCAGGACACATCGCTCAGTCCTGAATTCTCCCCATCATCAGACTCTTCTTCACTCAATGCACTGAGCAAGTACAATACCTGACACATAGAGATGTGTTGATAACATTTTTATAAAATTATTTTAATCTTTTTTTACCTGGCTTTATCTTGACAATTTTTACCAATAGGGGGTGCTACATAACACTTTAAGGAAAAGTAACAGAATGGGGGGCTTGAATATTTCATTAAAACAAAGTTACATACAAACAAAAAACAGCCACACGTAAATTTGATCCGTTTTTGGTTCTAATGTTAAATCTGCACGGTGAAGGCCGCACTGTCTTGAACAAAGAATAAGTATGCGACTAATCTTGTCTGTTATTACATCACTAGAAGACTTCAACAGGGAGGGGAAATTAAGTTAACCACATGTCACAGGCTAGAAATATTACAATATTTACTTAATCGCAGCTCACATTAATTGACAGAACGAGATCCGGAAATGAAAACAGAATTAAAAGAAGACTGATTCTAAACTATGTTGAGCTGGGTTAGTTGGGTTTTGTCAGTCCAGTTCCTGAGAATTTCTCTTTGATGTCTGCATACTCACTGTAGTCCCAAACAGCGTCAATGGAGGGAGTGGTTATTATATTGCCTCACATGGCCAAAAGTATTCTTCTGAATCACATGTGAACATCAGATCCTCATTTGATTAATAGGTCAAGAATTAGTTGCCAAACCGGACAGAGAAAGCCACAGTGCAAAGCAATTACCACACACACCTTACAATACAACCACTTACAGTTTTAGATGTCATTCATTAATGATTCGACTGTGCGGTGTAATTGGTTCTTATGGTCATTATTTTTCATATTTACATGAAAGTGTTAGTTTATGTGGAAAAATGTCCTGACAAATATATTTGAAAACATATTTTTTGTTCATTGATTGTGGCATTTTGCATTAGATTTCATGTCATATCACAATATAGAGTGTCAAGTTCCCCCCCCAAATGCATTGAACAATACACATTTATCTCAACAAACCTGTAGTGTGCACTGCTGTAGGTTCTTGTAATTATACATGATTGCAACTTTTCCGTACTTGCATTATCATTTTTCTCATTCATGTGTGTTTATCTTTTGAGGTGAACAAGACTGATTTGAAGACGTATCAGTTACAGGAAGGGTTTGTTCCGGGACATAAAGGAGCTATTCTGTTGCCTATCTTGTTAGTCATCTTGACGTAAGAAGGCCGGTGATGACACTCAGTGTTTTTCTTTTGCACAGCCTGTCTACTCGTTCCACCTCAAGAGCATTCTTGTACAACAAGTCTCTGGGAACAGTCAGAATCACTGTATTTGCAGAAACATTTAAAATTGCTTCCATGTCTCTGACTAAATCTTATGTTGGCTCAGTGTTTCTGCTCTGTTGTTGTGTGCAGACAGTGGAATCAGATTAACATCTTGTTTATGTTTGAGCAGCTTTCTTTCTCAACCATGAATTCACCTTTTGCCTTGTTGTGCATTGCGTAGGTAGGGAAAACTTTCATTGATGATCTACGCCAGTGTCGCACACAAATACAAACACGTCTGTCTGTTTTGTCTCCAGGTATTAAATACTATCTCAGTGGCCTGACACACGCTAAATAGAAAATGCAAAAATCACTATCATTATTGCCACTTGATGGTCATTCAAGTAACGTGCCTCTGGGTTATTCAGAGCAGTAAATGCATGTTAATAATGTTGTGGTTTAGAGCTGGTAGATGTAGCGTCTGCTTGTTAAACCTCAGAACAGGGTCATTTAAAAAAAATGGCATTCAAATAGTTTTGGTTTTATATGTCTGGGTTTTGTGATATTGGTTGAACATTGATTTCTGCTTCAATCGCAATACAATGGAGGTGAATGGGATTTTGTTTGCAATGCATCAACATTGAACAATTACAACAGCACCCTATTTTTCATATGCAATGTCCCAGTTACTCTGGATAATCCACATATGTTGCTGTCAACTGTTTTCATTCAAACCTTCTACTGAAACGTAATCCAGATGAAAACCGCCAGAATAAAAATGTAGGCATTGTACGTTTCTGCAAACCATGGATACGTTGAATCTCACGTGAAACACGTTTCTTATCTTTTGCCTTTTCGAAACTGCATTCTCAATGACGTTTAGGTTTAGGCAACAGAACTACTTGGTTTGGTTTAGTAAAAGATGTAAAAGAAGATCATGTTTTGGGTTAAAATAAGTATGTTGCTTTTGGTTTCACACATTTGACCCATCCATCCACTCCAGCCTCCTCCATACGCAGACTCACACGGACATTGATTAAACATATTTGTGATACGTCAAATACAAACGTAATCCGGGAGGAAAAACGTTCCCTGGAAATGTAATTGACAACGCAGCTTCGTTGTAGGGGAACTTGATTTGTAGGAGACCAGGCTGGAAATACATTAACAGTGTTCTGTGAATAAAGTAAAACCATAATAGGCTGGATACCATTTCTCATTCTGATTCTCCATATTGTATTTTTAGTTAATTCGGTCTATTCTGTACAACATCTACCAAGACTGCTACTACTAATGATCATCAATTAATCTGCTGATGATTTTCGCCATTAATTCATGAAAATTGTACTCCACCTATTTAGCGTTGCATTTACTCTATTCATTCTGCTTCCTTGTCAAAACATGGCACCTACAATACCCACAATGTAACTAGACCACACCGCAGACAGTTCCATGAGATGAAAGACTAGCGGCTACTGTAGCCTCGAGCCTCTGAGCTCACTTCTTTCTAACTCCACACCTCCAAATTTTTTTTAATTTTCAAACTTCCGACTCGACCGACGCTGACTGATGTAACATCCCTTTAGGCGATTTATTAGCTCCCTCTGGAGCCACAAAAGCCTTTTATACAGCACCTTTTCACATCTCCAAAAACCTGTTAATAGTTTGGTCTATAAAACATCAGAAAACAGTGAAAATATTCCAAGGTGTTGTCTTCAAATGTCTTATTTTGTGGGAGCAACAGATATTTAGATACTTTACTGAGAAGAAGCAACAAAGTCTCACAATTTAGGAACCTGAATCCATCACATTTGTGGCAGTTGTTTGCTTGAATAATGACTGAAACGATGAATCGATTATCAATAGTTGTAGATTAATCAATTAAATGTTGCAGCTCTAATATAAATATAATCGACTTGACTTGATAGCACTAGAGATAACACTAGATAGCAGAGATAGCACTAGAAGACATTTAGTCCTCCGACTCTGGCTGCCTTGATACTGTACAGTTTATAATACCACTCCCTGAGTGTGGACATTTACATAGCTCAGCCACTAGATGTCAGATATGTGTATTGTATTGTCTTCAGCTATTGGACTCACACAGTCTGCTTTGCCTGTGGGGCTGTTGAAATCTGGCACTTAACTTGTAGATGGGGAATATGTATGTTACGAGGAGCTGGAGGTGAGAAAACTCAGAACGGGACGTCTTGTGTTGCTGCTGATGGAGGTGGAGCTTCCTGCAGCTGTGTGGGCAGCAGGTACATTGTGTAGCAAAGGGCTGTTTGAATAAACTGATAACAGAGGGGAGTCAACCTGCGTAAATGCTGAAATGATTTTCTTGGTACTACTATGTTTTGGTTTGGAGGCACGTGTTTTTGTCCTGTAAGCCTGCAAACCATTTCCCCTGCGTGTGTCTGTAGAGTTCCGTGGGTTGGCCTTATGACCTGCAAAGGAGGGAACATTGTTGCACAACAGCTTCTCAGATTGAGAAAAACATAGACGTAGACATTGCATCAAGGGAACGCCATGTGTGATGTGAGGAAATGGATACTCTCGCACGTAAGGCTGCTTTGTGCCAGTTTTAATGTACTGTGGCGAGCAAACATAATATGCCACCAGTGCCCCCTCTGTCCGTCCCTAATGGCCGTGACTGTTGCAAAACATGGTCTGAGCTGCATTCCCTCCCAGAGAGAGACCCAGGAATACCACCCTCTCTCTCTTGCTTCCTCCCCCCCACCCCCTTTGCCTGCACAGTGGCCGGATCAGCCCCGCTCTCTAATCTCCATCGCTGGCCTGAGAAACACTGGGCCCGTTGTTGACATGCTGGCCTCATACCCCACAGGGGCTGACAAATTATTAGCCAGCCTCTCCGTGCAGAGCGAGGCCAGCCAGCCAGCCAGCCAGCGAGTCTGTGCAGCCAGGCAGTAGAATACTAAACTGTGCTGCCGGACATCTGTCTCGATCAGCTCTACTGTGGCAATGATGCTGGAGGAAAATGTGGGAACGACGAGATTCTGTTGTACGACGGCGGGGGCGGTTGGTCGGGGTTGAACCAGCCGTGGTGGTGCAATATCGCTCAGTTTACAACATCTTGCAGAAAAGCTTGTTATCACAGCCTGAACACGTGTATTATGGAGGTGTTTTTACCGCACCGTGAAGGGTTAAATAAAGGATTCATCCTCCCCCCTTCCAGCAGTAAAACTCGTTCTTCTTCGTGTCTTCATCCTGTGTGTGTGTGTGTGTGTGTGTGTGTGTGTGTGTGTGTGTGTGTCGCTCACAAGTGTGTTGCAACTCATATTTGTACATTCATTCACATGTGCAGGGATATATAAACAATGGGACACATTATTGTGCATTGTTTTACTGTCAGTTGACTGTTCAGGCCTTTGCTTTCTTTCACATCTACCGATGCTTAAACTTTGCACACTTCTCTGTGGAGGTTTATGCATACATGGCTACAGCATTTTACTGAGAAAACTTTGATAAAATCAACAAAAAGTGCCTACAAATTAACCCGATTGTTAGAACTGTGTTACCTCTGTCCAAGAACTGGAACAACGATGTTTGCACTCTGGCTTGACTGACCTTGCACGTTAAAATTAATGGTGTTCGGCTCTGAAAACCATTTACAGTTCAAACCAGGGACAAGAGTGTTTGGCTTCATCTCTGCCAGTCTGCTCTCTACTTACACAGCAGTGAATGAGCGACTCGCAGCAGCTCATGGGCTTGAAGCAGTAGGGATTTTATGAGCTTGTTTAATAATCTGAGTAAGGAAGAGAAAAGTGTTTCACCCTTGTTCTGGAGGCTCGTACTGTGTTCTGAAATGACATGAAAAAGGGATTGGCAAACAGCTGACTTGCACAGTTGTCACGCAAAAAGTCGGATTCCTATTTGAAGTGTTGGAAATGTTGCATGATTTATTCAGACTGTAAGGGCAGAAAGTTGCAGGGGGGAGGAGAGAGCGAAAGAATGGCCGAGGACCTTGAGTTTCTGACATCAGTGTAACGATTGATTCGGTTATCTTTCAGTTTGTGCAAAAGCACAGTGTTTACAGATCCAGTTTGTCACAGCTGTGTAAAGTCTGGTGACATTATGGACCAATGAACTGGAGAGAAGTACAGTTCATGTTGCACAAGACCTGCACACAGTTGAATACTGTAATACTCACTGTATATGATGAATAGAAAAAGTTGTGCTCAGTTGCGTATAACATATCCAACATTGGAGTTATTTGTGATCATAGAATACAAACATATTCAGACATAATTCTTCACATGTCGGTTCTTAGAAAAAGATAGAAACAATTTAATAGTTTGTGAATTGCATCAGCCAGGATGTGTGTAACTGATCCATTTTACTGTGGACTGTGGATATTTCAAATGGACGTGAGTAATGCAGCAGAAAGCTCTTAATATCTGGCTTTATATCTGTCACTGTTTGACTGTGTGTGTGTGTGCGTGTGTGTGTGTGTGTGTGCTGTGGTGGTGTCGTGTTACATCCCAAAGCGAACTGATGGGTCTCATCTGTCATCCTCTGGTCTGTGACTCATCAGGCGAGTTATCTGTGATCTCTGAGTTAGTCTGCAGCTCTCCCGCTGCGGTTTTTACCTGCTGGAACTGGTGATGTGAGACGTTTTCTAAAGTAGAAATCAAATCAAATCTGCTCAGCAATTAAAAATCGAAAAGATGATGTGGCACAACGAGGTCAGAGTGAGACTAAAAATAAAACTAAAGCGGCTATGAACTATATTTTTATTATAAAAATATATTAAATGACTGTGAAAACAACAAAACGTGATAATGTGAAAAAGGTTGTCCATAGTGATGAACCTACAGACAATTATTACTTGAATCTGCAGCTACCTTCGGCTTCATGGAGCTCTACCTAAACAGGGTTTTTCCATATGGACATGCTGTCTTGGCTCGACTCGGTTTGACTCGACACGTCAGCCAAGCACGGCAGAGATTAACATCTCCATTACAACAGGGCCACCCACTTGAAGGTGTGTGTTGTGGGGGTCAAAGGAGTGACATTTAATTTCCTATATTCTTCACAAGAAAAAAAAGAGGCTTTTTTGCTGCTTGTTCTCTTCCTCTCTGCAGTATTGGTAAACTTGTTTGTATTGAAGAATAGCCGCTAACAAAGCTCCGCTAATTAAGCAATAAACATATTTAATGTCCTATGAATTCTCCCACCTTTATTTTGTTATTTAAAAGCTTTTATTATGAAGCAACAAATTAACACGACTCCTGTACAGCTGAAAGCGAAAGAGTAAAATATAGCAGATTTCTGAAAGCTCAAGCAGGGACGCAGGAGAGAAACTAAACTTCAAACCACAGAGATTCAGTTAGAAACTAAAAAAGTACTGATAGCTGAACACACAGAGACTTCTGACTCCGGAGACGGTCCATCTCGGGCGCTGCGTGGCACAGCTCGGCACAGCTCGGCACGCTAAAACTTGTAATGGAAATGAAAATCAGCGTGGCGTGATTTGACTCGGTGCGGCCAAAAGTGCAAATGGAAAAGCCCTACAAGTTTCTGCTCATTGTTTAGTTTTCCAGCCCAGAACTTTACTGTTGTGGTTCGTTCTCACCACTCTCATAGTGTCATGTGCCACCTGTCCAGCACCAAACAGCAGATAAACAGAGTTAGTGACAAGCTGGTGAACACAGTGAAGCATTTAGCAGCTAAAGAGACATATTCTCCTCAGGAGTTGGTGGAGACCAAAAACAGAGCTAAAAGAGATTGGATATTGGACCAGAAACACAACTCCAAAGGAATGATAATATTTTCTCCTTAAAGGAAAAGTGTGTAACACTTCGGGGGATCTATTGGCAGAAATGGATTATAATATTAACAAGCTTGTTTTCTTTAGTGTATAATCACCTGATAATAAGAATTGTTGTGTTTTTGTTACCTTAGACTGAGTCGTTTATATCTACATAGGGAGCGGGTCCTCTCCATGGAGTCCACCATGTTTCTACAGTAGCCCAGAACGGACAAACCAAACACTGTTAACTATTCTTGCTTGTGCCAGAGTCCATAACGTTACTCGCTCCCGTCGACGCTGCTGCTCTCTCTCTCTTGCTTCACCACTCACTTCCAACGTACACACACACTCTAAAAAAGGGAAACTTTGTAAACCTTAGAAAACATTTTTTAAGAAGACTAAACTATATATAGTAAAATAAATAAAAATAGTATTACTGCCATACAGCATCTGATGCTCGCTGTGTGCACATTTAGCCAAGCGTAGTTTAAAATTCCCTGAAAATGAAAGTGCTGTTCCACGTCCTTGAGATCAGCGGCGGCCAAAGCGTCCACCAGTACACACGAGTAGCTTCAGGAGACTCTCGAGAGCGGGAGGCAAGACCACTCACAACAATGACACACAGTGTTTTCAGATGATGGACTCTCGTAAAGTTACCGTTCAAGCCTCATTTAAAGTGAGGTGGCCTGTTTGTGAGCAGCTGGAAAAACATCCTACGAGTGGGCGGCTGGGTCTGAACAGTACGAAATTGTTGTCGCTATGGGGTGAAACACTTGGAAGTTAGAGGAGCAGGGAGCAAAGCGAGCACTGTGGAATTTTACCAGGTCAACCTTATGCAAGAGGCTGAGCTGACTTAGGACAAAGGATAAGAGTTGTACAGTCAGACGGAGAGACTGTGGCAGGGGCACACTGCTGTTTATGAGGAGAGAAATGAAAGGGGATGAAAGCGTGGGACTGGTGTCTGGCTCTATTAAGACCTCTAATTCAGTCTTCTCTTTGTCATTGTTGAACCTTTTCACTTCCGTCCAACATGTGAGTCACGCTCCGAGGCTGTCAGTCATCAGATGATTTGATGTGGGTTTATTAAAAGGAGGCGCGTCTTTCCCTCTGACTCAATAATTGCTTCCTGTTGAAGACAGACAGAGATCAGCATCTGCTGTGAAGAATAGAGGAGGAGGTGAGGGAGGGTAAGTTGCCTGTTTTTAGAAACATACCAGCTGCCACAGTCCGACCCTCGGGGTGTCTGTCCGCCTCGGCGCAGGTTAGGAGCTGCCCCGTGCAGCCACATGCCCAGCCAGGGAACCTGACTCTGTCTCCAGTCATAGTCCTTTTCATGTTTCACACCACAAACATATATGTCATCATTGCTAAGTGAGTGAGGTTGGGCTTGTGCTTTCAGTTGCATTTTCTTGGTAAATGACTCTATCATTATCACTGAAATCATACAATGCACCTGAAGATATAGGAATAAATCCTACCTTTTTCAGTAAAAGTGGCAACATGAAATATATACTTTACTTTAACATTTAATTCATTATTTGTCAACACTTAGCCTATAATTTCTCCTATGAAAGCATATTTTATATTATCACAACTGTGTTTTACTACATTGTCAGCCCATTCGCACGAAAAGCCGATCATAAATAATGCGCAAGGCATTTAGCGTGTAATAACAATGCGTCTCTTGCGTTTGGCGTGTCATTTGTGCACCACGTAGTCTGTAGACTGCAATGTAAACGCTCCATGTAAATATGCCATGATCAGAGGTAGTGACGTAGAATAAAACGTGACAAAGACCGCTTATGGCGGCCAGGTGGGGAGGTGGATGGGTCCAACAAACACACGACTTTTAACCAGGAGACCTGTGTTTTGTTTTGTAGTGATGTTTGTGACATATTTTCCGTACTTATGTTACGTTGTTTCCGTACGTATTTTACTTAGTTTACGTACTTATTTTGAGCCCAACATTGATGTTTTTCCTAAACTTAAGTGAGTGGTTTTGTTTCCTAAACCTAACTGCCTATGTTACCGTAGTTTTGTTGCGTGTCGCACAAATGATACGCGAAAAGCCTAAAAGTGCGTCCTCATGACACGCGGAATGTTCGTGTATTGTCGTGCTATTTATACGCCTTCCTGTGGCCCGGGTTGATATTGTCATACATTGTCTCTTTATACTGAAGCCTCCACTTAAGTGTGTCCACAGAAGGAGTTGTAGTTGTTAACAAATACATTAATAAACATGTATACTTTTTCCAGCCTCTTTTTTTAGATGTAATGGAAACACTGGCAGCCAGTTTCTAGTTAGCAAGCAAAGCTGATGACCCTGAACATCATTTAACGAGAGCAGCCTTCACATTACTGTTATCACTCCATCGCTGGCCCAAATTTTCCAGCAATCACTGATGAGTTGCCGTACCTCTGCAGTTTCCAGCTGCTCATTAGGGCTGCTTGACAGTGTATCACTATTTCAATTATTTTTAGTGCCGCCAGCCCAAGGGCAGCCGCGTGGGTGAGAGGAAGGAGGGAGAAACGGGAGACAAAGAGGGGGATGAAAAAGGGAAATAGGTAGAATGATTTATTATTTCAGGAAGGAGGAAGGTTTTCAGGTGGTGTGTTTACTGTATTAAACCAGATGAGCCTACTAGATATTCTAAACTCCTTTCAATTCTTTCACCATTATACAGTAATCAAGCTTAAGCTGTAAGCAAGACACTGACATATTATCACCTTAAATAGCAAAGTTGTTAGCAAACAGTTGCCTATTACACATCAAGCAAATACAGAGCAACATTAGCATTCATTTGGACTCATGTTTCTGTCCACCTATATACAGTAGATACTAAATTCAGCTTTTTGCTCTCCACCGACTCCACCGAAATATCTGGTTCCTAAGCTGCTAAATGCTCCACTATGTTCACCAGCTAGTCACTAACTGTGTTTGTCTGCTGTGTGTTGCTGGACAGGTAGAGTGCAGTGGGTTTTAAGGGCTTCTTTTTGCTGAAAACAGCTGCTTATGACACTATGAGTGCAGTGAGAGTGAATCAAAACATTCAGGTGGAGCGCCGAAAAATGAAAACAAAAAGCTGAAAGACACTGGGAATCTTTGTAGAGCTGTCAGAGATAATGCTCTGTAGTTTCGTCACTACGAGCAACTGCTTTTACATTACACATAGTCACTTGAGCCATTGTTATAAAAATATTATAAAAATGTATATCATGGTCGCTTTAAAGGATAGGTTCATATTTATTTCAAGTCTGCCTTAAAACAAACATACAGATCAATGTTAGAGTCTTTTGTTTAAGAAATTTCTCAGGACTGTTTGCTAGCTGAGCAAAAGAAAGAGGAAATGTTGCACTAAAAAGATATTAGCCGTGTTTCCATTCACATATTTTTATGAACATTTTGAAGTGTTGCATTAGAAAAGCTGGAAACGGCAAAATTTGATAAATCTTCCTCAATTGCGGAATTTTTTTTTAACGCTCGCTTAAGGTGGTTTTTGCCTTTGTCAAAAAAGCGTTGATGCGCTAAACGGCTTATGGAGAAGTGTGTGAATGCTTGTCTTTGTGTCCGGACAGCATGAAACATTATTTTATCGTAGATTGTTAGATGGCCAAGTCGACTTGTTGTTTTGTTACTGGAGGATTACAGCCATGCGTAGCCTATAGCGCCAACAACTTCTGGCCAAACTACGCTGTAGCTGAGTTTATTCGCTCCAAACCAGTTGATGGAAATGCGCCTAATTTGCATTTCTTTTTTGCGACATTTCAAAATGTTGCTTAAAATTCGCTTGACAATTGAATGGAAACACGTCTTGTAACTATTACTTGATTAACTCTTTCCAGAGACTGTTAACTCTTTCATACACACATGTATCTTTCATACATATGTGCTTGTTAATACTGTTTTATAATGTAATCCTATCCTTTAAGATGTCCTCATTTCCACAGCACTTACTCATGTATGAGCTTGACACATTGTTGAAGATGTGAAACAGATCAGTATCAGTTCATCTGACCAGTGGGAGGAAAAGTGGAAACCCATATAGAGAGATCAGGTAAACTCCACACAGAAACACCCCAGTCTAACCTGGTCAGGTTGCTAACCACTGAGCCATGAAGATTTCAAGTCCTCTACACGAGCTGAACACCCGGAGAAGAGGGCTGCTGTTATTGTGCCTGGTGTACACACCAGATTTGGCACAACATGTTTCAAACACAAGGTGATAGACGTGTGAAAGGGTTGTACTCATACCAGGTATATTGCATTTTATTCGGAGAGATGACACGGTTTGTGCTCTTGAGACACGGGCTTTGCGTCACTCTGGTGACCTTACAGGAAAATCCACATTGCATTACTCCAGGCAAGTGACAATACCAGTCACCACCATCATCATACATTGGTAATAGCCCTCATGATGACAGGCTAGCACGGTGATATAGGGCAGGGCTCTGGGTTGGACTGAAGACCCCAGACTCTGTTCAAACCCCTAAATTAGGAAGATTGTGTCTTTTTAGATCCTCATTGTGTGTGTTTGTGTGTCTTATCCTAATTTGACCCCGTTTTTCTCTTTTATGGTGCTTAATACAACCGTTATCAGTGCTTGTTATCCTTAACCGTAGGAAGTGCAAACTCTACCTGTGTCTGCTATCCCTACTTGCCTCCCTAGAGAGAGATCAGTCATATCTAAGCCCGGTCTAAATCTGTCAGCGTGTAAACACAGACAACCCAGCTGCAGACCCTCTGACTGTCTCCAGTCAGTGTGATGAATGATAACCTGTGCGCCGCCGAGGCTCCTCCTGACTGACAGCAGGCTTGCGTGTGAAGATGCAGGCTGCCTCATAACTATAAACCTTAAAAACCTGGGGAAGGGGGGGGGGTTGTTGGAGGCCTCCCTCAAATTGCAAAACACCTGTATCTGACTCACACAGAGTTAATCACACACCTTTACGGCGCTACAGAACAGCCCTGCGCTGTTGCTCACTGAGGGAACAGAGAGAGAGAGAGAACAATGAGACTGACTGGTCTGTTTGATCCATATTAGACTTTTAATTTACTTTAAAGATAGTATTTGTTTAATCATTCTTTAGCCTATTATTATTATGTGCTTACTGATATACTATACAAAATAAATTTCTCTCATGTTTCTTTCTATATATATATATATTTTTTTTTAAATTTATTTTGGGGGGCTTTTGCCTTTATTTGACAGATAATTAATTGAAAAAAATAATTGAATTTAACATATCGGCCCCATTGTCACCGATATCCGATCCAGCTATTTGAATCAGTGCATCCCTAAAATTACTGTTGCATCTGTACTGTTACTGTAAAGCAGTACTGACTGGATTGATGTGGCAGTCTGTGAGCAGATGACTCGGGGCAGCATCTAGACATCCATTAGCAGCTGCGTGGGATATGCTGTGCTGACTGACATGTCCACAGAGAGATGCGTTTACATCATTTTACATCAGGTGAGCAGTCGGCCTCTCTTCCTGCCTACTGCTGTATGGCTGCTGTTAGTCAGTGTGAGGAAGAGCACAGTGTGAAGCACCCAGACCCAGCTATTGCTATTCACCACTAGCGAGTGTGCGTATGTGCGTGTGTGTGTGTGTGCGTGCGCGCGTGCGTGCGTGCGTGCGTGCGTGTGTGTGTGTGTGTGTGTGTGGAGGGAGGAACTACTCTTCATATCTAAAAGATCTCAAACCTCATGTTTACTTTTGGTTGGCAGCAACAAGATTGAGACAGTAATGAAAAGAGTGATGTGCATGTGGCATACATTGTGTATGTGCACATGAGCGAGACAGACTGCGTGAGTTTGGATCGGTGCAAAGGGGAAAGGTTTTGTCAGGGTAAAGTGGATGGTATGAGCCTGGTACACCTATAGTGTACAGAATGTGTGTGTGAGCAAGAGAAAAAAACAGTGTACAGCGTTGGTGTGTGTGGGTGCGTGTGCGGAGGGTAAAGTGGATGGTTGACTCCACTGGAATGCGGCGCTGACTCAGTCCGTCTGTCAGCCACGACCATGTTCGCTCTGTGGACTTATTCACACTCTGCGACCCTTTCAAGGGGGCGGCCTGTTGCCTCATGTTGGATTTCCGGCAGGACTCTTGGAATTTCAGGGAACAGAACTCTAGGAAGCTCTCGGATATGACCTAGTTTGGGTTCTGGCTTAAATAAAACATGTCTCATGTTTTATTTAACATATCAGGTTTCTTCAACTGGCCTGTAAATCTGAGTAGAATATATAAAAGCTGATTTTTAGTAATTTTACTGTTGGACAAATTGAGTTCTAGTAAATAGGTTAAAACTAAGTTTGAGCCTAATGGTACGATGGATATGATGGGCATGAAGGGTAAAAAGCAGTATTTCGGCTTGACTTTCTATCAGTAATTTTGATTTCATTCACAGACTGATGTCGATCACTGATCTATAACTGATCATAGTAGATCTGTGCAATGAGCTCAACCTGTCTGCACTTTTTTTTAATCAAAGTAAACAAGTGAGTGGTAACTACAAAACCAAAGCACTAACCACCGGCAGCACTGGTGGACTCATGTTTTCATGTTCGGGGGGGAAAAAAAACACTGTAAAAGTGCCCTCTTAGATGCCCCGTTGGTAGATAAAACGTGATAAAATGTAGTAACCCAATGTGCAAGAAAATGTGATAAAACCCTCTAGGATGCCCTTCCAATGAATAAAACATGATAAAGTGCCCTCTAGGGTGCCCTTCCAGTGAAGAAAACATGATAAAGTGCCCTCTAGGGTGCCCTTCCAGTGAAGAAAATGTGATAAAGTGCCCTCTAGGGTGCTCCTCCGGTGAAGTTAACGTGGTAAAATGCCCTCTAGGGTGCCCTTTCAGTGGAGAAAATGCTATGCAGTGCCATATAGTATGTGCTACCTGCTAAAAAAAGGTTCTACACAATTATGAGAGATGAAGTTTGATACAGACTTTTAAAGTACCAAAAAGATAAATCTATATTAGTCTTGACTGGTGACTTTTAGTCTAGCGCCACCAACAGGTCAGAATTTCCACTTGTCCAACACTTGCTGACACTGATGACTAAATTCTTTAGTCTTTTTTACAGTAAAGTCTGACTGCAGCCGTGGGGGGGCATTCCTGTAGAGCTTGACAGGAATACCCACATAGATCATTGATTTACGTAGAACAGGAACACCCACATAGATCGTTGGTTTACGTAGAACTTCCCTGTCCTGTTCGTGTCAGTCAAATCAGTGGCTATGCATTTGGTTCTTTAGCTACACAGCATGATTTTAAAGGAAGGCGCTGCCTCGAATACTGAAGACAAATCTTGGGTATGGCTGCCCTTTTTGCCAAAGACGAGGTGGCTATACAGAAATTCACAATATCCAAATATGTTTGCTTGAACTGCCATGAACCTCCATATGTCCTCACATAGCCTACACAAGATAACCGTTGGCCGTGTCATAACATATCAATAAAGCTCATCTAGGTTTACTGTTATCTGCTGTCATTTGTTGTGTGTTTACAATGAAGTATGTACGGTAATAAAAGTCAGAACCAGCTGTGCATTGAGAAAGTAGAGAAGAAGAAAAAGTGGGCGTTCCTGTAACACACAAACCAATCAGAGTAGGGTGCGTTCCCGTCATGCTCAACATTAACGCCCCTCCTTTTTTATAGGTTTAATTATTTTTAAATCGGAGATGTTCATCAGTCTTATTTGAATATGTAGAATGATAAAAGTATAAACACAAAGTCACAGCTTCACTATGAGCCATAACTTGAAAATCTGCACCTGTTTTTAATAAAATCAGTTAAGTCATCCAACAAATCCCCTCACAGCGCTGTTTGTATTTCGTCTGTCTGTAGCAATCAGACTGGTCTCATGTTACTGGTTGACTGGTGTTGTCATGTAATCACAGTTGTTGCAGGAAAAAAGGCTTTGTCTTGGCCTCCCACGCCCCACGACCCACCCTCTCCAGACAGTGTGTGTGCGTGTGTGTGTGTGTGTGTATATGTGTGTCGTCCTCTGTGGGCTCATCAGTAGAGCTCCTCCCTTTCCAGATGCTGGCCAGGGAAGAAAACAAGACCAGGACACGGTGTCTGTCATCTTGGGATTACCTGGGCCTCCTCTCCCTCTCCGGGCTATCAAAATAAACACGTTGGTTCAGAGGAATATCATTTCTGATACTGTGTGTGTGTGTGTGTGTATCCAGTTAAATGTTGCTGTTGGAGAAATTTTGTTTGATTTGCATGGGATTATTATAGTATTTTATAGTATGGTATTAATACTTTTATTTACAAAAAGGATCCGAATCTGAAGGGAATTTCTAAAAACAAGTCATCTCTGATCCTGGTTAACTATTCAGTAGTCCTGCACTCAATATGAAAAAACTAGAGCTGTCAAAGTTAACGCGATAACGTGTTAACGCAAATTCGTTTTAACGCCACTAATTCAATCAATCTTTCAGAGGTTGTAGTGGGCTCACTATGGTATCATATGAAACTAGAAAACTTATGGAATCCATCGGTACCAACCGTGCTATACTAGCTTTTTGGGAAGGAGGTTAAATAACGTTCCAAAGTTGCGCTAAATTTTGGCATGGCATGGCCATTTTGAAAGGGATCCCTTGACCTCTGACCTGACGATTTGTGAATGAAAATGGGTTCTATGTGTACCCACGAGTCTCCCCTTTACAGACATGCCCACTTTATGATAATCACATGCAGTTTGGGGCAAGTCATAGTCAAGTCAGCACATTGACACACTGACAGCTGTTGTTGCCTGTTGGGCTGCAGTTTGCCATGTTATGATTTGAGCATATTTTTATGCTAAATGCAGTACCTGTGAGGGTTTCTGGACAAGATTTGTCATTGTTTTGTGTTGTTAATTGATTTCCAATAATAAATGTATACATACATTTGCATAAAACGAATAAGAGTATTAAATACTTGACAAATCTCCCTTTAAGGTACATTTTGAACAGATAAAAAAATGTGTGATTAATCATGATTAATCACAATTAATCATGATTAATCACAATTAATCATGATTAATCACAATTAATCATGGACAATCATGCGATTAATCGCGATTAAATATTTGAATCGATTGACACCCCCTAGAAAAAACATGTTTATTTCTTGCCTCTAGTGGATCTCTATGACTGTATTTTTTCAGCTGCCTGACTGTGTTGAATTTCTCACTCTATAGTGCTGCGCTGACTCTCTTCACTTCCGCTGGTGTGCTCAAGTGTCAAGTGCACCGAGTCTAAATCAACCAGATAGACTTAAAATATGTCTATCCGCAATTGATCCTGACGGATCAGTGTTCACCCCCGAGCAAACAGCAGTTTCTCATAACGCTCACCTCCCAGCCAACCAGAACTGTTGAAAGTGTGTGTGGAGACAGCCACATTAATCACACTCCTGTATAACATGTCCTTTTAAAGCTTGATATTTCAAATACAACCTCTCTGTGTGTGTGTGCAGCTCTATCTGTCACCAGTGCAGAACTCTCTTGCAATGCCTCTCCTCTAGCAGAATGCAGTTTGTGGCATGAAAGACAAACAACTCATGCACACACACCGCACAAACACACATGCGCAGGCACACACTTCCACACTACTTGAACCCTGGGGCAGAATGCCAAAGAGCTGGAGGAATGTGACCCGGTGACCTTGGCTTGCAGACTTCCACATGGAGACCGGACACTAGGATGGTGTGCATCGGAAGAGGAGGCTAGAATAGCTCCGGTGTCCGGTAACGGGAGACTGGCTCTGTTTGTAAACTGTAGCCATATGACACACTGAAAGCACTGCAGTGCACATGTACTGTGTATGCACAGACCCACAGGTGATGGAAACACATGTACTCATGTCCAGAGGTTAGGAGGCGGGCGATGATGGGTAACATGAAAGGGGGGGGGTGCTCGCTTTGACGTACATTTTCTCCTGTACAACACTGGGTTAACCTCGCAGCAACACATTTTTCTGCTTTCATGAATCCTGACTTTCCTGTTTGACGTTACAAGTTTTTTTTTTCTTTTTCTTTAAATACGCGCTCAGTACAGAGAGAGAGGCCAAGTTTGACTCACGCAGTTCAATCTGCAAAAGCTGTCAGCGTAAAACAAGATTGAAAGTATTCAAGTAAGAGACATAAATCTATCAACCCACAGTATGTGGGTGGATGTAGTTTGCACGTTCAGATTACAAAATGAAATTTATACATGTGTTTCTGCACACTTGCATGGCCTGACGCACAGCAATCTGTGTCAAATGGTTGCACAATATGCTGACCTGTTTTTTTTTTTGTTTTTTTTCTTCCTTCAGTGAGTGAGTGCATGCAGCGGGGATCCAAGTCATGCATCAAAGATGGTGAAGATAGAAGTGCACCACAGCTGCTAGAAATATACGTGACACTTTTTATAAACTACATACCGGTAAGTGTATTGTCAGAACATCACAGTAACAAGCGGCCTTCTCTTCTCAGAAGCCTGTTGATATAAAACATGATATGCTTTTACTAGTTACACAATCTGCAAACTCAACTTAATCTAATTTGTTTAATCAAAAAAAGCTATGATTTTCAAAACAGAGAAATTGCTAAACTATATGGACCGAGACGTTCAGTGTAAAATCTTTTTTTTTTTTTTACTCCTCTGCACAGAAAGGCCAGGGGTAAACCCCACCCTCTGTGCTTGGAGAGAGGACAGAGATACAAGTGACAGATCAGGTCCAACCAGTCACAGATGACAAACCTTCACTGTTGCCCCACGATTATCTGACAAACATTTGAGCCCTCTGCACGAGTCTTTCTTTGAAGAAGTTTGATTTTCTCGATAACGCAACCAACTTATTTGAATTTCCTGCGTTATTTTTTTGTAAATTAGTTTGCCCGGCACAGATGATTCATTGTTGAAGGGAAAATAATAGGAGGCTCTGTAACTGAATACTTTGTCGCTGAGCATATGTTTATGTTCATATTGACACCACAGTAGCATCAAATTCATTGTTCCCGTGTGTGACATTATGGGTTCATCCCACTCATAAAGTACCTGACTGCTCTGACTCAGGAGACAGTCAGCTGTCTCCAGACCTGTGTGCAGTTTGTTTTTGTGCCCTATCAGTCTTGCTGAGCACACAGGTGCAGATCCTACCTGAGGCAGACGGTCTGGTGCCAAAGGGTTGTAAAGCAATCAGACGGCGGTAATATATCCCTCAGCCTATCAAATAGCTAACAGAGCAGGAAAGGAACAGCGTGTTGATCCAGAAACAAACAGCCCTCACCCTCTGTTTTGGTCTCTCTCCATCACTGTCACTCCACAAACAGACTCCCAATGCCACATTCAGACACTCCAGCCTTCCTCCACTCTGGGTAGAGCTACCAATCATACTCTCAGCACTGAGAGCGACCATCTAATTTTGAACTTAACTATTGGAAAGGTCTTATGTAAAACAAAGTGTTGTGGACAGCAGCACTGTATATATCAGCAGCTGAAAGAGACTGTATACTTTGCTACCGAGAGAAAACAAGCAGTGGTATAATTTATTTGATTTCCATTATAGCAGACGACAGTAAGTTGGATCTATTTCTATTCTTATAAGTTTAGCAGAAGCAAAGCAAATCAAGCTGTGCCCGGTGCTACCCCAGTGGCATCTATTCAGGTCAACTATTGAGGGATGCCACTATCACCAGGGCAACAAGTAAAACAAACAATGTGTGGGTTTTGTATGCGTATGAAACACTAGACTCGAACCAGTCAGCCGCACAGCTAGGAGGTCTGCGCCCAGTTCAAGCTGTACTCTCAACCACGTCCTGCCTTTATGAGACAGTGTGGGTGGTGGGAGTTTAAAAGCTGTCAGACTTTTTTTTTAATCCATGTTTACCACAATGGGGAGCTCTGTAAACACTCGGGTTTGCCACAACATTATTCCAACAAGCCGGCATGTCCAGCAGGGTTTCTCCAATGAGGAGTTGATTTGACTCAAAGATGAGCTGGCTCCTAACTGTTTAACTTTTCCCAGGCTTTTTGGTAACATTGTGGCTCGGAACAATGACAGGTCATAATAACTTTGAGACTTTGTAATTCAGTAATCTGTTTAAGATGGCCAGGAAACTTTTCACACAGGTGTTTAAAATCAAAATACCTCTCCAGTGCTGTATGGTTTCTCGTCTGTAGTTTTCTGCATCTGGCCTAGCTGACTAATACTAGAGCTGGTACCTGCTCTTAATTCAGTATAGTGGTGACAAACACAACTTGGCCTCTGGGCGGTTGAGTAATAAAGTCATACAGTGCACGCACTCCAGGAAAGTTTTTACGTTGTGTGTCACTGTGTGGCTTCCGTAGGAAGAGAAGATTTCAACATATTCAATCAGGAAACACCCATGACCCCTGGGAGAGCTGGTAAGAACAGATTAATACACTCCACATGTGTGTCGTGCCCCGGTAAGAGTGCACGCTAACTATTACTAGATGTCGTAATCACAGGCTCTTATCTTAGTGTCCGTAGGAGGGAGGGTTTTATCAGCTTGGCTACACAAGCCGGAGAGAAACACAAAGTGACCAGGGACATAGTGAGATGAAAACAGGAAAGAGAGGCCAGGTGCTATAACAAACAAAACATCAGGTGTTATATATGATTAGAACCCCTCATGTTGATAGCTAACAAATACTCTCAGAAAGGAGACTGACCACCACACAGAAATTATGTTATGCAACGTGAATATAGCTGATTAGAGATTGCAGAATATGAGCAATAACAAGCACACAATGTGCCAAACGGTGTGTTAAACCTGCAGTAGGCAGAATATTTTTGCCATCATTTGGCAAAAATCCCATAATAACCTTTCAGTATATTGTAATTCAAGTGTTCTGAGAGAAAACTAGACTTCTGCACCTCATCATGGCTCTGTTTTCAGGCTTTTAAATATCTAGCCCGTGACGGGAGACTTTGGCCAATCACAGGTCATTTCAGAGGGAAAGCGTTCCTATTGGCTGTTCATTCAACAGAGGCAGATTTCAATCACTCACGAACTCTGATCAAACGGTCAAACTAGGCAGCGCTGATAAAAAATGAATTAATATTAATTTGCTGTAATGCCTATTTCTCTCCTTAAATGTTTTCAGAGACATCTTGTAGTGTACTGTTTAGCTGTAAAATTAGAAAGTTTGCTCCGGCTGGTGGGCGGTGCTTGGTATTTCCTCAACTGAACTCAACATGGCTGCCGGGTCGCAAACTTTCTAATTTTACAGCTAAACAGTGCACTACAAGATGATTCTGAAAACATTTGAGGAGAGAAATAGACATTACAGTAACAGAACATTGATTCATATTTGATCGGTGTTAGCGAGTGATTGACAGCTGCTCAGAGACGGCAAAGCTCCAGCTCTGCTCTGATTGGTTGTTTACCTCCGGTCTGTCAAATCTTGCAGATGCCATTAGGAGCACCGGAGGACACAGAGGCACATGATTTTTTTCAGATAACCTGTCTCGTGCACTACTGTCAGGATATAGTGACCGTTTTATAAAAATATTTTTTTTTATATCATATTAGCTTCAATTCTACCCACTGCTGCTTTAACAGTGTATATAAACACAGTGCGAAACATGCAGTTATACGTCCTTTTTCACACAAAGGATGCTCTTTTAAATGTGAAAAATGAAGTGACCAGACTGACAGAATCAAAAGTGTTGCAGAGCTCTGCAGTTATTCACTGCTGAAGCATGCTACACACCCTCACTGTAGTAGGAGTGACACTCACGACAGCGTGCATGACCACAAGCTCTGACATTGTGTGCTCTCTGCATGGTTGTATGTCATGATTAAGATAATTGTGTGTCTAATCAGTCTCCAGTCACTGTGGCTCCAGTCCTGGGAGCTGCTGTCGGTGATTTGGACGCTCCGCTCCGTTCTGGCTCAGGGGGCAGGCAGCACATCTTGGAGAGGAGACCCAGCATAATGTCCCTGTCCCACTGCCGTGTGCCAACCGAACCGCATGAGTCAAGCCTTCGCGGTAAGTGTGGGTGGCTTCCCTCCTGTGACTACTCCCTGAACCATCTTTCTCAAACTCCCTCACACTCTTCCTCTCTATTTTCCATGTGAATCATCGAGCCGATTTTTAGGTGATGAATGTTTGGCCCCAGAAAACTTAACTTCCTGACCATGATTTTGCCTGAAGGTGTAAACATCACCAATACTACACTGGCTTTGGAGCAACATGACACAGATCTGTTTGCCGAGCTACAGCCGTGTCACATGAGAGATCTGCATTACATCACAAGGACACGTGCCTATGCAAACACAAAAGGCCAGAAGACAGCAGGGAGTGGTGTTTGCGCTCTTGTACAAGTAAGGTGTTCGGTGCAGGCCAGCACGTCCATCAGACTTAAGTCTGTCCCGTTAAAAAAAACATTCTCCCCCGCTGTGTGTTGTTCTGAGTAACAGGCAACCGGGGACTAGGAAAACACATCCAGGGTCGCGTCTGCTTCTTCTCACACAGAGTGCCAACAACATGCTGACATACTCCCATAAAGTGCAGACTGTGCTCTGAGCTCTGCTGTTCATCCCGCGCTGACGTTATTCGTCCCACGCTTACGTCTGCGATGACTGAAGTGCATGTGGACAAACTGTACGTGCATCATAAACAACAAACTCAGTTCATTTTCCTAGGATGCTTTATCTACTTCCTATTAGCTCTGTTTCCCAGGGCGGGGGGAAAAAAGCCAGAGGAAGCAGAGCTGTTGTTGTCTCTCTCGGCTGGGTGCTTCCTGTCCTGATAGAGGGCCAAGTAGAGATATCCCTGAAAGGAGCTGTTGGAGCAGGGGGGAGGGAAGAGCTGGGTGTTTTGGACCCCTTTCAATGACTTACAATCTTATCTGGCCTGAGTTTGGTATGCATCCACTAGTTAGAGCTGGCCACAGTTTGAGAGAACACGCTAAAGCCTTCCTGCTTCCCCTCTCCATTACAAATAGTAAACAGTTTGCAGATAGCCCTTCATCAGCAGACTTTAATGTAAAAACTTTACATCCTGGCTTTTATCTTGCTTTCTCACCACACAGAGCGCAGACATTTCAACCTTTGATTCTTAATCTGAAGAGAGACTGAACGTTATCGCAGGGATTTGTTTGGTGTTTGCAGCATTCCAGACAGTATAATTCAAAGTACTTTCAGCACTTTAATGAGCATGAACTTAATTAGTGGGTCCCGGTGGGAACACTTTGCAAGCTCACTTCAAGAGAAAAGATTGCAGCTTTGTTGGATAAGCTCAAAGCACTCACTGTGCAGCATCATGCGGTTTTTATATAAACATCACGAGTCTTCATCGTGTTCGTGCGCCAAACTTCTGTTTAAAACTTGATATTTTTCATATGAACTGTAACTGTGACTTTACCCACTTTCTTTTGCTTACTTTCAGTTTGAACTGTATTCTGAGTAAACATTCAAAGACAGGCCGCCTCCCCGTCTGTCTGCTCTGTCTATCACCCTCTCGTATATGATAGGATGGCGGCCCGAGAGGCTCTATCTGTGGGAATCACATGTGTGTTTGTAGTGGGACTAATGTAAACATTATGCTCTCATCCCGTCTGCAGATAAGAGTTACGGAAATGGATATGATTAAATAATGAAGTGAGGAGCAGATACGTCAAGACTATCATCAGTAGTCAGGATATAGCCGAGCTTATCTTTGTCAAGGAAACCTGATTGGTAATTGGATGGCCGGCTATTGTCGCCTACAAATGAAGGACACAGATACTGATGTCTCAGACGTCACAGACACACATGCCCGTGGAAAATTACTTGAATCTGAAGCTTTGTGCTCAAGTGTATTCAGGGTATCATGGCAGCATTTTAATTAAGGCTAATTATCAGGTCGGAGTAAGTCAGAGAGAGACTGCTTAAGGGCCGTTGTCTGATGTCTGATATGTTTGATCTCCCTAAAAACTCACAATGGAAACTTTACATAAGCTGAGGATTCACAATACTTCCACCAAGTTCTGAGAAAGTAGTATTGCCAAATTAGTGCTGTACTAAACAGGATGCCATTTGTTCGTTTTGCACACCTAGAGGAATCGCTCCTATCTTTAATTCTTTTGAAAATGTCCCCTGAAGACAGACACGTTCGGGGCCTGGTTTGGCTCACGAGAGATAACACGCAAGGCTCTTTAACGCAAGCAGAGTGTCACAATGTGTCTTAACCACTTCGACATGAGCCCCTATTTAAAGCCAGTCCTTCAGCAAAGGCAGTGTGAGGTCAGAGGCACACGTATGTGAGTGCGATATCTCTTCGAGAAGTGTAAAATGACACTCTTTTCCCGTGTAGCGGATATCTCACAACGCTTGTCGGTAAAGGGGATTCAGGGAAGGCTCCAGATGATGGAGTAATTATGTCAGGAGCTTTACAGTAAATATAGTTTCAGAGGGAGGTTTGTGGGTAGAGGGTGATAAGTATAGACTACTGCTCTCAAAGTGTTGTTTGGAGTGCGGAAAAAACCCTGAAAAAGAAAATGTTTGACTTAGGCACGCGCATGTGCACGCCTGTCTGTATGTCTGCCTATGTGTAAACTCAAGCGTCTCTATGTGCACACATTTTTTCATGAGTCAATATGAGTTTATGTGCACCGTCTGTGTATACAGCAGTCTGTTTTTTTACTTGACGAGGAAGTAACAAGCACATTGTGCCCCGTGAGCTCGGTGCACACCTCCCACACGCCCTCAGGCTCCAGAGGCCCTTGCAGTGTTTGGTCTGGGGCGGCTCCCCGGCTGATTTACTTCCTGCCAGGGACCACAGCGGTGCAGGGAGGACATTGTCTGCAGGGTTTGCCAGAAATCAGAAAGAAGACAAGGATAAACTGAGATTTATGTTAAATTTACATAACAGACGTTAATTCTACATTTCATCGCCTCTTCTAAACAGCAGCTGTCCGTCTTAGTGACCCTAGAAACAGTTATTTCACTGAATGCACAGTAAAGGACAAAGCATGAACTGTGTTTGAGAGGCTTAATGAGAATTAGACTGTTGCACCCAAGTAAACCGACCTCGAAAACCATCAGCTTCACGTGTTACATGATTTAAAAATAGGGTGTGCAGCAGTGATAACTCATTATTTTTCTGCAGAGCTGAGAATAATCTGCTGGCTCCAACATAATTACAGTCCTTACTTCAGCTTGACTTTGAATGTTCTCTCCTCCCAGAGCTAAATTTACAAAGCAGTGAAGGTGGCTCCTGTGAAAGCTCTATTTTGCCTTCGGTTTTGTCTTGGCAGGATGAAAAAATGGTATAAATATGATGATGATGATGATGAAATGGAGGTATTTAAAATAGTTACCAACATGTCTTAATAAAGTCAAGTGTTGGGCAACTTTGAGCTCTCACAACAGCTGTTTTCATACTCATCAAATCTTTTAGTGACTTCCTGCCCTGTATGGAAGCATCTGCATTTGTTATGTTTCTTCGTTCATTGTATAGTTTGCCTTACAGTTTTACATTTCTATAAACTAAAAAAATTGCACAACCCACCTACATACTCAACCAATATATGTGCATTTTAATACTTATTGTATTGGCAGTGTTTTATCGTTTTTATCCTCTATATGTTTCCCTTTATCATTTTCTTGTTATGCCTCTGCGCTGGCCAACGGGCGATCCGTCCATCCGTCCGTTGGTATCATTCTCGTGAACTTGATATACCAGGAACGCCTTGAGCAAATTTCTTCAAATTTGGCACAAATGTCCACTTGGACTCAAGGATGAACTGACAAGACTCCAACACAAACTACACGGAAGCACCAAAACCGCAAAGTTATATCTAGTGAAGCCCGTCTGTTAAACAGTGTTGGCTGCGGTCAGAGGACGAGGGGGAGACCGTAGCTTTGGTCTCTGGGGCCGGAGTCTCTGCTGTACTCTGCTCCTCTGCTCCTCTGCTCCTCTGCTCCTCTGCCTGCTTGCCTTCACTCACACACCGCGCTCGTTCTCGCTATTTCGCTCCACACGTGCATGCGCGCACACTCCACACTGCAGAAGAGTTAGTTTAGCTCTGAGAATATCTAGTGAATGTACAGTGGACGTTTGTGCAGATATAACTGCTGCAGCTCCTCCAGACCAACAGAGGTTTCCCGTGTCTTGTGAAGTGACGGGGCTCCGCAGCAAGAAACGTTATCGTCTCCGACCAAAACTCCGGTGTCTCCCGTTTCCTCCGGCCGCGGTCGGGAGGCTGAAGCAGGAAAAGCCAACACTAGGATCAGCATTGATTCATGGAGAAACCTTCATCTGGTCAGCTAACATTACTGCCAAGCAGCTGAAATATAGAGTGATGTTGTGGTTTTAGCTGACGTGTGTCGCCTCACTGTGTTGAGCAATGCTCGTCCATGTCTATGTAGAGCGAGCACAAGCGCGAGCCCGACGCTGACTTTCATTGACTTAACGGCCACAGGTGTCGCTGTTAACAAGCATTTCTGATTCTTACAAACAGTCCCTTTAAGAATTCATCTGCTAATTATGACAATTTCACGCAAAATGTCTAATAGGATAAAATGATGAGGTGATGACATTTTGGACAGACATGGATGTAAACTGCAACTTGGTTGGCGGAGGCATACAACCACGAGGCGGTAATTCTAGTTTTTACTCTTATTTCAATTATTAGTATTCATTGCACTCGTTTTTTTAGCTCAGCCTTAAGAGTAAGCCACCCTGCATTTCAATATATATTGTTTGTGTATGTGACAAATGGAACCTTGAAATTCCTTGAGTCCTTGAATTTATGTTGTTTTTTTCACCACCTGTCTATATACAGTATATTGTTTAATATAACGTGAAACAGTAAAATGATGAAAAGGAATAGTCCTGTATACTATGCATGAATAACTCTAAGGGACCTGTAACAAACACATTGATGAAGCTGTGTCTTTCCAGAATTCAGTGTTGTCCGATATAACACCATGGGTTAGTGTGACTTTGCATTCACTCTGGAGAAAAGCTACAAATGATGTTGTGGTGCAGAGTAGATGGCGGTTTAATTATTCATCTGGCTTAGCTTTCAGCATGTAGCCCCAAGGCCATTACAGTCCCCGTACCCTGGCGATTGAGTTCAGGACAGGACTGCATTTCCACCCACGCACAGTCCTTCTCCCCCTGGAGCGCCACGTTTTGCCCCAAACATATGCGTCTGCACAGCCAACCTGCTCGTATACGGGATGGAAAATGGGAGCTGGACCTCATCTGCATTCTCCTGAACCCTTCGGCTCGCTCGTTAAGAGGCTTGTGTGCGCGGTGATCCAGAGCGTTTCTGTTGTGAGGAATTAATGTGGCTGCTGGCTGCCCAGCGCCGGATCAGGTAGTCTGGCTGACTTCATCAGGGGCCCTAAATCCATGTGTGAATGGAACAAAAGGCGCTCTGACAAAGCACATACTCTGTCCCGAATGACTCAGTCCCTGTCATCAGACCTTGCCACACACACATACACAAATGGGGAAACAGGACTTGTTCAGCTCACTGACTGTAGCTCATCTGTGGACTGCATCCTTCATTACACATGTGTTTTTCTGTCCTCATAGTGCACCAAGAGACCAATGCTTTTATAACCCCGTGGCTACTGATTTATACCTTACTCCATTGGAAGTGCCCCCTTTTGACGGCAAGCCTGCTGATCTTCTTGGTGGACAACATCTGAAATCTTTATCAGCAGAGCCGTGGGCCTTGAGCCCTGCTGTGTGCTGTGCTGTTAATGTCCCCTATGAGTGAAGCTGAGCCAGGAAATCAGGGGAAGAACCAATTCCCCCAGCAATCAGTTGTTACTTAAGATTAATAGATTGCTACATTAAGCAAAACCTAAACCTTCTGCTCTATACGCCGACATCAAGAACTCCGGAAACCTGGTATACTCATCGGCCACATGCCAGAAACTCCTGTTTTGGATGTTTGAAATACAATACAGGCATTACATTGCGGGAAACAGGTAATGGATTTCTTCATGAGACCCTTTAGGATTCAATAATGCAGCCAGAACAGAAAATGAAAATGTAGCCAAAAGATAGCTGATGTTCTGTACACTGAATATCAGTTGTGAGACCGGAAACAAGGCATATTAGGAGCCGGTTTCCATCTGTGTCAGTCAATCCTGTGGAGCTCCAGTGGTGCAGCCTGTGAGCAGAGTTGGCTCTGAACCAGCGACAACCAGCGTGACGTTCTCCATCACACCACAGCTGTCGATTTCACAGCTTCTCCCCAAACACCAGACACAAATGAGGGCGTTTGTGTGGGTGTCTGTGTCGGGGATTAGGTGTGACTGTGAGTTTATGTTCCCTTTGTTTTTACTACTTCCCTAAACCACAAAAAATGAGAATTATTACAGCCTCACTAATAATCAGCCTCCATAATCACTAACATGACTTTGATTCAGTCTCAGTCATAGGATGAGCTCGCCAATAACTCCCCCGGTCTATGTCTAATGTGATCCTCGGGTCATGGAGACTAAACACACCCTGTCATCATCAAGGAGGCGGTGTGGCTCGCTCCACCCATTACTAACAGCAGGCTGTGGCGGCACTTGAACCACTCAACAAAACAATGTAGAGGAGTGATGCAATGATGACTCGTTATTGCTGCTTTTGATTATATTTCGCTCCAAAATAGAAAATACCTGCGTGTGAGGCAATTTACTCTAAAGTCCCTCCATTTTCCCAGAAGTCTTTGTAGCAATACAGGAAGTGATTAATAAGTGAAGCAGCCGGAGGATTCTCAGGAGTTTGGTATGGTTAACAAGTAGAAGTGCTTTAATATGGTCGTATTTACATTGTAGTGAGAGAGGACAGCCCGTTGCCTGGGGACTTGTGTTTTGTTTCCACGGCGGGAGCCAAGTGTGTGTGGGTCTGCCAGACGAAACCACGATCCAGCAGTAATACACGGCGATGTGTCAGCCTGAGCCTCGGCTGTGGCGCTCACAGCTGCACCGGCTGGACGCGCAGCTCATCTGCAGTGTGAAACGGAAAGTGGGTTTTTTCTGTGGGCTACTGTTGCATTTCTCTGAGGTAATTAGGGATTGATTGACACTGTTAGTTAATAAGCAACTTTCTGGAGTCACAAATTATTTTACAATTAACAACAACATAAAAAAAGGCAAGGACAAATCAGTTCATTCCAATTACAAAAATCCATATTTTTCTTACTTTCCTAGCTGTGCACATAGTTTTATCTTTATTTGTCGTGGTTTTGAGATATAATTTCTCCCACAATCCAAAAATAATGGATGTAAATGTGATTCCTTACCTAAAAGTTTTGAAGGTTAGAAATATACAAAATGCTTCAATTTAAAGTGCCTTCTATCAGTACAGAAACTGGCAAAACAAGCCTGAACCACTACGGTCCTGGTCCTGAAAACATCTGCAGGCCAAGCTTAAACTTGAGACCCTTATCTCTTTAAATGATTTTAAACATAGAATAAAGGAAGTGGTCACTGCAAGCTGCAGTTGCTTCAATTAAATAACAAACACATGACCAACATGTTGCCCTGTTGATGCGCTGTATGAGCTTTTAATCTCAATGTGACTTCCTAGTTAAATAAAGGTTATGTATGTATATTACTTAGTTTAAGTACTTATTTTTTAAACCCAATTATGACGATTTTCCTAAACCTAACTAAGTGGTTTTGTTGCCTAAACCTAACTAAGTGGTTTTGTTGCCTAAACCTAACTAAGTGGTTTTGTTCCCTAAACCTAATTGCGGACGTTACCGTAGTTTTGTTGCGTGGCGTACAAATGACACGCAAAAAGCGTAAAATGCGTCCTCATGACACGAGGAATGTCTGTAATGTCGTGCTCTTTAAACGACTTCCTGTGAGAGCGGGTTGCAATATAATAAGATGTATGCAGATTATATTTTTCTAAATATTTTTTTTGTAATGAGGGTGAACTGACTCTTTAAACTGCTTTTTAAAGGTGTCAACAGCGGCCACAGTTCTTGTGTTTAAAGGGAGGAAGTTGCAGACTTTGCAGGCCACACAATGCTCACAATAACCTTGCAGTTTTACGGAGGGATAGCCAGCAGACCTTGGTCTAAACCAGTCTTTTGTTGAAAGAAAACAGCAAAAGCAAACACAAGTTTAACACTTATTCACTGAAATCCCAGGCTTGACGTCATCTTTTACTACAACACCGAACCTTCTGCTGGTGATCAGTGTGAACTTTGGACACAGGCTAAATATGCACGTAATTTAATTACCTCAGCAGGCAGGAGCAATCAATGCTGTGACCTCCATAGTGAATAAATCATTTACAGTGATGATACAGGTTTTTTTTTTTCATTTCCAGCTAAACTCCACCCTTCCTGTTGGTGAGGGATTCATAATAATAAGCCGGGGGACTGAAGCGTCACTCCATGAGTATACCATTGTGTTGGAGTGTGAGCCACGAAGGGAAATTCCTTTCTGCTCCAAGTGCAACTGAAAGGAAAAGGAGCCGAAGGTGTCACTTTATTCGGGGGTGGGAGGATGCTGGATGTGGCGGATAAATCTCAGCGTGAGTCATGGAGTAAAAAGGCAGAGTAATTTTTTCTGAGAAGGATTGACATAATTTCTTCTCTCAAACTCTCATCAGAGCTTGCCTCTGGCTTGTGGGTGCTCATCTCCCTCCCTGACTAACTTTTTTATTTTTTCCCCCTCGCTGACTCACTTTATAAGGAACTTCCTGTGAGTGATGACATCACGATGTAGCTCACAAGCAGGGAAGGGAGGGAGGGAGGGAGGGCTGAAGTGGGAGGAGAGACAGTTTGAACTGAAGTCACTGAGTGTGTCTGTCTGGTAAAAACATGGAAAGAGTTTTCCCAACCGATTCAGAGATGAAGCAGCAATAAACATAAACACATGCTTTACTGAACGATTACATTTCATTTCTCTCACTTTTGAAAATGTACCATTATCATTATGTGAGTATTCCCTGCACCATCCATCACATCAAACCTGTAAATCATTTATAATCCAAACTTTGATGCTCATGTCAGAAATCTGACCTAGCAAAACCCCTTCCTCTGCTGGTCACAACTGGCCCAGGGAATCCCAAAAATGTGCCTGAAATTATAAAGGGGGATTAGCGATAGCCTGGTCCATGAAGGGGCCAAATATGTCATGATAAGCCTTTTGGGTTTGGGGGGGCCCCCTCCGTGCACCAGGCTCTAAAGGATTTACGAACTTGGGCACAAGAACACTCTGTTCTCTCTCCGCACACACCTCTGCTTTCTGCCACTATTGATTCAACACACGAGTTGTTTGTAGCCATTGTATCTCTGTGTTTGGTTAGCGTGCATGTCAGTGTTGGGTTTGTATAGCCCGGTTAGGTTAGATGACATAGTTAATACAACACCACTTAAGATCTAAGTAGGCTAAGTGACTGGAAATAGTGTCACATTTTAGATTTTCACAAAACTGAAACAAAAGACTTTATATCGACCCTGTAGCCTGGGTTGTCTAACTACACTGGGTTTAAGTGAACATTATGTCAGGTAAACAGAGAACAGTTCCAGCTAAAAGAATCTGATCTGATATGCAAGCAGCTAAACAATCTGGGCTCCATTCAGCTACCAGCTGTGCAGATAAGAGTGTTTCTGGCTGTGTTTCTTTGCCTGTTGTCTGTGTTATCTACCCCGGAGCCATCCCCATTACTGCCTCCGTCTCCCTGCACATCTGTGCAGTTCACTTTGGACTGCAGCAGGTATGCGACTTGCTGATAAAACCACACAGGAGACTGATTTGAAGTATAATATAGGTCATAAAATGGAAAGTTATGAAAGGCTGAGCTCACCGGATGGGGTGTCACCTTCTAATTACTACTTTGCTGCAAAAGAACAGGACATAATTATGCATCAACCAATCCCCAATGAGTTGTATTATAATGTAGCCTATTAACAGTTTAATTATTAGTATCCTTTATCCTGCACGGCCACATCCATCCCACTGCAACAGTTTATCAGCTGACCGCATCCTTGTGTTCACACCTGCTCCGTCCTCTAACGTTAAACCTTGATCACATCAAGTTAACTTAAAGCAGCAGTGGGTAGAAATGGAGCAAATATGATTAAAAAAAAGTTGTTTTTATAAAACGTTCACTATATCCTGACAGTATAGTGCATGAGACAGGTAAAAATCATGTGACTCTGTGTCCTCTGGTGCTCCTAACGGCATTTGCAGGATTTCACAGAACGGAGGAAAACAACCAATCAGAGCCGAGCTGGAGTCTGCCGTCTCTGAGCAGCTGTCAATCACTCACAAACTCCGATCAAATATGAATCAATATTATGTTACTGTAATGCCTATAATCTCGCCTCAAATGTTTTCAGAAACATCTTGTAGTGCACAGTTTAGCTGTAAAATGAGAACGTTTGTGACCCGGCAGCCATGTTGAGTTCAGTTGAGGAAATACCAAGCACCGCCCACCAGCCGGAGTAAACGTTCTCATTTTACAGCTAAACGGTACACTACAAGATGTTTCTGAAAACGTGAGGAGAGAAATAGGCATTACAGTAACAGAATATTGATTCATATTTGATCAGCGCTGCCTTGTTTGATCGTTTGATCGGAGTTTGAGAGTGATTGACAGCTGCCTCCGTTGAATGAACAGCCAATAGGAACGCTCTGAAATGACCTGTGATTAGATTTTTTTAAGGCCTGATAACAGAGCCATGAGGAGGTGTAGAAGTCTAGTTTTTTCTCTATATGAATCAATATTCTGTTACTGTAATGCCTATTTCTCACCTCAAATGTTTTCAGAAACATCTTGTAGTGTACTGTTTAGCTGTAAAATGGGAAAATGTGCAGCCATGGTTGAGACCTGTTGAGGAAATACCAAGCACTACCTGTTTTGAATGAACAGCCAATAGGAACGCTCTCTCTCTGAGATGACCTGTGATTGGCCAAAGTTTTTTAAAAGCCTGAAAACAGAGCCATGAGGAGGTGCAGAAGTCTAGTTTTCTGTCAGAACACTTGAATTACAATATACTGAAAGGTTATTATGGACTCTTTCACCCAATGATGCCAAAAATATTCTTTCTACTTTACCAGTTTAACACTTGAATTAGACCTGTGTTGTATATCTTCAAGGGGTAATTCCCATGATGCACCCAGCCAGCCTGTCCTGCTGCTGCTGCTGCTGCACGTACGCTGCTGCAGAGGGTGTAAAGACGCGTCCTGCGCCTTTAAGAGCAAGTGTTGGAGGCGGATCCAGCGCGTCTCTCTGTGTGGTGGAGCTTATAAGACATTGCTCACTACAATACAGGACTTATCTAAAAAGTGTCACAGTTTAGCCGGAGCGCCACCAATTCACTGGCGTCCTGTTCCTCTGATGCAATCACAAGATTAACAGACTCTAAGAAACCTAGGAGCTATATATATATATTTATATATATATATACTTCACCAAGGAGGAGTCTATAGGAGGGAGTCAGCGGAGGAGATCTGTTATTTAGGTGAGTTGTGATATATGAAATGTGTGCTGAGCTGCTGTGTCTCTTGTCTATTGTTTTGTATGCTGGTGCCAGCACGACAGACACCACTGATTGATGCAACACTGTGATTAAGCCTATTTGTGTGTGTATTTTATTATATTATATTTTGTTTTGTTTTTTATTTTAAAGCCATTCAGATTTGTCTTCAAGCTGACATTATGAGGATCTAAAAAGTTAAAAAGAAAATTGTGAACACTTTTTCTATAGGTCTATCTTGTATATGATAGATAAAACAATATTGGATCCCTTAAATGACTTTTTGGTGGATTGCAAACTGTGTGTATTGTTTTTAATTATAATATTTTTATTTTAAAGCCATTCAGATTTGTCTTTTTAGCCAACACTATATGAGGATTTAAAAAAGTTCAAAAATAAATTGTGAACAATTTTACTATATGTCTATCTTGTATGATAGATAAAACAATATTGGATCCCTTAACACAACTTTTTTGGTGGATTGCAAACCTGCTTTGATTCTTTTATTGAATCCATCTATTTGTATCTATATATATAGATATATCTATAGATATATCTATATCTATAGACATAGATATAGATATATAGATATATATTGCTCTTTTAAACTGAAGGGGAAATAATCCATTATGTATCATCACTACCTGGCCCAGTTGCCAGATAGATGACTAGTGTGTGTTGTGGTGTGAGTCACCTGCTTGCTACAGGGCTTTTAACCATTATTATCTCAATCCGGTAAGGTGAGGGGGTGTGCGCGCTGTTTGCTTGCCGCACAGGTAGAGCGGGTATGGTTGCTCGGAAACCGCTGCAGGGGTGTCATGAGCGGGGTGTGAACTCCTTCTCTTCAGGTCTGAGTGACTACTACACTCCTGAATCACTGGCAAGCTATCTGCTGATGTCTTACATCACTGCTAACCCCAGCAGACCTCTTCCTCTTACCAAGCAGGCCTCCTCTGTGTTATATTTGTCTATTTGTTTATTTGTTTTGCACAATTTAAAGGCCCCATATTATAAAAAAGTGAGATTTCAATTTTTTTTTATTTATTATAAAGCAGGCTTAAGTCTTATTAAAATACTGTGGAAGTATTGAAACACTCAATCCACAGGGAAATACACACAGCCCGTATTCAGAAACTGCATTTGAAACAAGCTGTCAGGATTTCTGAGCCATTCGTGATGTCACGAATATACAATATTTAGACCCTTGAGACAATTTTAAACGTAAACATTCTAAATGTGTCCCAGTTTATTTCCTGTTGCAGTGTATGTGAATGACATCAGCTGACAGGAAGTACACATGGACCCAAGCTGTTGCCTAGCAACGCAATTCTGTTGCAATTCTGTCAAATTGCGCTAAAAACGGAGCGTTTGAGACAGAGGGTAAATACAGGTATATTCAGGCAGACAGTATAAAGAAAATAAAGTTTTTTTTTAACATTACAACATGTAAACATGTTCTATTAGAAACACAAAATACAAGTATGAACCTGAAAATGAGCATGATATGGGACCTTTAAGACTATACAACATAACAAAAATGAATAACATACAGTGCAGGAAGAGGCAAAAAACCCACTGGGCTTATCTGAAGCCTCCACCTATAAAGACAGGATTGATATAAAGAAATAATATGACTATATAAAAAGACAAGTGTGTGTGTGTGTGCGTGTGTGTGTGTGTGTGTGTGTTTGTGTGTTACGTGGAAGTGTATGGTTAGTGTTTGTGAGGAGGATATTGATTTAAATATCTATAGAGACTTCTGGGAAATCATAACCAAACAACATTGTGAGTGGGGAAAAAATAAAAAACATAAAAACAGATACATGGACAGCATGGGGAAAAGCAATTACAAGACAGCAATTAAATTACATGACCCTTTAAGCGACTTTTGAAACATTTGAAAGATGAACAGTTTTTTGATAGATGTGAAAAGCTACTAATTTGGTTCCCCTAAGTCTTGTCAAAAATGTACCTCTACTAGTGAGGTATTTGGGAGGATGAAGATCTAGAGATTGACGGGTTGAGTAAGAATGAACCTGAGAATTTGTTTTATAATATCTCCACAGTCACACTGAGCCTGTCCACCTACTGTATTGACCATATAAAGACTCCCATTCTCTGGTCCAAATGATCTGAATTAAGTGACTTAAAAGTAAATTCCCCCTCTTAAGAGGTTTTAATGCTCTGCATGACACATCATTTGTTTTAATCCTGTTGCCTGTAAATGCCCCCCATGGTTAACTGCCAAGGATGAACTGTCTTTGCACCTGTTGCAAGAGGAAGCACAAGCCCCTCGGGGTTCATTATCGAGGATCATGTTGCTTCCCCATCCCCGCCGAACCGAATCGACGGCCCCCGGGCGAGGGGATTGCATGCCTTGTTGGGCAGTTTGGCTCACGCCTATGCCCCCAGTGCTTCCTGTTGTTTTAGAGCTTTGTTTCTCACCAGCTGTCAGGGCAGCACATAAATATGGCTCATAGGAGACCAGGAGCGAGGAGGCCGTGTTCCCTCTCAGTCATCACTCCAACATTATAAGGAGGACAGCGTGTCTCTCTGGGTGTGCACGCACCTCGTCTTGTGGTCTCCAGAAGAGATGACCACCAGGCCGATGGATGGATGCACCTGTTTTGCTGCATTCTGACAAATAGGACTTCTGATAGATTTGCTGCAACAATGCAAGGCTCAGACATGGTGTACAACAAAGACACCTAGAGTTACCCATGGAAACATAAAAGGCTCTGCATACTTTAATATAACACTTTCTAAACTCACGTCTCCAGAGATTGTGACATACTGAACAGGTTCATCCAGTGTCAGATCAGATTTTACTTCCAGCGTATCGCTGACCCCCCAGAAATATCAATACGCCGCCGGGTTTCCTCCCCTCTGAATATTGTACGCATTGTTTACTCAGCCCTGACGCATACTTGACATGACACGAACATTCAGGTCAGTTGGCTTGAGGAGTTCTTGCAACATCAGGTAATATCTCCGGTAACTGGAGGAGCCCCTTCCTCTGCTGTTCAGGACAAGCCAGATTGCAGCACAGTCGAGTTTAAAATAAACCGTAAACTTATGAAGAGTGGAGGCACTGCAGGTCTGTAGGAATAGAAGTCTTGCTTAATGAGTTCACACCCAAGATTGCTATGTTGCATTTAAGGCTTATATAGGTTCTCTGGCTATAGTTGAAATATAAAGATCATTCAGTGAGCTGGTGAAAAATAAATTTTTTATTTGTTTTCAATTTCAACATTTTAGGTAGCACCAATTATTCTCACTGCTTCCTCTTTATATAACTAAACTTTCTAACTTCCATCTACTTCAGGCCTGGTGTTAAATAAAGTAGACTAGAAGAACTAACAAACAAACACATGCGCTAGTGTCACAATACTGGAATTTCTAACCTCGACAATGTCTTAAAAAATATGGATATTCAATACTATACCGAGGGGGAAAATTGACCTCGAGGGCATACAATTTTAGATTTGTGTCAACTCGCTGTCGGAGAGAGCAGAAAGCGCAGGTGGTACCTATGTATCGATACTGCAGAAAATGAGTATTGAAGCTGTTTCAAATATTCATTATCCATGAATAGATATGATATAGAAAACACTAATCTGCACATTATAGCGACACTTTTAGATTGCGATCTTTGTTCATTATTTTGGTCGATCTACTGCTTTTCTACTTTCTTTTTAAAATACTCTGACCAGAACATTATGAATGACAGAGTGCTCTATCGGGACATACGTGTCCTAAAATCTTGTCAAACTGAGCTTTTGTCCTTCCTCTGTCATAGAGGATTGTTGTCCTCTTAGAGGGAACAGAATCACAAGGCTATAACTAAATATTTGGTTTGGTGGGCAGCAGATTTGTGTCATTTCTATTCTAATACCAGGACTTTCTCTCTTTCTTGGCTCCAGTAGAGGATGTGGCCTCTGCTTTCAGAGAGCATTTCTCAATGTGCTACCACATGTTCTGTTTCTCTTCATCTGCTTTTGCTCTCAGCGTCCCTTTCACCGTCATTCATGGTTTGTGTCTTGGCTGTGTTACAGGTACACCAGAAGCGGGGGCAGCCAGCCGGGCGATCTGAGTGTTTCCTGACTTTTTGATGCGACCCGAGTGTGCCTGGAGCATGTCCACAGTGGGCCTGACTGCCCAGGAGATCTCTTTTCCCATAGAAAACCCCTTCCTGAGGGGCAGCTACTGTCACAGCATGGCTGGATCCAAACCCTCCTGGAGCTACCGCCATGAGCTGGACAAGTGAGTGTTGACGTGCCACGACTAGAAGTCCGTTAGGGGAAGATTTATGAGAAAGGGATGGTTTATCAAATCTGCATGAAATGCTGCACTTTTATGGTTCAGGTCAGTCTGAGATTTATTGATGAAATGTTATGTGGTTTATTTAAACTGGTACTAATCTAATCTTCTTCTTGTTTTAGCAGCTTCTACTTCAGTATGGACACTGCACACTCAGATCACAGCGCTCGTGCTCAGCATAAAGGGTCACCTGCACCGTCTCTAAGCTATGAAAGTAAGTGCATGATCTGTCATCTGCACAGTGCACGTCTTTGCTGTTTTGGATGTTGTTTCTTTGAATCATCTGCTACATACATTCTGGATATAGTAAGCGGTTTTCCAGAAATAAAGAGAAAGCTAGTAGTTCTTTTTTTACAGGATGCGATGAAGTTGAAGTAGTAAATTGTGATTGTCGTTAACCAGTCTTAATAATTTAATACCGTGCCATTAATGTGATGGTTATTTTTTCTTGACAGGACATAAACACATTCCCAGCTCACAGAGATTACCTCCAAAGAAGTCCCGGCCCTCCCATCTCTCCCTGTCCTGCAGCGCTGAACCATCCACCCCGAGTCCCGCCGATGACGACCAGGTGGTGCCCTCCTTCCAGAGGCTCTCTGTGTACGAGTGCAGCAGTCCACCACAGACGCCAGGCAGGTGCTCCAAGCCTCTGCCCCCCATCCCTCCACAAACAGACATCTCTCCCGAGCAGGCTATAGACAATGAGGTAGAATTTTTCACGAGTTCGGACGACAGCCGCTGCCTGGTGTCTGATCCCTGTCCCAAATCGTCTCCTTTTCGATACGGCGTCCCCAGTCGAAGGAGCTTCAGGGACTGCGGGCAGATTAACTACGCTTACTATGACGGCCCATTAGGACCGCAAAGCCCGAGGCAGCCCCAACAACAGCAGCATCAGGCACATCCTCACACACAGGAAGTGCGGGAACATCACGAGCAGCAGCGACAGGAACCACCTGAGCCGGTGGTCTGTCAAAGACAGCAGGACAAAGCTCAGAGGAGGCTGCGACGCTCGCACTCCGGCCCAGCTGGATCCTTTAACAAGCCCGCGTTGCTGCGCCTTACGTGCCACAAACGCCACACCCAAAGTATGGGTAAGCACGAGGTGCCGCCCCCTATCCCTCCACGAACAATCAAGACAGGAGACTACCGCCGCTGGTCAGCAGAGGTCTCGTCCGGGGCTTACAGCGATGACGACAAACCACCCAAGGTGCCCCCAAGGGAACCTTTGTCCAGAGGCGGCTCCCGCACCCCCAGCCCCAAGAGTCTCCCAACATACATAAACGGAGTGATGCCCACAACCCAAAGCTTTGCACCAAATCCTAAGTACGTAAGCTGTCGGGGTTTACAGAGACAGAACAGTGAAGGTTCCCCCTGCATCCTCCCCGTCATGGAGAACGGCGAGAAGGCCAGCGCCACACATTACTATCTCCTGCCTCAGCGGCCCGCTTTCGTGGACTCCCCTTACGTAGAGAGATTTCTCCGAGTCATGGAAAGCCCCGCATCTCGCAATACAGATGCATCAGACTCAGAGTGGGACTGTCACACCAGGAGGAAAGCACAGGTGGATTTAGTTTGAAAAGTTTTAGTGGAAGTAGCAGAGGACTCTACTGTACATGAGCAAAAACCACTTGAAACAAAAAATGGTGAAACTGGACGCTAACAACCGTCAAACTGCTGCTTTTACTTTGTTTTGTTTTTTAACCCCCCTATGTATTCTGAACACACAGGGTATGTGCGCACTGTATTCAGTTACTGGTAATGTTGGACTCTAAAAACCGTATCTCTGACTATAGATTGTGGGCAAAAATTCCACATTATGTAGAGCTTATTTTTTTATATGATTTTTATTTCATGACATTCAATGTGCTGTTTTTGCCGACGACGTGGTACAGTCAGAAGGTACAAGCGGGCCTTGAACCTCCTGCGCTCAGTGTTTTCTGTGTCTGGAAGGTTCGAGGATGTTTTGTGAGATGCATTGACTCTGCTTTTTGTATCTCACAAGGGGACAAAAGGTCAGTAATGTAACCGTGTACCACTTAATATATGAAGTCTAAATACAATTAATGTTTAACGAAATGAAGGATGCTAGCACACAAAATCTCTTTTTCTGTTTGCTATTATATATCAACACCGATATATTTTCCCCGCCTCGATGAAGTTTAAGTCTTACTCAGGCCGCTATATCGTATGTGTACATTTATGTTTCCCACATGGTACATTTTGTACTAAGCGGTGGGTACATTACTGGTAGCTACGCATGTTTCCATTGGAATGTCTAGTGCAGCTTATATGGTGTCTGTTGATGAGTGTGTCTGTTTGTATGTATAGTGCGTGGACGTGTTCTGGTGAGACTTTATAAAAAAACGACTTTCTACACTTGGTAGAAGCATACTTGTTACTGTGCTCTGCTTATTTGCAGCGGCCTGCTTTTTGAGTACAGCCCTCTAAAGAGTGATTCAGTGTCCAGGTCTGTTTTGTTGCACAGAAACCGGCCTGTTGAACATGAAGTGAATGTATGCTGTTCTTACTGAAATCCCATCAAACAGTTGGAGGAGCTTATTTTTGGTCAAGCTGTGAGACATTGCTTGGATTATTTGCCTCGAGTACTACCTCCCTTTTGATATTAATCCTATATTTCACACAATCCCCATTAATAAAAGGCCAAATCTGAAATTATAATCTACAAAAGATGAGGAAACCAGCTCCATATATGTGACCTGACAGTAAGAGTAACACAAAGTCCATTCTAACCGGATATCCTTAAATAGAGCTCTTAGATCTCAGGCTAACCTGTTAATACAGACGCATTACAAAGACAGTGCAGGGTTTACCTACCTGACACAGACTTTCCTGTTCTGCTCATGCATTCCTGCCTTACATGATTGCAGTGGGTGTGGTCTGAGAGACCTTGGCTGCTGGCAGCCTAGAAAATATATGATTTTTATTGTTGTAGATTATTCAGAAGGCGTCAGGATGATATAGTAAATGTAGCACGTGTATTGAAGTAACCCTTTGTGTTCAGTTTGGGGAACACATAACTGCTAAGGTCAAACGCTCCTTGAACTACACTTTTTCTCTCCCTCCTGCTCACAGAAACTTGCCAACACAATGTTGCTTTTGACTTAAATGTCTAAAAAAAAATGTTTACATCATACACTGATACTATTTAATCTTAAGGTATTCATATGTCTTATTAGAAATAATAAAACTGAATGAAGACTAGTTTTTTTAAGACTTCTCTGCTGTGGTGAAGACATGCACTGGGAGAGTACAGTATGCTGTGTACAGTATTTAACAATTCCATTTTGTTGTTATGAAAAAGTATATAGTCTTTAAAAAGAAAGCAAAAATAAAATGACTTATTTATGAGCCTGCTTCTTTCTGTTTCTTCAATCTGTCAAGCCCTGAACTCTCAACTCAGCTGTTCGGCCTGTTTTATCACCCACACACCCTCATGCTGTGCCTTATTGCAACTGGCCTCTATCCAGAGAAAGAAGAGTGACTTACAATGGTCGACTGACAGGTGTACAGTGTATTGCCTTCCTCTTCCTGGTTATAACACGGCCTCCTCCTACATGACTGCTCAGATGCTCTGTGGCAGCCAGCTTCGCGCCCACAGGTTTTTTGTAAGCACTTAACAATGTTGCAAGTGTTTTACTCCTGACTGGCGTCCATGTGGTTGGGCATGGAGCCGAAAACCACAGTGAGCCACACGGAGCATTAGAGGTCAAATAATTACTAAATAAGCTACGATTCGGCTGCAGTTACATCAACCGTAACCTCTCAGCGAGACGGTGACCATTTTCTGTGTGTTTGAGGTTTTGTTTCATAGCAATTGATTCACCGTTATTGTCTTAATCAAACAAAAGGCGTCAGTTTTAACTATCCTGGCCACCTGCGAACCCTTTCACCTGGTTCGCTTATAGGTCAGCTGCTAGGCGACAGTGTGGGTGGTGACCATAGCAACTGAAGACTCAAAGCTCATTTTGAACGTCTGTTGGGGGCAAGAAAGATCCAGATGAATTAACAGAGCGTGTTTGTGATTAGCTTCTGAGTGAAACGCATATTGCAGTGCTGTGGCACTAAAGACATTGTTGTGCATTGTCAGAACTCAGACATGTCACTTACTTAGACACGATTCTCTGTGAAATCCAGTCACTTTGTGCCCCAAACTGTTTCTGTGGCTGATTCTCTCTTCTTAAACCTTTTTGTTTCCTGACTGAGCTTTACTTTGTCAACACAACCTGAGTGTTTTACTTAAATACGCCGTTGGATTTTGACCCTTACTTAGATTCAATCCAGGCATTGAGTATGTTGGACTTTACTTCCAGTTGTAGCGGCTCAACTACATCCAATTTTTTACAATATTTTTGGCCTCAGTTAATTAGATACAGGTCCTTGGCTGGCACTGCTGATGGATTACCACCAGGAACAAACTTGTTTTAATGATAAGAATTATTACAGTAATTATGATTACTGCCTCCTTAATTGCTATACAGCCTCTGCTGATTAGTCTGCAGTTGTCTGAGTGGAAGAGAGTCTGTTTTCTGGGACTGGCTCTTAACACATGTCTGCAGTGCTGCAGAGATGGCTACAGATATACAATTAACATTTGATAGGCAAATAAATAATCCAGAAAATGACTTCAAACTCTGCTATAAACAAAAAGGTATGCTAAGTAGTAATAAAACGTATTGTTTACCTCTTAAACCCTATGCCTCTGGCTCAGGCCCCTGCTCAAACATGACATGCCCAAAATATCACTGCAAATCTTGGTATTATAATAACATTTCTGCAGAGGTGTAAGCATGATGGAATACAGCGCTAATGAAATGAAATCAATACCATTTAAATATACTGTTTTTGGCCTTGATTTGAAAAATCAATCAATCAGACCTCTATACATGTTCCCATTCAAAGAAAATACATAACCCATTGGTCTATTTGACCAGCTCAGGCCTATATTGAAGGCCAATAGGATGGGTGCAGTACCACAATTCATCCACCAGATGGAGACACAGACTGTGTTTTCACATGGAAGGCTGAGGAGGCTGTTTGATGCTGGAGGATGTCAGACTGCAAATACACCCCAAGTGCAAACACTTTTGATCACAACAGCAAAAGTAATACATCATTTATGGTTATGGCATGGAATATGTGAGTCTCAGCTGTCATAATGACATATAACATATAGCATGATTCTAGCCTCACAAATGATGCTAGCATGAAGTAGCATAACTATAATAGCACCACTATGCGCCCATGCACTGTTGCCGTGTTTTAGCTGTGTGCTCATTTAGTTGCTTGGTGTTGGAATTAACTGTCGTTTTGGTAAAAATGGTTATCATTAGCTTTTAGCTTCTTCCCGTTATGTGGGTGTGCAGGATAAATATGTTGCTACAAGTTTAACAAGTCCTTATCTGGTGTTTGTTGTGATGTGAGCAACTATCCCTGGTGCTGGGGGCACTTGGTTCAAGAGGATAATTATGCAGAAATGATTATTACACTGATGAGAATTGGGACCCTGGGAGGAAACCGGGAGAGGGCAATGAAAAACGTGAGTTTCTTGGGAAAATCGGGAGGGTTGGCAAGTATGGGCAGCCAGTCTCACTACTGTTTAGTTTAAACCTTTAACCATAGTTGAAACAAGGTTCAGGTTAAATCGCGTTAAATGGGACAACTACGCCACCTGCTGGTGTAAAACTGGGACCTGCATTGAGTAGTAATAGCAAAGGATTCTGGGTTATCAGATGCAGAGGATTCACTGCTACAGGTGGGTACCATGGATGTATTAAAAGAACGGTGATTACGTTTTCAGTGAATGTCCGTCCAAAGTATATTAACTAACTAGAAAAGCATTTAAAAGTTGAGCTGGCTTCATTTGGTTGGATATTATGTGTTTTAGATTCAATTCGCCATGTTTTTGTTAAGTTACCTATTCGTTTTTATGTGTCTTATTGCCAGTAAAACGCTAGCTAGCTAACATTAACGTGATGTTGTCTTTTCAGACAGAGCATGCCAGAGGTGACTAGTGGTCTACTCTGTGTCCTCTCAGACCAAAAAAGTCTGAAAGATGTCAAAAAAAATGTCCATAGAAAAAAGTCTGAAAGATGTAAAATAATAATGTCGGAAGAAAAAAAGTCTGAAAAAATTCTGAAAAAAAAGTCTGAAAAATGTCAAAAAAAAATGTTGGAAGAAAAAAAGTCTGAAAAAAAAGTCTGAAGATGTCAAAAAAAAGTCTTGGAAAAAATAAAGTCTGAAAAAATTCTGAAAAAAAAGTCGACCGCTTTATAGAGTGTGGTAATATTTCAAGAGAGTGGCCTATAGATTTTCTAATAAGCAACAGAGGATTTATCCCGAGACAGAGCATGCACTGTTTGTCCTCAAGAGATGACCATTCTACTCTGTGTCCTTTGTCATACATGCAGATGTGGAATAAAACCTGCTGTTACCACAAGCCTGACCAGCTCCAGATGATTCCTTTAGACAGGAGACATCTCGCAGAGATCACATCTGCACACGGTTAGATTTGGTTGAAAGACACCATAATCTTTCAGGTTTAAGGCAATTCACACCAGATTTCATGTCAAATCTATCTGTAAAACATCTGCGATTTTATTCTACATTCAACTGTGTGCTATTTTTAGAAAGTCTTTTCTCATAAATTTGTGCCCAGTTTTGGGCAATGTATTGTGCTTCATTGTGAGTGAAAGGGATAGTTAATGTTATCAGGCTTTTGTGACAGTGTCACAGGATATTTCTCAACAAATAAGGAGAATCTGAGCTGGGAAAAAAAAGCTTTGGGGAGTTAAAATGTGGGAAAGATGACATATATATGTCGACAAAATGTGGAGAATGATATCATTCTTGTCATAAATTGTGTAGGCTAGTAAAATATTCTTAACAGTGAATCTAAATTTGCTATTCTTGGAATATTCCTTGTTATGCTCACTCGTATCTGTTATATACAAATATACTTTTGGATATAGCAAGAAAATTAATATAGGCAATCTATCATATTTTCAAAAGGCAAGAGAAGTAGAGTTTGTATCTCTGTAACTCTGTAACTACTTTCCAAAAAAACACACAGATAAATAATCTGGAAAATCTGCTAATTAATTCCATTGTGTGCATTGACTGTTTCTTCCGGTGTAACTTTTGCTATCATTTGCTGTGAGGGTTAGACTGAGTTGTAAATATTTAACTTAGACTGAGGTGCTGCTTGTCAAATTTTATTTAGGTCAGAATACTTGTAAAGAAAATATAGTACATCAAGAGACAGACAAAGAAATTGGTCACAAGTGTGTCTTCTGAGTCAGCCACTAGGTGGACAGAAATAGCCATCAGGGTGGAAAGACGATCTGTGAACTGTATATTGCTGTTGAGGACCAGCAGCATGGATGTGTACAAGCATTTCGAGGTACAGTGGCACAGCTTAAAAAAAAACTCATGCCAGTATGACAACTAGTAAGATTGGACTGTTACAGTACTGATAAAGCTGTTATTACCTGATGCTGACATACTGACAGTACACAGTACCAATTCTACAACAGGACAGAGATGGTCACTGTTGAGGTTGATTAAACGATGACACATTTTCACTTCACTTGATTTATAAATCATAAAAATGTATTAGACTCCCTCTGTGTCGGTGCCTCTCTAGTCACATAGTGCAAAGGCAAAACATCATCAAAAGGAGTGTGTGTGCCATCTAGTGACAGGATATTGTACTGACTTTGAGGGATGTCGACGAGCAACCATTACCCTCTCAGGCTTAGGGGGATAATCAACATGTTTTGCACTAATGGATACAAATACAGGAACCCTAGATGCTGACTTTAAAAACAACAACAATACATCTCTGACACGGTCAAAGAAGTATTTTGCATGGCTTCTTTATTGGATTGCGTAAAATTGGACGGATGTTTCAGTAATTGTGTTCAACCCATGTATTTGAATGCTATAAATTATTGTATGTGTTACTGAGAGTTATCGATAATTGTCACAATTGGCAAGTGCATATTGCAGATAATAGACAAAGTATGAAAAGTTGGCAGCCCATTGCATTTTGTTGAATAACACCAAAAACCAAAAACACTGATATCTCAAAATCAACTTGCTCCAAACCCCATGTCAACACTGATGAAAACTACACTCATTTAAGACACCTTGAAAATGTTCAAATCTTATTTTATTACTGTAGGTTTACTCATGGTTCCTATTACATCTACTTGAATTCAGAGCATTTTATACAATTTTTAAATGATTTTGTGCATTCTTAATAAATACAGACATACAGTACAATGCTTACAGCAAAAGCCACCAGGTCAAAAATGTGAGTGTACTCAGTGAGGTAACGGCATGTTCCTTAAGACAACAGCGCTGAAACAACCCCTGGGCAAGAGTTTCAGGAAGTGACAGAATTGTTTTTTAAATGTTAAATTTTTTACCTTGTGTTTCTCAATACTGCAGGGCAGCATTGCTCATTGACAACAAATACAATAAAATATTTAAACAAATATTTGAGAACAACATTTTAAACACTAAAACAAATTCCGGTAAAAACAAAAGGCTGTAGTGTGGTGTGAATTAACTGGAGTCTGAATTGACATGTTAGTTTTTATATAAGGGCACAAGAGGCTACAATGAATTATAATTAATATAAATAAAGTCATAAATATCACAACAACAAATTACGAGTATATTATATCATGTGCAATATGAAGTTGGTAGTTCATACTGATCTGTAATGTTCTTTATTGCTAGCATAGAAAACCATTGGAATCAAAACAAAATGTCTGTCTGTAGCCTTCATCTAGGGTCGATGTTCAAAAGCACTGGGCGTTTTGTTGCGACCTGGAAAGACACAAGAATGATCACATATTAATATCAACATTTTAACAACAATCATTTATCTGTCCATGTACTCCAGAAGACTTTCGTAGGTACTGTATGCAATACCAGAATAGTAAACAAGAATACCAACATTTTTTTAGATGTGGCCCAAAACCCTCTCATGTGTAAGTGCCTGCAAGTCCCAAGTTGTGATCTCCTGGGGAAAAGAATATGATCATATTGAAACTGCAAATGTTAGAGTCCTTGCTGAGAAATTGTTAACATTTTTAAAAACAGGTCAGTGATTATGACCGGGCCACACCTGTATCAGAGAAGTCAAAGAAATCTTCCTCAAACGCAGACAGTCTTCTGTTGTAGGAGTTGCTTCCTTTCCTAAAATGGAGAGACAGTTTCATTAGTTTCACATGGCAATATTTGTAACTTTACAATTAAAGACAGCAAGAAACAACATTTGTTGACAATTTGCACATTACTATATCGGAAGATCATAACCCACCAAATGCCCATATGTCTCTTTTTGACGGTGACAGCAATGACAATAATAATCACGAGCAGGAGTGCCACTGCCAATGATCCAAACAGTGCACCGTAGAAACCTGGACCCCGACGGAAGAGGTCACACTGTGGGCCATAAAACTGCTCAAGGCTAGAATTGAAGCAACTAGATTGAAGAGCCACAAGAGTGAATTATGTTAATAAAGTTAACTTTACGAGAAAAAATACAAGTCATATTTAAACTCCTTACAGTTAAGGTAAAAACAGATGTTTTTGCTTACCTACAGATTGGCCCTTTGTAAATGTCATTGCGGCATTCTCCATGTTGATGACAGTAATCAGGGTTTGTTTTGCAAGGTCCAGCACACTGCCATTGACCATTAACAAGCTCAGCAGTGTAATTAACAAACCCAGAGCAGTTTACAAAAGGCATCAGATCGGTGATATCTGATTAATGAAAAAGCAATATATTTAGTATTTTGTACGAGTACCATAATACAAATACAGAAATGTTGACATATATTGAATTAAGATAACACTGACTGTGCAAAGCAGCAAAAAGTCAAATACATGTTTAGAACTGACATAGAGTACACTTACTTGTTATCTCAGGTGTGTGGAAGATGAGTTTATTTAATTTCACAGCCGAATTATTAAAGGCTTGAGAAATATTAATGAGTTTACTTGAGTCATTCAAGATACCAGTCAACACCCCAACAAGCTGATTGTTGACAAACTGGATTTGAGTTTCATTGTTTGGATAGATGTACTCCGCCACGCTCTCTGCAACAACACTTCCTTGTCTACAGTAGAAAAATAGAAAGATATTACCAAAAGAAAACAGCTTGTGATTGATTAAATAGTAATTTAAATGATTTTATCAGTAAAGTTTCATGAACCTACGTTAACTTGATGACTTTTACTCTTTTAAAGGTTTGTGGATCTGCTTCTTTGCATAGGGCTTCAAGCTACAACACAGGACAGATGTTGTTATAGCATGGTTATAACAATAATTACAATTTTTGGAGATTTACATCAAAAGCAGCATAAAGCAAAACACAAATGATAAAAAAAAAAAGATTTTTTTTCATAGAATACGTTATTGCAATATTGCCTGGTAAATAATTAAGTAATAAGTTATAAGACATGAATGAATATTAATACATAATAAATACTACTGATCATGAAATCATGCAACAATTAAAGAAATGATCTACCTGCTGTTCAAATTTCTTGATGAATTCTAATGATTGAGGTGAGTTTAGATTATTAAAAGCTTTAAGAAAAGTGATGTCGATTTCCAAAGTCACAGTTGCATTTCGAGTTGGTAATGCTCCGGTATCTGCAAAAAACGATGACACCCTTAAATTGACATTGCAAAAACATTATAGACATTGCAATACAATTTTACATTCAACACTGAGGTAAAAGGTGTCAATGCAAAAATCAAACACATTTAATTTTAACATACTGCTACAATCCTACAACTTGTCTCTACATTAAATTTTTTTCTTCAGTTTATAGAATATTTTGAAGCGCTGTATTTGTGTATGAAAAACCTCACCAACATGAGCAGGGGTGTCATTATTTCCAAAAGAGCAGGAATCTCCATAGACAAAATCATGGGGGCAGTGGCAGTGACATCCTCCAATTGTCTCATTGAATGAACAGGTACCTCCGATACACTCAGTCGGGCACTTCTCACACTGAGGAGTTGTAGGTGATATTGTCACAGTGACAGTAGTATTTGAAAGGGGAATAATGGTAGATGTTGAATGACTGACTGTTGTAAATTTTTTTGTACTGATGATTTCCACTGACGTCAAAGCCTTTGAAGTTGGTACCGATTCATTATTTACTGAGGTTGTCGCCACAGTTAGTGGAGGAACTGTAGACAGTGAAGTTGGTGAGAATGTTGTACTTGTTGGAGAATTGATTGTCGTTGTGGAATGACCAGTGTTGGTAGTGCTTCTTCCTGCATTTGAGGTGAGTGTTGAGCTTGACACTGTTGATTCAATTCTTCCTGTTGGTGTCATTGTCGTGACAGATGTAGATTGATGCTCTGTCAATGAGGACATCATTGTTGTAGATGATTCCTGTCTAGTCAATGGGGACTGAGTTGTGCTGGTAATTGGTGTTGTTTCAATTTTGTGTTCAGTAAATGTTTGAGTTGGAGGAGTAGTTTCTGGTGGGACTGTAGATACTGAACTTGGTGAGACTGTTGTACTTGTTGGAGAATTGATGGTTGTTGTGGAATGACCAGTGTTGGTAGTGCTTCTTCCTGCATTTGAGGTGAGTGTTGAGCTTGACACTGTTGATTCAATTCTTCCCGTTTGTGTCATTGTCGTGACAGATGTAGATTGATGCTCTGTCGATGAGGACATCATTGTTGTAGATGATTCCTGTCTAGTCAATGGGGACTGAGTTGTGCTGGTAATTGGTGTTGTTTCAATTTTGTGTTCAGTAGATGTTTGAGTTGGAGGAGTCGTTTCTTGTGGGAAAGTAGACAGTGAACTTGGTGAGACTGTTGTACTTGTTGGAGAATTGATGGTTGTTGTGGAATGACCAGTGTTGGTAGTGCTTCTTCCTGCATTTGAGGTGAGTGTTGAGCTGGACACTGTTGATTCACTTCTTCCTGTTGGTGTCATTGTCGTGACAGATGTAGATTGATGTTCTGTCGATGAGGACATCATTGTTGTAGATGATTCCTGTCTAGTGAATGGGGACTGAGTTGTGCTGGTAATTGGTGTTGTTTCAATTTTGTGTTCAGTAAATGTTTGAGTTGGAGGAGTAGTTTCTGGTGGGAATGTAGATACTGAACTTGGTGAGACTGTTGTACTTGTTGGAGAATTGATGGTTGTTGTGGAATGACCAGTGTTGGTAGTGCTTCTTCCTGCATTTGAGGAGAGTGTTGAGCTTGACACTGTTGATTCAATTCTTCCTGTTGGTGTCATTGTCGTGACAGATGTAGATTGATGCTCTGTCGATGAGGACATCATTGTTGTAGATGATTCCTGTCTAGTCAATGGGGGCTGAGTTGTGCTGGTAATTGGTGTTGTTTCAATTTTGTGTTCAGTAGATGTTTGAGTTGGAGGAGTCGTTTCTTGTGGGAAAGTAGACAGTGAACTTGGTGAGACTGTTGTACTTGTTGGAGAATTGATGGTTGCTGTGGAATGACCAGTGTTGGTAGTGCTTCTTCCTGCATTTGAGGTGAGTGTTGAGCTTGACACTGTTGATTCAATTCTTCCTGTTGGTGTCATTGTCGTGACAGATGTAGATTGATGCTCTGTCGATGAGGACATCATTGTTGTAGATGATTCCTGTCTAGTCAATGGGGACTGAGTTGTGCTGGTAATTGGTGTTGTTTCAATTTTGTGTTCAGTAAATGTTTGAGTTGGAGGAGTAGTTTCTGGTGGGAATGTAGATACTGAACTTGGTGAGACTGTTGTACTTGTTGGAGAATTGATGGTTGTTGTGGAATGACCAGTGTTGGTAGTGCTTCTTCCTGCATTTGAGGAGAGTGTTGAGCTTGACACTGTTGATTCAATTCTTCCTGTTGGTGTCATTGTCGTGACAGATGTAGATTGATGCTCTGTCGATGAGGACATCATTGTTGTAGATGATTCCTGTCTAGTCAATGGGGGCTGAGTTGTGCTGGTAATTGGTGTTGTTTCAATTTTGTGTTCAGTAGATGTTTGAGTTGGAGGAGTCGTTTCTTGTGGGAAAGTAGACAGTGAACTTGGTGAGACTGTTGTACTTGTTGGAGAATTGATGGTTGTTGTGGAATGACCAGTGTTGGTAGTGCTTCTTCCTGCATTTGAGGTGAGTGTTGAGCTGGACACTGTTGATTCACTTCTTCCTGTTGGTGTCATTGTCGTGACAGATGTAGATTGATGTTCTGTCGATGAGGACATCATTGTTGTAGATGATTCCTGTCTAGTGAATGGGGACTGAGTTGTGCTGGTAATTGGTGTTGTTTCAATTTTGTGTTCAGTAAATGTTTGAGTTGGAGGAGTAGTTTCTGGTGGGAATGTAGATACTGAACTTGGTGAGACTGTTGTACTTGTTGGAGAATTGATGGTTGTTGTGGAATGACCAGTGTTGGTAGTGCTTCTTCCTGCATTTGAGGAGAGTGTTGAGCTTGACACTGTTGATTCAATTCTTCCTGTTGGTGTCATTGTCGTGACAGATGTGGATTGATGCTCTGTCGATGAGGACATCATTGTTGTAGATGATTCCTGTCTAGTCAATGGGGGCTGAGTTGTGCTGGTAATTGGTGTTGTTTCAATTTTGTGTTCAGTAGATGTTTGAGTTGGAGGAGTCGTTTCTTGTGGGAAAGTAGACAGTGAACTTGGTGAGACTGTTGTACTTGTTGGAGAATTGATGGTTGCTGTGGAATGACCAGTGTTGGTAGTGCTTCTTCCTGCATTTGAGGTGAGTGTTGAGCTTGACACTGTTGATTCAATTCTTCCTGTTGGTGTCATTGTCGTGACAGATGTAGATTGATGCTCTGTCGATGAGGACATCATTGTTGTAGATGATTCCTGTCTAGTCAATGGGGACTGAGTTGTGCTGGTAATTGGTGTTGTTTCAATTTTGTGTTCAGTAAATGTTTGAGTTGGAGGAGTAGTTTCTGGTGGGAATGTAGATACTGAACTTGGTGAGACTGTTGTACTTGTTGGAGAATTGATGGTTGTTGTGGAATGACCAGTGTTGGTAGTGCTTCTTCCTGCATTTGAGGAGAGTGTTGAGCTTGACACTGTTGATTCAATTCTTCCTGTTGGTGTCATTGTCGTGACAGATGTAGATTGATGCTCTGTCGATGAGGACATCATTGTTGTAGATGATTCCTGTCTAGTCAATGGGGGCTGAGTTGTGCTGGTAATTGGTGTTGTTTCAATTTTGTGTTCAGTAGATGTTTGAGTTGGAGGAGTCGTTTCTTGTGGGAAAGTAGACAGTGAACTTGGTGAGACTGTTGTACTTGTTGGAGAATTGATGGTTGTTGTGGAATGACCAGTGTTGGTAGTGCTTCTTCCTGCATTTGAGGTGAGTGTTGAGCTGGACACTGTTGATTCACTTCTTCCTGTTGGTGTCATTGTCGTGACAGATGTAGATTGATGTTCTGTCGATGAGGACATCATTGTTGTAGATGATTCCTGTCTAGTGAATGGGGACTGAGTTGTGCTGGTAATTGGTGTTGTTTCAATTTTGTGTTCAGTAAATGTTTGAGTTGGAGGAGTAGTTTCTGGTGGGAATGTAGATACTGAACTTGGTGAGACTGTTGTACTTGTTGGAGAATTGATGGTTGTTGTGGAATGACCAGTGTTGGTAGTGCTTCTTCCTGCATTTGAGGAGAGTGTTGAGCTTGACACTGTTGATTCAATTCTTCCTGTTGGTGTCATTGTCGTGACAGATGTAGATTGATGCTCTGTCGATGAGGACATCATTGTTGTAGATGATTCCTGTCTAGTCAATGGGGGCTGAGTTGTGCTGGTAATTGGTGTTGTTTCAATTTCGTGTTCAGTAGATGTTTGAGTTGGAGGAGTCGTTTCTTGTGGGAATGTAGATACTGAACTTGGTGAGACTGTTGTACTTGTTGGAGAATTGATGGTTGTTGTGGAATGACCAGTGTTGGTAGTGCTTCTTCCTGCATTTGAGGTGAGTGTTGAGCTTGACACTGTTGATTCAATTCTTCCTGTTGGTGTCATTGTCGTGACAGATGTAGATTGATGCTCTGTCGATGAGGACATCATTGTTGTAGATGTTTCCGGTCTAGTCAATGGGGACTGAGTTGTGCTGGTAATTGGTGTTGTTTCAATTTTGTGTTCAGTAAATGTTTGAGTTTGAAGAGTAGTTTCTGGTGGGAATGTAGATACTGAACTTGGTGAGACTGTTGTACTTGTTGGAGAATTGATTGTTGTTGTGGAATGACCAGTGTTGGTAGTGCTTCTTCCTGCATTTGAGGTGAGTGTTGAGCTGGACACTGTTGATTCAATTCTTCCTGTTGGTGTCATTGTCGTGACAGATGTAGATTGATGTTCTGTCGATGAGGACATAATTGTTGTAGATGATTCCTGTCTAGTGAATGGGGACTGAGTTGTGCTGGTAATTGGTGTTGTTTCAATTTTGTGTTCAGTAAATGTTTGAGTTGGAGGAGTAGTTTCTGGTGGGAATGTAGATACTGAACTTGGTGAGACTGTTGTACTTGTTGGAGAATTGATGGTTGTTGTGGAATGACCAGTGTTGGTAGTGCTTCTTCCTGCATTTGAGGAGAGTGTTGAGCTTGACACTGTTGATTCAATTCTTCCTGTTGGTGTCATTGTCGTGACAGATGTAGATTGATGCTCTGTCGATGAGGACATCATTGTTGTAGATGATTCCTGTCTAGTCAATGGGGGCTGAGTTGTGCTGGTAATTGGTGTTGTTTCAATTTTGTGTTCAGTAGATGTTTGAGTTGGAGGAGTCGTTTCTTGTGGGAAAGTAGACAGTGAACTTGGTGAGACTGTTGTACTTGTTGGAGAATTGATGGTTGCTGTGGAATGACCAGTGTTGGTAGTGCTTCTTCCTGCATTTGAGGTGAGTGTTGAGCTTGACACTGTTGATTCAATTCTTCCTGTTGGTGTCATTGTCGTGACAGATGTAGATTGATGCTCTGTCGATGAGGACATCATTGTTGTAGATGATTCCTGTCTAGTCAATGGGGACTGAGTTGTGCTGGTAATTGGTGTTGTTTCAATTTTGTGTTCAGTAAATGTTTGAGTTGGAGGAGTAGTTTCTGGTGGGAATGTAGATACTGAACTTGGTGAGACTGTTGTACTTGTTGGAGAATTGATGGTTGTTGTGGAATGACCAGTGTTGGTAGTGCTTCTTCCTGCATTTGAGGTGAGTGTTGAGCTTGACACTGTTGATTCAATTCTTCCTGTTGGTGTCATTGTCGTGACAGATGTAGATTGATGCTCTGTCGATGAGGACATCATTGTTGTAGATGTTTCCGGTCTAGTCAATGGGGACTGAGTTGTGCTGGTAATTGGTGTTGTTTCAATTTTGTGTTCAGTAGATGTTTGAGTTGGAGGAGTAGTTTCTGGTGGGAATGTAGATACTGAACTTGGTGAGACTGTTGTACTTGTTGGAGAATTGATGGTTGTTGTGGAATGACCAGTGTTGGTAGTGCTTCTTCCTGCATTTGAGGTGAGTGTTGAGCTTGACACTGTTGATTCAATTCTTCCTGTTGGTGTCATTGTCGTGACAGATGTAGATTGATGCTCTGTCGATGAGGACATCATTGTTGTAGATGTTTCCGGTCTAGTCAATGGGGACTGAGTTGTGCTGGTAATTGGTGTTGTTTCAATTTTGTGTTCAGTAGATGTTTGAGTTGGAGGAGTCGTTTCTTGTGGGAAAGTAAACAGTGAACTTGGTGAGACTGTTGTACTTGTTGGAGAATTGATGGTTGTTGTGGAATGACCAGTGTTGGTAGTGCTTCTTCCTGCATTTGAGGTGAGTGTTGAGCTTGACACTGTTGATTCAATTCTTCCCGTTTGTGTCATTGTCGTGACAGATGTAGATTGATGCTCTGTCGATGAGGACATCATTGTTGTAGATGATTCCTGTCTAGTCAATGGGGACTGAGTTGTGCTGGTAATTGGTGTTGTTTCAATTTTGTGTTCAGTAGATGTTTGAGTTGGAGGAGTCGTTTCTTGTGGGAAAGTAGACAGTGAACTTGGTGAGACTGTTGTACTTGTTGGAGAATTGATGGTAGTGCTTCTTCCTGCATTTGAGGTGAGTGTTGAGCTTGACACTGTTGATTCAATTCTTCCTGTTGGTGTCATTGTCGTGACAGATGTAGATTGATGCTCTGTCGATGAGGACATCATTGTTGTAGATGATTCCTGTCTAGTGAATGGGGACTGAGTTGTGCTGGTAATTGGTGTTGTTTCAATTTTGTGTTCAGTAAATGTTTGAGTTGGAGGAGTAGTTTCTGGTGGGAATGTAGATACTGAACTTGGTGAGACTGTTGTACTTGTTGGAGAATTGATGGTTGTTGTGGAATGACCAGTGTTGGTAGTGCTTCTTCCTGCATTTGAGGTGAGTGTTGAGCTTGACACTGTTGATTCAATTCTTCCTGTTGGTGTCATTGTTGTGACAGATGTAGATTGATGCTCTGTCGATGAGGACATCATTGTTGTAGATGTTTCCGGTCTAGTCAATGGGGACTGAGTTGTGTTGGTAATTGGTGTTGTTTCAATTTTGTGTTCAGTAAATGTTTGAGTTTGAGGAGTAGTTTCTGGTGGGAATGTAGATACTGAACTTGGTGAGACTGTTGTACTTGTTGGAGAATTGATTGTTGTTGTGGAATGACCAGTGTTGGTAGTGCTTCTTCCTGCATTTGAGGTGAGTGTTGAGCTGGACACTGTTGATTCAATTCTTCCTGTTGGTGTCATTGTCGTGACAGATGTAGATTGATGCTCTGCCGATGAGGACATCATTGTTGTAGATGATTCCTGTCTAGTCAATGGGGACTGAGTTGTGCTGGTAATTGGTGTTGTTTCAATTTTGTGTTCAGTAGATGTTTGAGTTGGAGGAGTCGTTTCTTGTGGGAAAGTAGACAGTGAACTTGGTGAGACCGTTGTACTTGTTGGGGAATTGATTGTTGTTGTGGAATGACCAGTGTTGGTAGTGCTTCTTCCTGCATTTGAGGTGAGTGTTGAGCTGGACACTGTTGATTCAATTCTTCCTGTTGGTGTCATTGTCGTGACAGATGTAGATTGATGCTCTGTCGATGAGGACATCATTGTTGTAGATGATTCCTGTCTAGTGAATGGGGACTGAGTTGTGCTGGTAATTGGTGTTGTTTCAATTTTGTGTTCAGTAAATGTTTGAGTTGGAGGAGTAGTTTCTGGTGGGAATGTAGATACTGAACTTGGTGAGACTGTTGTACTTGTTGGAGAATTGATGGTTGTTGTGGAATGACCAGTGTTGGTAGTGCTTCTTCCTGCATTTGAGGAGAGTGTTGAGCTTGACACTGTTGATTCAATTCTTCCTGTTGGTGTCATTGTCGTGACAGATGTAGATTTTTGCTCCGTCGATGAGGACATCATTGTTGTAGATGATTCTTGTCTAGTCAATGGGGACTGAGTTGTGCTGGTAATTGGTGTTGTTTCAATTTTGTGTTCAGTAGATGTTTGAGTTGGAGGAGTAGTTTCTTGTGGGAAAGTAGACAGTGAACTTGGTGAGACTGTTGTACTTGTTGGAGAATTGATTGTTGTTGTGGAAATACCAGTGTTGGTAGTGCTTCTTCCTGCATTTGAGGTGAGTGTTGAGCTTGACACTGTTGATTCAATTCTTCCTGTTGGTGTCATTGTCGTGACAGATGTAGATTGATGCTCTGTCGATGAGGACATCATTGTTGTAGATGATTCCTGTCTAGTGAATGGGGACTGAGTTGTGCTGGTAATTGGTGTTGTTTCAATTTTGTGTTCAGTAAATGTTTGAGTTGGAGGAGTAGTTTCTGGTGGGAATGTAGATACTGAACTTGGTGAGACTGTTGTACTTGTTGGAGAATTGATGGTTGTTGTGGAATGACCAGTGTTGGTAGTGCTTCTTCCTGCATTTGAGGAGAGTGTTGAGCTTGACACTGTTGATTCAATTATTCCTGTTGGTGTCATTGTCGTGACAGATGTAGATTTTTGCTCCGTCGATGAGGACATCATTGTTGTAGATGTTTCCGGTCTAGTCAATGGGGACTGAGTTGTGCTGGTAATTGGTGTTGTTTCAATTTTGTGTTCAGTAGATGTTTGAGTTGGAGGAGTCGTTTCTTGTGGGAAAGTAGACAGTGAACTTGGTGAGACCGTTGTACTTGTTGGAGAATTGATTGTTGTTGTGGAATGACCAGTGTTGGTAGTGCTTCTTCCTGCATTTGAGGTGAGTGTTGAGCTGGACACTGTTGATTCACTTCTTCCTGTTGGTGTCATTGTCGTGACAGATGTAGATTGATGCTCTGTCGATGAGGACATCATTGTTGTAGATGATTCCTGTCTAGTGAATGGGGACTGAGTTGTGCTGGTAATTGGTGTTGTTTCAATTTTGTGTTCAGTAAATGTTTGAGTTGGAGGAGTAGTTTCTGGTGGGAATGTAGATACTGAACTTGGTGAGACTGTTGTACTTGTTGGAGAATTGATGGTTGTTGTGGAATGACCAGTGTTGGTAGTGCTTCTTCCTGCATTTGAGGTGAGTGTTGAGCTTGACACTGCTGATTCTATTCTTCCTGTTGGTGTCATTGTCGTGACAGATGTAGATTGATGCTCTGTCGATGAGGACATCATTGTTGTAGATGTTTCCGGTCTAGTCAATGGGGACTGAGTTGTGCTGGTAATTGGTGTTGTTTCAATTTTGTGTTCAGTAGATGTTTGAGTTGGAGGAGTCGTTTCTTGTGGGAAAGTAAACAGTGAACTTGGTGAGACTGTTGTACTTGTTGGAGAATTGATGGTTGTTGTGGAATGACCAGTGTTGGTAGTGCTTCTTCCTGCATTTGAGGTGAGTGTTGAGCTTGATACTGTTGATTCAATTCTTCCCGTTTGTGTCATTGTCGTGACAGATGTAGATTGATGCTCTGTCGATGAGGACATCATTGTTGTAGATGATTCCTGTCTAGTGAATGGGGACTGAGTTGTGCTTGTAATTGGTGTTGTTTCAATTTTGTGTTCAGTAAATGTTTGAGTTGGAGGAGTAGTTTCTGGTGGGAATGTAGATACTGAACTTGGTGAGACTGTTGTACTTGTTGGAGAATTGATGGTTGTTGTGGAATGACCAGTGTTGGTAGTGCTTCTTCCTGCATTTGAGGTGAGTGTTGAGCTTGACACTGTTGATTCAAATCTTCCCGTTTGTGTCATTGTCGTGACAGATGTAGATTGATGCTCTGTCGATGAGGACATCATTGTTGTAGATGATTCCTGTCTAGTCAATGGGGACTGAGTTGTGCTGGTAATTGGTGTTGTTTCAATTTTGTGTTCAGTAGATGTTTGAGTTGGAGGAGTCGTTTCTTGTGGGAAAGTAGACAGTGAACTTGGTGAGACTGTTGTACTTGTTGCAGAATTGATGGTTGCTGTGGAATGACCAGTGTTGGTAGTGCTTCTTCCTGCATTTGAGGTGAGTGTTGAGCTTGACACTGTTGATTCAATTCTTCCTGTTGGTGTCATTGTCGTGACAGATGTAGATTGATGCTCTGTCGATGAGGACATCATTGTTGTAGATGATTCCTGTCTAGTCAATGGGGACTGAGTTGTGCTGGTAATTGGTGTTGTTTCAATTTTGTGTTCAGTAAATGTTTGAGTTGGAGGAGTAGTTTCTGGTGGGAATGTAGATACTGAACTTGGTGAGACTGTTGTACTTGTTGGAGAATTGATGGTTGTTGTGGAATGACCAGTGTTGGTAGTGCTTCTTCCTGCATTTGAGGTGAGTGTTGAGCTTGACACTGTTGATTCAATTCTTCCTGTTGGTGTCATTGTTGTGACAGATGTAGATTGATGCTCTGTCGATGAGGACATCATTGTTGTAGATGTTTCCGGTCTAGTCAATGGGGACTGAGTTGTGCTGGTAATTGGTGTTGTTTCAATTTTGTGTTCAGTAAATGTTTGAGTTTGAGGAGTAGTTTCTGGTGGGAATGTAGATACTGAACTTGGTGAGACTGTTGTACCTGTTGGAGAATTGATTGTTGTTGTGGAATGACCAGTGTTGGTAGTGCTTCTTCCTGCATTTGAGGTGAGTGTTGAGCTGGACACTGTTGATTCAATTCTTCCTGTTGGTGTCATTGTTGTGACAGATGTAGATTGATGCTCTGTCGATGAGGACATCATTGTTGTAGATGATTCCTGTCTAGTGAATGGGGACTGAGTTGTGCTGGTAATTGGTGTTGTTTCAATTTTGTGTTCAGTAAATGTTTGAGTTGGAGGAGTAGTTTCTGGTGGGACTGTAGATACTGAACTTGGTGAGACTGTTGTACTTGTTGGAGAATTGATGGTTGTTGTGGAATGACCAGTGTTGGTAGTGCTTCTTCCTGCATTTGAGGTGAGTGTTGAGCTTGACACTGTTGATTCAAATCTTCCCGTTTGTGTCATTGTCGTGACAGATGTAGATTGATGCTCTGTCGATGAGGACATCATTGTTGTAGATGATTCCTGTCTAGTCAATGGGGACTGAGTTGTGCTGGTAATTGGTGTTGTTTCAATTTTGTGTTCAGTAGATGTTTGAGTTGGAGGAGTCGTTTCTTGTGGGAAAGTAGACAGTGAACTTGGTGAGACTGTTGTACTTGTTGGAGAATTGATGGTTGCTGTGGAATGACCAGTGTTGGTAGTGCTTCTTCCTGCATTTGAGGTGAGTGTTGAGCTTGACACTGTTGATTCAATTCTTCCTGTTGGTGTCATTGTCGTGACAGATGTAGATTGATGCTCTGTCGATGAGGACATCATTGTTGTAGATGATTCCTGTCTAGTCAATGGGGACTGAGTTGTGCTGGTAATTGGTGTTGTTTCAATTTTGTGTTCAGTAAATGTTTGAGTTGGAGGAGTAGTTTCTGGTGGGAATGTAGATACTGAACTTGGTGAGACTGTTGTACTTGTTGGAGAATTGATGGTTGTTGTGGAATGACCAGTGTTGGTAGTGCTTCTTCCTGCATTTGAGGTGAGTGTTGAGCTTGACACTGTTGATTCAATTCTTCCTGTTGGTGTCATTGTTGTGACAGATGTAGATTGATGCTCTGTCGATGAGGACATCATTGTTGTAGATGTTTCCGGTCTAGTCAATGGGGACTGAGTTGTGCTGGTAATTGGTGTTGTTTCAATTTTGTGTTCAGTAAATGTTTGAGTTTGAGGAGTAGTTTCTGGTGGGAATGTAGATACTGAACTTGGTGAGACTGTTGTACCTGTTGGAGAATTGATTGTTGTTGTGGAATGACCAGTGTTGGTAGTGCTTCTTCCTGCATTTGAGGTGAGTGTTGAGCTGGACACTGTTGATTCAATTCTTCCTGTTGGTGTCATTGTCGTGACAGATGTAGATTGATGCTCTGTCGATGAGGACATCATTGTTGTAGATGATTCCTGTCTAGTGAATGGGGACTGAGTTGTGCTGGTAATTGGTGTTGTTTCAATTTTGTGTTCAGTAAATGTTTGAGTTGGAGGAGTAGTTTCTGGTGGGACTGTAGATACTGAACTTGGTGAGACTGTTGTACTTGTTGGAGAATTGATGGTTGTTGTGGAATGACCAGTGTTGGTAGTGCTTCTTCCTGCATTTGAGGAGAGTGTTGAGCTTGACACTGTTGATTCAATTCTTCCTGTTGGTGTCATTGTCGTGACAGATGTAGATTTTTGCTCCGTCGATGAGGACATCATTGTTGTAGATGATTCTTGTCTAGTCAATGGGGACTGAGTTGTGCTGGTAATTGGTGTTGTTTCATTTTTGTGTTCAGTAAATGTTTGAGTTGGAGGAGTAGTTTCTGGTGGGAATGTAGATACTGAACTTGGTGAGACTGTTGTACTTGTTGGAGAATTGATGGTTGTTGTGGAATGACCAGTGTTGGTAGTGCTTCTTCCTGCATTTGAGGTGAGTGTTGAGCTTGACACTGTTGATTCAATTCTTCCTGTTGGTGTCATTGTCGTGACAGATGTAGATTGATGCTCTGTCGATGAGGACATCATTGTTGTAGATGTTTCCGGTCTAGTCAATGGGGACTGAGTTGTGCTGGTAATTGGTGTTGTTTCAATTTTGTGTTCAGTAGATGTTTGAGTTGGAGGAGTCGTTTCTTGTGGGAAAGTAAACAGTGAACTTGGTGAGACTGTTGTACTTGTTGGAGAATTGATGGTTGTTGTGGAATGACCAGTGTTGGTAGTGCTTCTTCCTGCATTTGAGGTGAGTGTTGAGCTTGACACTGTTGATTCAATTCTTCCTGTTGGTGTCATTGTTGTGACAGATGTAGATTGATGCTCTGTCGATGAGGACATCATTGTTGTAGATGTTTCCGGTCTAGTCAATGGGGACTGAGTTGTGCTGGTAATTGGTGTTGTTTCAATTTTGTGTTCAGTAAATGTTTGAGTTGGAGGAGTAGTTTCTGGTGGGACTGTAGATACTGAACTTGGTGAGACTGTTGTACTTGTTGGAGAATTGATGGTTGTTGTGGAATGACCAGTGTTGGTAGTGCTTCTTCCTGCATTTGAGGTGAGTGTTGAGCTTGACACTGTTGATTCAATTCTTGCTGTTGGTGTCATTGTCGTGACAGATGTTGATTGATGCTCCGTCGATGAGGACATCATTGTTGTAGATGATTCCTGTCTAGTTAATGGGGGCTGAGTTGTGCTGGTTATTGGTGTTGTTTCAATTTTGGGTTCAGTAAATGTTTGAGTTGGAGGAGTTGTTTCTGGTCGGAATGTAGATAGTGAACTTGGTGAGACTGTTGTACTTGTTGGAGAATTGATTGTTGTTGTGGAATGACCAGTGTTGGTAGTGCTTCTTCCTCCATTTGAGGTGAGTGTTGAGGTTGATACTGTTGATTCCATTTTTCCTGTCGGAGTCATAGTCGTAACAGATGTAGATTGTTGCTCTGTCGATGAGTTACACCGTGGGCCATAAAACTGCTCAAGGCTAGAATTGAAGCACCTAGATTGAAGAGCCACAAGAGTGAATTACGTTATTAAAATTAACTTTACGAGAAAAAATACAAGTCATATTTAAACTCCTTACATTTAAGGTAAAAACAGATGTTTTTGCTTACCTACAGATTGGCCCTTTGTGAATTTCATTTTGACATTCTCCATGTTGATGACAGTAATCAGGGTTTGTTTTGCAAGGTCCAGCACACTGCCATTGCCCATTAACAAGCTCAGCAGTGTAATTAGCAAACCCAGAGCAGTTTACAAAAGGCATCAGATCGGTGATATCTGATTAATGAAAAAGTAATACATTTAGTATTTTGTACAAGTACCATAATACAAATACAGAAATGTTGACATATATTGAATTGAGACAACACTGACTGTGCAAAGCAGCAAAAGGTCAAATACACGTTTAGAACTGACATAGAGTACACTTACTTTTTATCTCAGGTGTGTGGAAGATGAGTTTATTTAATTTCACAGCCGAATTATTAAAGGCTTGAGAAATATTAATGAGTTTACTTGAGTCATTCAAGATACCAGTCAACACCCCAACGAGCTGATTGTTGACAAACTGGATTTGAGTTTCATTGTTTGGATAGATGTACTCTGCCACGCTCTCTGCAACAACACTTCCTTGTCTAAAGTAGAAAAATAGAAAGATATTACCAAAAGAAAACAGCTTGTGATTGATTAAAGTCATTTCAATGAATTTATCAGTAAAGTTAAATGAACCTACGTTATCTTGATGACTTGTACTTTTTTAAAGGTTTGTGGATCTGCTTCTTTGCATAGGGCTTCAAGCTACAACACAGGACAGATGTTGTTATAGCATGGTTATAACAATAAATACAATTTTTGGAGATTTACATCAAAAACAGCATAAAGCAAAACACAAATAATAATTAAAAAAAAGATTTTTATATAGAATACGTTATTGCAATATTGCCTGGTAAATAATTAAGTAATAAGTTATGACATGAATGAATATTAATACATAATAAATACTACTAATCATGAAATCACGCAACAATTAAAGAAATGATCTACCTGCTGTTCAAATTTCTTGATGAATTCTAATGATTGAGGTGAGTTTAGATTATTAAAAGCCTTAAGAAAAGTGATGTCGATTTCCAAAGTCACAGTTGCATTTCGAGTTGGTAATGCTCCGGTATCTGCAAAAAATGATGACACCCTTAAATTGACATTGCAAAAAAATTGTAAACATTGCAATACAATTTTACATTCAACACTGAGGTAAAAGGTGTCAATGCAAAAATCAAACACATTTAATTTTAACATACTGCTACAATCCTACAACTTGTCTGTACATTAAATGTATTTATTCAGTTTATAGAATATTTTGAAGCGCTGTATTTGTGTATGAAAAACCTCACCAACATGAGCAGGGGTGTCATTATTTCCAAAAGAGCAGGAATCTCCATGGACAAAATCATGGTGGCAATGGCAGTGACATCCTCCAAGTGTTGCATTGAATGAACAGGTACCCCTGATACACTCAGTCGGGCACTTCTCACACTGAGGAGTTGTAGGTGATATTGTCACAGTGACAGTAGTATTTGAAAGGGGAATAATGGTAGATGTTGAATGACTGACTGTTGTAAATTTGTTTGTGCTGATGATTTCCACTGACGTCAAAGCCTTTGAAGTTGGTACCGATTCATTATTTACTGTTATTGTCGCCACAGTAAGTGGAGGGAATGTAGACAGTGAACTTGGTGAGACCGTTGTACTTGTTGGAGAATTGATTGTTGTTGTGGAATGACCAGTGTTGGTAGTGCTTCTTCCTCCATTTGAGGTGAGTGTTGAGGTTGACACTGTTGATTCCATTTTTCCTGTCGGAGTCATAGTCGTGACAGATGTAGATTGATGCTGTGTCGATAAGGACACCACTATTGAAGATGAATCCTGTCTAGTCAATGGGGACTGAGTTGTGCTGGTAATTGGTGTTGTTTCAATTTTGTGTTCAGTAGATGTTTGAGTTGTAGGAGTAGTTTCTGGTGGGAATGTAGATAGTGAACTTGGTGAGACTTTTGTACTTGTTGGAGAATTGATTGTTGTTGTGGAATGACCATTGTCTGTAGTGCTTTTTCCTCCATTTGAGGTGAGTGTTGAGCTTGACACTGTTGATGCAATTCTTCCTGTTGGTGTCATTGTCGTGACAGATGTAGATTGATGCTCTGTCGATGAGGACATCATTGTTGTAGATGATTCCTGTCTAGTCAATGGGGGCTGAGTTGTTCTAGTAATTGGTGTTGTTTCAATTTTGAGTTCAGTAAATGTTTGAGTTGAAGGAGTAGTTTCTGGTGGGAATGTAGATAGTGAACTTGGTGAGACTGTTGTTCTTGTTGGAGAATTGATTGTTGTTGTGGAATGACCAGTGTTGGTAGTGCTTCTTCCTCCATTTGAGGTGAGTGTTGAGGTTGAAACGGTTGATTCCATTTTTCCTGTCGGAGTCATAGTCGTGACAGATGTAGGTTGTTGCTCTGTCGATGAGGACATCATTGTTGTAGATGTTTCCGGTTTAGACAATGGGGGCTGAGTTGTGCTGGTAATTGGTGTTGTTTCAAATTTGTGTTCAGTAGATGTTTGAGTTGGAGGAGTAGTTTCTGGTGGGAATGTAGAGAGTGAACTTGGTGAGACCGTTGTACTTGTTGGAGAATTGATGGTTGTTGTGGAATGACCAGTGTCTGTAGTGCTTTTTCCTCCATTTGAGGTGAGTGTTGAGGTTGACAATGTTGATTCAATTCTTCCTGTTGGTGTCACAGTCGTGACAGATGTAGATTTTTGCTCTGTCGATGAAGACATCATTGTTGAAGCTGTTTCTTGTCTAGTCAATGGGGGCTGAGTTGTGCTGGTAATTGGTGTTGTTTCAAATTTGTGTTCAGTAAATGTTTGAGTTGGAGGAGTAGTTTCTGGAGGGAATGTAGACAGTGAACTTGATGAGACCATTGTACTTGTTGGAGAATTGATATTTGTTGTGGAATGACCAGTGTCTGTAGTGCTTCTTCCTGCATTTGAGGTGAGTGTTGAGCTTGACACTGTTGATTCAATTCTTCCTTTTGGTGTCACAGTCGTGACAGATGTAGATTTTTGCTCTGTCGATGAAGACATCATTGTTGAAGCTGTTTCTTGTCTAGTCAATGGGGGCTGAGTTGTGCTGGTAATTGGTGTTGTTTCAAATTTGTGTTCAGTAAATGTTTGAGTTGGAGGAGTAGTTTCTGGAGGGAATGTAGACAGTGAACTTGTTGAGACCATTGTTCTTGTTGGAGAATTGATTGTCGTTGTGGAATGACCATTCTCTGTAGTGCTTTTTCCTCCATTTGATGTGAGTGTTAAGGTTGATAATGTTGATTCAATTCTTCCTGTTGGTGTCACAGTCGTGACAGATGTAGATTTTTGCTCTGTCGATGAAGACATCATTGTTGAAGCTGTTTCTTGTCTAGTCAATGGGGGCTGAGTTGTGCTGGTAATTGGTGTTGTTTCAAATTTGTGTTCAGTAAATGTTTGAGTTGGAGGAGTAGTTTCTGGAGGGAATGTAGACAGTGAACTTGATGAGACCATTGTACTTGTTGGAGAATTGATATTTGTTGTGGAATGACCAGTGTCTGTAGTGCTTCTTCCTGCATTTGAGGTGAGTGTTGAGCTTGACACTGTTGATTCAATTCTTCCTTTTGGTGTCACAGTCGTGACAGATGTAGATTTTTGCTCTGTCGATGAAGACATCATTGTTGAAGCTGTTTCTTGTCTAGTCAATGGGGGCTGAGTTGTGCTGGTAATTGGTGTTGTTTCAAATTTGTGTTCAGTAAATGTTTGAGTTGGAGGAGTAGTTTCTGGAGGGAATGTAGACAGTGAACTTGTTGAGACCATTGTTCTTGTTGGAGAATTGATTGTCGTTGTGGAATGACCATTCTCTGTAGTGCTTTTTCCTCCATTTGATGTGAGTGTTAAGGTTGATAATGTTGATTCAATTCTTCCTGTTGGTGTCACAGTCGTGACAGATGTAGATTTTTGCTCTGTCGATGAAGACATCATTGTTGAAGCTGTTTCTTGTCTAGTCAATGGGGGCTGAGTTGTGCTGGTAATTGGTGTTGTTTCAATTTTGTGTTCAGTAGATGTTTTAGTTGGAGGAGTAGTTTCTGGTGGGAATGTAGAAAGTGAAGTTGATGAGACCGTTGTACTTGTTGGAGAATTGATATTTGTTGTGGAATGACCAGTGTTTGTAGTGCTTTTTCCTCCATTTGAAGTGAGTGTTAAAGTTGACAATGTTGATTCAATTCTTCCTGTTGGTGTCACAGTCGTAACAGATATAGATTGTTGATCTGTCGATGAAGACATCATTGTTGAAGCTGTTTCTCTTCTGGTCAATGGGAGCTGAGTTGTGCTGGTAATTGGTGTTGTTTCAAATTTGTGTTCAGTAGATGTTTGAGTTGGAGGAGTAGTTTCTGGAGGGAATGTAGACAGTGAACTTGTTGAGACCGTTGTTCTTGTTGGAGAATTGATTGTTGTTGTGGAATGACCAGTGTTTGTAGTGCTTTTTCCTCCATTTGAGGTAAGTGTTGAGGTTGACAATGTTGATTCAATTCTTCCTGTTGGTGTCACAGTCGTGACAGATGTAGATTTTTGCTCTGTCGATGAAGACATCATTGTTGAAGCTGTTTCTTGTCTAGTCAATGGGGGCTGAGTTGTGCTGGTAATTGATGTTGTTTCAAATTTGTGTTCAGTAGATGTTTGAGTTGGAGGAGTAGTTTCTGGTGGGAATGTAGACAGTGAACTTGGTGAGACCGTTGTACTTGTTGGAGAATTGATTGTTGTTGTGGAATGACCAGTGTTTGTAGTGCTTTTTCCTCCATTTGAGGTAAGTGTTGAGGTTGACAATGTTGATTCAATTCTTCCTGTTGGTGTCACAGTTGTGACAGATGTAGATTTTTGCTCTGTCGATGAAGACATCATTGTTGAAGCTGTTTCTTGTCTAGTCAATGGGGGCTGAGTTGTGCTGGTAATTGATGTTGTTTCAAATTTGTGTTCAGTAGATGTTTGAGTTGGAGGAGTAGTTTCTGGTGGGAATGTAGACAGTGAACTTGGTGAGACCGTTGTACTTGTTGGAGAATTGATTGTTGTTGTGGAATGACCAGTGTTTGTAGTGCTTTTTCCTCCATTTGAGGTAAGTGTTGAGGTTGACAATGTTGATTCAATTCTTCCTGTTGGTGTCACAGTTGTGACAGATGTAGATTTTTGCTCTGTCGATGAAGACATCATTGTTGAAGCTGTTTCTTGTCTAGTCAATGGGGGCTGAGTTGTGCTGGTAATTGGTGTTGTTTCAATTTTGTGTTCAGTAGATGTTTTAGTTGGAGGAGTAGTTTCTGGTGGGAATGTAGACAGTGAAGTTGATGAGACCGTTGTACTTGTTGGAGAATTGATATTTATTGTGGAATGACCAGTGTCTGTAGTGCTTTTTCCTCCATTTGATGTGAGTGTTAAGGTTGATAATGTTGATTCAATTCTTCCTGTTGGTGTCACAGTCGTGACAGATGTAGATTTTTGCTCTGTCGATGAAGACATCATTGTTGAAGCTGTTTCTTGTCTAGTCAATGGGGGCTGAGTTGTGCTGGTAATTGATGTTGTTTCAAATTTGTGTTCAGTAGATGTTTGAGTTGGAGGAGTAGTTTCTGGTGGGAATGTAGACAGTGAACTTGGTGAGACCGTTGTACTTGTTGGAGAATTGATGGTTGTTGTGGAATGACCAGTGTCTGTAGTGCTTTTTCCTCCATTTGAGGTGAGTGTTGAGGTTGACAATGTTGATTCAATTCTTCCTGTTGGTGTCACAGTCGTGACAGATGTAGATTTTTGCTCTGTCGATGAAGACATCATTGTTGAAGCTGTTTCTTGTCTAGTCAATGGGGGCTGAGTTGTGCTGGTAATTGGTGTTGTTTGAAATTTGTGTTCAGTAAATGTTTGAGTTGGAGGAGTAGTTTCTGGAGGGAATGTAGACAGTGAACTTGTTGAGACCGTTGTTCTTGTTGGAGAATTGATTGTCGTTGTGGAATGACCATTCTCTGTAGTGCTTTTTCCTCCATTTGATGTGAGTGTTAAGGTTGATAATGTTGATTCAATTCTTCCTGTTGGTGTCACAGTCGTAACAGGTGTAGATTGTTGTTCTGTCGATGAAGACATCATTGTTGAAGCTGTTTCTCGTCTGGTCAATGGGGGCTGAGTTGTGCTGGTAATTGGTGTTGTTTCAATTTTGTGTTCAGTAGATGTTTTAGTTGGAGGAGTAGTTTCTGGTGGGAATGTAGACAGTGAAGTTGATGAGACCGTTGTACTTGTTGGAGAATTGATATTTGTTGTGGAATGACCAGTGTTTGTAGTGCTTTTTCCTCCATTTGAAGTGAGTGTTAAAGTTGACAATGTTGATTCAATTCTTCCTGTTGGTGTCACAGTCGTAACAGATATAGATTGTTGATCTGTCGATGAAGACATCATTGTTGAAGCTGTTTCTCTTCTGGTCAATGGGGGCTGAGTTGTGCTGGTAATTGGTGTTGTTTCAATTTTGTGTTCAGTAGATGTTTTAGTTGGAGGAGTAGTTTCTGGTGGGAATGTAGACAGTGAAGTTGATGAGACCGTTGTACTTGTTGGAGAATTGATATTTGTTGTGGAATGACCAGTGTCTGTAGTGCTTTTTCCTACATTTGAGGTGAGTGTTGAGGTTGACAATGTTGATTCAATTCTTCCTGTTGGTGTCACAGTTGTGACAGATGTAGATTTTTGCTCTGTCGATGAAGACATCATTGTTGAAGCTGTTTCTTGTCTAGTCAATGGGGGCTGAGTTGTGCTGGTAATTGGTGTTGTTTCAATTTTGTGTTCAGTAGATGTTTTAGTTGGAGGAGTAGTTTCTGGTGGGAATGTAGACAGTGAAGTTGATGAGACCGTTGTACTTGTTGGAGAATTGATATTTATTGTGGAATGACCAGTGTCTGTAGTGCTTTTTCCTCCATTTGAGGTGAGTGTTGAGGTTGACAATGTTGATTCAATTCTTCCTGTTGGTGTCACAGTCGTGACAGATGTAGATTTTTGCTCTGTCGATGAAGACATCATTGTTGAAGCTGTTTCTTGTCTAGTCAATGGGGGCTGAGTTGTGCTGGTAATTGGTGTTGTTTGAAATTTGTGTTCAGTAAATGTTTGAGTTGGAGGAGTAGTTTCTGGAGGGAATGTAGACAGTGAACTTGTTGAGACCGTTGTTCTTGTTGGAGAATTGATTGTCGTTGTGGAATGACCATTCTCTGTAGTGCTTTTTCCTCCATTTGATGTGAGTGTTAAGGTTGATAATGTTGATTCAATTTTTCCTGTTGGTGTCACAGTAGTAACAGGTGTAGATTGTTGTTCTGTCGATGAAGACATCATTGTTGAAGCTGTTTCTCGTCTGGTCAATGGGGGCTGAGTTGTGCTGGTAATTGGTGTTGTTTCAATTTTGTGTTCAGTAGATGTTTTAGTTGGAGGAGTAGTTTCTGGTGGGAATGTAGACAGTGAACTTGGTGAGACCGTTGTACTTGTTGGAGAATTGATGGTTGTTGTGGAATGACCAGTGTCTGTAGTGCTTTTTCCTCCATTTGAGGTGAGTGTTGAGGTTGACAATGTTGATTCAATTCTTCCTGTTGGTGTCACAGTCGTGACAGATGTAGATTTTTGCTCTGTCGATGAAGACATCATTGTTGAAGCTGTTTCTTGTCTAGTCAATGGGGGCTGAGTTGTGCTGGTAATTGGTGTTGTTTGAAATTTGTGTTCAGTAAATGTTTGAGTTGGAGGAGTAGTTTCTGGAGGGAATGTAGACAGTGAACTTGTTGAGACCGTTGTTCTTGTTGGAGAATTGATTGTCGTTGTGGAATGACCATTCTCTGTAGTGCTTTTTCCTCCATTTGATGTGAGTGTTAAGGTTGATAATGTTGATTCAATTCTTCCTGTTGGTGTCACAGTCGTAACAGGTGTAGATTGTTGTTCTGTCGATGAAGACATCATTGTTGAAGCTGTTTCTCGTCTGGTCAATGGGGGCTGAGTTGTGCTGGTAATTGGTGTTGTTTCAATTTTATGTTCAGTAGATGTTTTAGTTGGAGGAGTAGTTTCTGGTGGGAATGTAGACAGTGAAGTTGATGAGACCGTTGTACTTGTTGGAGAATTGATATTTGTTGTGGAATGACCAGTGTTTGTAGTGCTTTTTCCTCCATTTGAAGTGAGTGTTAAAGTTGACAATGTTGATTCAATTCTTCCTGTTGGTGTCACAGTCGTAACAGATATAGATTGTTGATCTGTCGATGAAGACATCATTGTTGAAGCTGTTTCTCTTCTGGTCAATGGGAGCTGAGTTGTGCTGGTAATTGGTGTTGTTTCAAATTTGTGTTCAGTAGATGTTTGAGTTGGAGGAGTAGTTTCTGGATGGAATGTAGACAGTGAACTTGTTGAGACCGTTGTTCTTGTTGGAGAATTGATTGTTGTTGTGGAATGACCATTCTCTGTAGTGCTTTTTCCTCCATTTGATGTGAGTGTTAAGGTTGATAATGTTGATTCAATTCTTCCTGTTGGTGTCACAGTCGTAACAGATGTAGATTGTTGTTCTGTCGATGAAGACATCATTGTTGAAGCTGTTTCTCGTCTGGTCAATGGGGGCTGAGTTGTGCTGGTAATTGGTGTTGTTTCAATTTTGTGTTCAGTAGATGTTTTAGTTGGAGGAGTAGTTTCTGGTGGGAATGTAGACAGTGAAGTTGATGAGACCGTTGTACTTGTTGGAGAATTGATATTTGTTGTGGAATGACCAGTGTCTGTAGTGCTTTTTCCTACATTTGAGGTGAGTGTTGAGGTTGACAATGTTGATTCAATTCTTCCTGTTGGTGTCACAGTTGTGACAGATGTAGATTTTTGCTCTGTCGATGAAGACATCATTGTTGAAGCTGTTTCTTGTCTAGTCAATGGGGGCTGAGTTGTGCTGGTAATTGGTGTTGTTTCAATTTTGTGTTCAGTAGATGTTTTAGTTGGAGGAGTAGTTTCTGGTGGGAATGTAGACAGTGAAGTTGATGAGACCGTTGTACTTGTTGGAGAATTGATATTTATTGTGGAATGACCAGTGTCTGTAGTGCTTTTTCCTCCATTTGAGGTGAGTGTTGAGGTTGACAATGTTGATTCAATTCTTCCTGTTGGTGTCACAGTCGTGACAGATGTAGATTTTTGCTCTGTCGATGAAGACATCATTGTTGAAGCTGTTTCTTGTCTAGTCAATGGGGGCTGAGTTGTGCTGGTAATTGGTGTTGTTTGAAATTTGTGTTCAGTAAATGTTTGAGTTGGAGGAGTAGTTTCTGGAGGGAATGTAGACAGTGAACTTGTTGAGACCGTTGTTCTTGTTGGAGAATTGATTGTCGTTGTGGAATGACCATTCTCTGTAGTGCTTTTTCCTCCATTTGATGTGAGTGTTAAGGTTGATAATGTTGATTCAATTCTTCCTGTTGGTGTCACAGTCGTAACAGGTGTAGATTGTTGTTCTGTCGATGAAGACATCATTGTTGAAGCTGTTTCTCGTCTGGTCAATGGGGGCTGAGTTGTGCTGGTAATTGGTGTTGTTTCAATTTTGTGTTCAGTAGATGTTTTAGTTGGAGGAGTAGTTTCTGGTGGGAATGTAGACAGTGAAGTTGATGAGACCGTTGTACTTGTTGGAGAATTGATATTTGTTGTGGAATGACCAGTGTTTGTAGTGCTTTTTCCTCCATTTGAAGCGAGTGTTAAAGTTGACAATGTTGATTCAATTCTTACTGTTGGTGTCACAGTCGTAACAGATATAGATTGTTGATCTGTCGATGAAGACATCATTGTTGAAGCTGTTTCTCTTCTGGTCAATGGGAGCTGAGTTGTGCTGGTAATTGGTGTTGTTTCAAATTTGTGTTCAGTAGATGTTTGAGTTGGAGGAGTAGTTTCTGGTGGGAATGTAGACAGTGAACTTGGTGAGACCGTTGTTCTTGTTGGAGAATTGATTGTTGTTGTGGAATGACCATTCTCTGTAGTGCTTTTTCCTCCATTTGATGTGAGTGTTAAGGTTGATAATGTTGATTCAATTCTTCCTGTTGGTGTCACAGTCGTAACAGATGTAGATTGTTGTTCTGTCGATGAAGACATCATTGTTGAAGCTGTTTCTCGTCTGGTCAATGGGGGCTGAGTTGTGCTGGTAATTGGTGTTGTTTCAATTTTGTGTTCAGTAGATGTTTTAGTTGGAGGAGTAGTTTCTGGTGGGAATGTAGACAGTGAACTTGGTGAGACCGTTGTACTTGTTGGAGAATTGATGGTTGTTGTGGAATGACCAGTGTCTGTAGTGCTTTTTCCTCCATTTGAGGTGAGTGTTGAGGTTGACAATGTTGATTCAATTCTTCCTGTTGGTGTCACAGTCGTGACAGATGTAGATTTTTGCTCTGTCGATGAAGACATCATTGTTGAAGCTGTTTCTTGTCTAGTCAATGGGGGCTGAGTTGTGCTGGTAATTGGTGTTGTTTGAAATTTGTGTTCAGTAAATGTTTGAGTTGGAGGAGTAGTTTCTGGAGGGAATGTAGACAGTGAACTTGTTGAGACCGTTGTTCTTGTTGGAGAATTGATTGTCGTTGTGGAATGACCATTCTCTGTAGTGCTTTTTCCTCCATTTGATGTGAGTGTTAAGGTTGATAATGTTGATTCAATTCTTCCTGTTGGTGTCACAGTCGTAACAGGTGTAGATTGTTGTTCTGTCGATGAAGACATCATTGTTGAAGCTGTTTCTCGTCTGGTCAATGGGGGCTGAGTTGTGCTGGTAATTGGTGTTGTTTCAATTTTATGTTCAGTAGATGTTTTAGTTGGAGGAGTAGTTTCTGGTGGGAATGTAGACAGTGAAGTTGATGAGACCGTTGTACTTGTTGGAGAATTGATATTTGTTGTGGAATGACCAGTGTTTGTAGTGCTTTTTCCTCCATTTGAAGTGAGTGTTAAAGTTGACAATGTTGATTCAATTCTTCCTGTTGGTGTCACAGTCGTAACAGATATAGATTGTTGATCTGTCGATGAAGACATCATTGTTGAAGCTGTTTCTCTTCTGGTCAATGGGAGCTGAGTTGTGCTGGTAATTGGTGTTGTTTCAAATTTGTGTTCAGTAGATGTTTGAGTTGGAGGAGTAGTTTCTGGATGGAATGTAGACAGTGAACTTGTTGAGACCGTTGTTCTTGTTGGAGAATTGATTGTTGTTGTGGAATGACCATTCTCTGTAGTGCTTTTTCCTCCATTTGATGTGAGTGTTAAGGTTGATAATGTTGATTCAATTCTTCCTGTTGGTGTCACAGTCGTAACAGATGTAGATTGTTGTTCTGTCGATGAAGACATCATTGTTGAAGCTGTTTCTCGTCTGGTCAATGGGGGCTGAGTTGTGCTGGTAATTGGTGTTGTTTCAATTTTGTGTTCAGTAGATGTTTTAGTTGGAGGAGTAGTTTCTGGTGGGAATGTAGACAGTGAAGTTGATGAGACCGTTGTACTTGTTGGAGAATTGATATTTGTTGTGGAATGACCAGTGTCTGTAGTGCTTTTTCCTACATTTGAGGTGAGTGTTGAGGTTGACAATGTTGATTCAATTCTTCCTGTTGGTGTCACAGTTGTGACAGATGTAGATTTTTGCTCTGTCGATGAAGACATCATTGTTGAAGCTGTTTCTTGTCTAGTCAATGGGGGCTGAGTTGTGCTGGTAATTGGTGTTGTTTCAATTTTGTGTTCAGTAGATGTTTTAGTTGGAGGAGTAGTTTCTGGTGGGAATGTAGACAGTGAAGTTGATGAGACCGTTGTACTTGTTGGAGAATTGATATTTATTGTGGAATGACCAGTGTCTGTAGTGCTTTTTCCTCCATTTGAGGTGAGTGTTGAGGTTGACAATGTTGATTCAATTCTTCCTGTTGGTGTCACAGTCGTGACAGATGTAGATTTTTGCTCTGTCGATGAAGACATCATTGTTGAAGCTGTTTCTTGTCTAGTCAATGGGGGCTGAGTTGTGCTGGTAATTGGTGTTGTTTGAAATTTGTGTTCAGTAAATGTTTGAGTTGGAGGAGTAGTTTCTGGAGGGAATGTAGACAGTGAACTTGTTGAGACCGTTGTTCTTGTTGGAGAATTGATTGTCGTTGTGGAATGACCATTCTCTGTAGTGCTTTTTCCTCCATTTGATGTGAGTGTTAAGGTTGATAATGTTGATTCAATTCTTCCTGTTGGTGTCACAGTCGTAACAGGTGTAGATTGTTGTTCTGTCGATGAAGACATCATTGTTGAAGCTGTTTCTCGTCTGGTCAATGGGGGCTGAGTTGTGCTGGTAATTGGTGTTGTTTCAATTTTGTGTTCAGTAGATGTTTTAGTTGGAGGAGTAGTTTCTGGTGGGAATGTAGACAGTGAAGTTGATGAGACCGTTGTACTTGTTGGAGAATTGATATTTGTTGTGGAATGACCAGTGTTTGTAGTGCTTTTTCCTCCATTTGAAGCGAGTGTTAAAGTTGACAATGTTGATTCAATTCTTACTGTTGGTGTCACAGTCGTAACAGATATAGATTGTTGATCTGTCGATGAAGACATCATTGTTGAAGCTGTTTCTCTTCTGGTCAATGGGAGCTGAGTTGTGCTGGTAATTGGTGTTGTTTCAAATTTGTGTTCAGTAGATGTTTGAGTTGGAGGAGTAGTTTCTGGTGGGAATGTAGACAGTGAACTTGGTGAGACCGTTGTTCTTGTTGGAGAATTGATTGTTGTTGTGGAATGACCATTCTCTGTAGTGCTTTTTCCTCCATTTGATGTGAGTGTTAAGGTTGATAATGTTGATTCAATTCTTCCTGTTGGTGTCACAGTCGTAACAGATGTAGATTGTTGTTCTGTCGATGAAGACATCATTGTTGAAGCTGTTTCTCGTCTGGTCAATGGGGGCTGAGTTGTGCTGGTAATTGGTGTTGTTTCAATTTTGTGTTCAGTAGATGTTTTAGTTGGAGGAGTAGTTTCTGGTGGGAATGTAGACAGTGAAGTTGATGAGACCGTTGTACTTGTTGGAGAATTGATATTTGTTGTGGAATGACCAGTGTCTGTAGTGCTTTTTCCTACATTTGAGGTGAGTGTTGAGGTTGACAATGTTGATTCAATTCTTCCTGTTGGTGTCACAGTTGTGACAGATGTAGATTTTTGCTCTGTCGATGAAGACATCATTGTTGAAGCTGTTTCTTGTCTAGTCAATGGGGGCTGAGTTGTGCTGGTAATTGGTGTTGTTTCAATTTTGTGTTCAGTAGATGTTTTAGTTGGAGGAGTAGTTTCTGGTGGGAATGTAGACAGTGAAGTTGATGAGACCGTTGTACTTGTTGGAGAATTGATATTTATTGTGGAATGACCAGTGTCTGTAGTGCTTTTTCCTCCATTTGAGGTGAGTGTTGAGGTTGACAATGTTGATTCAATTCTTCCTGTTGGTGTCACAGTCGTGACAGATGTAGATTTTTGCTCTGTCGATGAAGACATCATTGTTGAAGCTGTTTCTTGTCTAGTCAATGGGGGCTGAGTTGTGCTGGTAATTGGTGTTGTTTGAAATTTGTGTTCAGTAAATGTTTGAGTTGGAGGAGTAGTTTCTGGAGGGAATGTAGACAGTGAACTTGTTGAGACCGTTGTTCTTGTTGGAGAATTGATTGTCGTTGTGGAATGACCATTCTCTGTAGTGCTTTTTCCTCCATTTGATGTGAGTGTTAAGGTTGATAATGTTGATTCAATTCTTCCTGTTGGTGTCACAGTCGTAACAGGTGTAGATTGTTGTTCTGTCGATGAAGACATCATTGTTGAAGCTGTTTCTCGTCTGGTCAATGGGGGCTGAGTTGTGCTGGTAATTAGTGTTGTTTCAATTTTGTGTTCAGTAGATGTTTTAGTTGGAGGAGTAGTTTCTGGTGGGAATGTAGACAGTGAAGTTGATGAGACCATTGTACTTGTTGGAGAATTGATATTTGTTGTGGAATGACCAGTGTTTGTAGTGCTTTTTCCTCCATTTGAAGCGAGTGTTAAAGTTGACAATGTTGATTCAATTCTTCCTGTTGGTGTCACAGTCGTAACAGATATAGATTGTTGATCTGTCGATGAAGACATCATTGTTGAAGCTGTTTCTCTTCTGGTCAATGGGAGCTGAGTTGTGCTGGTAATTGGTGTTGTTTCAAATTTGTGTTCAGTAGATGTTTGAGTTGGAGGAGTAGTTTCTGGAGGGAATGTAGACAGTGAAGTTGATGAGACCGTTGTACTTGTTGGAGAATTGATATTTGTTGTGGAATGACCAGTGTCTGTAGTGCTTTTTCCTACATTTGAGGTGAGTGTTGAGGTTGACAATGTTGATTCAATTCTTCCTGTTGGTGTCACAGTTGTGACAGATGTAGATTTTTGCTCTGTCGATGAAGACATCATTGTTGAAGCTGTTTCTCTTCTGGTCAATGGGAGCTGAGTTGTGCTGGTAATTGGTGTTGTTTCAAATTTGTGTTCAGTAGATGTTTGAGTTGGAGGAGTAGTTTCTGGTGGGAATGTAGACAGTGAACTTGGTGAGACCGTTGTTCTTGTTGGAGAATTGATTGTTGTTGTGGAATGACCATTCTCTGTAGTGCTTTTTCCTCCATTTGATGTGAGTGTTAAGGTTGATAATGTTGATTCAATTCTTCCTGTTGGTGTCACAGTCGTAACAGATGTAGATTGTTGTTCTGTCGATGAAGACATCATTGTTGAAGCTGTTTCTCGTCTGGTCAATGGGGGCTGAGTTGTGCTGGTAATTGGTGTTGTTTCAATTTTGTGTTCAGTAGATGTTTTAGTTGGAGGAGTAGTTTCTGGTGGGAATGTAGACAGTGAACTTGGTGAGACCGTTGTACTTGTTGGAGAATTGATGGTTGTTGTGGAATGACCAGTGTCTGTAGTGCTTTTTCCTCCATTTGAGGTGAGTGTTGAGGTTGACAATGTTGATTCAATTCTTCCTGTTGGTGTCACAGTCGTGACAGATGTAGATTTTTGCTCTGTCGATGAAGACATCATTGTTGAAGCTGTTTCTTGTCTAGTCAATGGGGGCTGAGTTGTGCTGGTAATTGGTGTTGTTTGAAATTTGTGTTCAGTAAATGTTTGAGTTGGAGGAGTAGTTTCTGGAGGGAATGTAGACAGTGAACTTGTTGAGACCGTTGTTCTTGTTGGAGAATTGATTGTCGTTGTGGAATGACCATTCTCTGTAGTGCTTTTTCCTCCATTTGATGTGAGTGTTAAGGTTGATAATGTTGATTCAATTCTTCCTGTTGGTGTCACAGTCGTAACAGGTGTAGATTGTTGTTCTGTCGATGAAGACATCATTGTTGAAGCTGTTTCTCGTCTGGTCAATGGGGGCTGAGTTGTGCTGGTAATTGGTGTTGTTTCAATTTTATGTTCAGTAGATGTTTTAGTTGGAGGAGTAGTTTCTGGTGGGAATGTAGACAGTGAAGTTGATGAGACCGTTGTACTTGTTGGAGAATTGATATTTGTTGTGGAATGACCAGTGTTTGTAGTGCTTTTTCCTCCATTTGAAGTGAGTGTTAAAGTTGACAATGTTGATTCAATTCTTCCTGTTGGTGTCACAGTCGTAACAGATATAGATTGTTGATCTGTCGATGAAGACATCATTGTTGAAGCTGTTTCTCTTCTGGTCAATGGGAGCTGAGTTGTGCTGGTAATTGGTGTTGTTTCAAATTTGTGTTCAGTAGATGTTTGAGTTGGAGGAGTAGTTTCTGGATGGAATGTAGACAGTGAACTTGTTGAGACCGTTGTTCTTGTTGGAGAATTGATTGTTGTTGTGGAATGACCATTCTCTGTAGTGCTTTTTCCTCCATTTGATGTGAGTGTTAAGGTTGATAATGTTGATTCAATTCTTCCTGTTGGTGTCACAGTCGTAACAGATGTAGATTGTTGTTCTGTCGATGAAGACATCATTGTTGAAGCTGTTTCTCGTCTGGTCAATGGGGGCTGAGTTGTGCTGGTAATTGGTGTTGTTTCAATTTTGTGTTCAGTAGATGTTTTAGTTGGAGGAGTAGTTTCTGGTGGGAATGTAGACAGTGAAGTTGATGAGACCGTTGTACTTGTTGGAGAATTGATATTTGTTGTGGAATGACCAGTGTCTGTAGTGCTTTTTCCTACATTTGAGGTGAGTGTTGAGGTTGACAATGTTGATTCAATTCTTCCTGTTGGTGTCACAGTTGTGACAGATGTAGATTTTTGCTCTGTCGATGAAGACATCATTGTTGAAGCTGTTTCTTGTCTAGTCAATGGGGGCTGAGTTGTGCTGGTAATTGGTGTTGTTTCAATTTTGTGTTCAGTAGATGTTTTAGTTGGAGGAGTAGTTTCTGGTGGGAATGTAGACAGTGAAGTTGATGAGACCGTTGTACTTGTTGGAGAATTGATATTTATTGTGGAATGACCAGTGTCTGTAGTGCTTTTTCCTCCATTTGAGGTGAGTGTTGAGGTTGACAATGTTGATTCAATTCTTCCTGTTGGTGTCACAGTCGTGACAGATGTAGATTTTTGCTCTGTCGATGAAGACATCATTGTTGAAGCTGTTTCTTGTCTAGTCAATGGGGGCTGAGTTGTGCTGGTAATTGGTGTTGTTTGAAATTTGTGTTCAGTAAATGTTTGAGTTGGAGGAGTAGTTTCTGGAGGGAATGTAGACAGTGAACTTGTTGAGACCGTTGTTCTTGTTGGAGAATTGATTGTCGTTGTGGAATGACCATTCTCTGTAGTGCTTTTTCCTCCATTTGATGTGAGTGTTAAGGTTGATAATGTTGATTCAATTCTTCCTGTTGGTGTCACAGTCGTAACAGGTGTAGATTGTTGTTCTGTCGATGAAGACATCATTGTTGAAGCTGTTTCTCGTCTGGTCAATGGGGGCTGAGTTGTGCTGGTAATTGGTGTTGTTTCAATTTTGTGTTCAGTAGATGTTTTAGTTGGAGGAGTAGTTTCTGGTGGGAATGTAGACAGTGAAGTTGATGAGACCGTTGTACTTGTTGGAGAATTGATATTTGTTGTGGAATGACCAGTGTTTGTAGTGCTTTTTCCTCCATTTGAAGCGAGTGTTAAAGTTGACAATGTTGATTCAATTCTTACTGTTGGTGTCACAGTCGTAACAGATATAGATTGTTGATCTGTCGATGAAGACATCATTGTTGAAGCTGTTTCTCTTCTGGTCAATGGGAGCTGAGTTGTGCTGGTAATTGGTGTTGTTTCAAATTTGTGTTCAGTAGATGTTTGAGTTGGAGGAGTAGTTTCTGGTGGGAATGTAGACAGTGAACTTGGTGAGACCGTTGTTCTTGTTGGAGAATTGATTGTTGTTGTGGAATGACCATTCTCTGTAGTGCTTTTTCCTCCATTTGATGTGAGTGTTAAGGTTGATAATGTTGATTCAATTCTTCCTGTTGGTGTCACAGTCGTAACAGATGTAGATTGTTGTTCTGTCGATGAAGACATCATTGTTGAAGCTGTTTCTCGTCTGGTCAATGGGGGCTGAGTTGTGCTGGTAATTGGTGTTGTTTCAATTTTGTGTTCAGTAGATGTTTTAGTTGGAGGAGTAGTTTCTGGTGGGAATGTAGACAGTGAAGTTGATGAGACCGTTGTACTTGTTGGAGAATTGATATTTGTTGTGGAATGACCAGTGTCTGTAGTGCTTTTTCCTACATTTGAGGTGAGTGTTGAGGTTGACAATGTTGATTCAATTCTTCCTGTTGGTGTCACAGTTGTGACAGATGTAGATTTTTGCTCTGTCGATGAAGACATCATTGTTGAAGCTGTTTCTTGTCTAGTCAATGGGGGCTGAGTTGTGCTGGTAATTGGTGTTGTTTCAATTTTGTGTTCAGTAGATGTTTTAGTTGGAGGAGTAGTTTCTGGTGGGAATGTAGACAGTGAAGTTGATGAGACCGTTGTACTTGTTGGAGAATTGATATTTATTGTGGAATGACCAGTGTCTGTAGTGCTTTTTCCTCCATTTGAGGTGAGTGTTGAGGTTGACAATGTTGATTCAATTCTTCCTGTTGGTGTCACAGTCGTGACAGATGTAGATTTTTGCTCTGTCGATGAAGACATCATTGTTGAAGCTGTTTCTTGTCTAGTCAATGGGGGCTGAGTTGTGCTGGTAATTGGTGTTGTTTGAAATTTGTGTTCAGTAAATGTTTGAGTTGGAGGAGTAGTTTCTGGAGGGAATGTAGACAGTGAACTTGTTGAGACCGTTGTTCTTGTTGGAGAATTGATTGTCGTTGTGGAATGACCATTCTCTGTAGTGCTTTTTCCTCCATTTGATGTGAGTGTTAAGGTTGATAATGTTGATTCAATTCTTCCTGTTGGTGTCACAGTCGTAACAGGTGTAGATTGTTGTTCTGTCGATGAAGACATCATTGTTGAAGCTGTTTCTCGTCTGGTCAATGGGGGCTGAGTTGTGCTGGTAATTAGTGTTGTTTCAATTTTGTGTTCAGTAGATGTTTTAGTTGGAGGAGTAGTTTCTGGTGGGAATGTAGACAGTGAAGTTGATGAGACCATTGTACTTGTTGGAGAATTGATATTTGTTGTGGAATGACCAGTGTTTGTAGTGCTTTTTCCTCCATTTGAAGCGAGTGTTAAAGTTGACAATGTTGATTCAATTCTTCCTGTTGGTGTCACAGTCGTAACAGATATAGATTGTTGATCTGTCGATGAAGACATCATTGTTGAAGCTGTTTCTCTTCTGGTCAATGGGAGCTGAGTTGTGCTGGTAATTGGTGTTGTTTCAAATTTGTGTTCAGTAGATGTTTGAGTTGGAGGAGTAGTTTCTGGAGGGAATGTAGACAGTGAAGTTGATGAGACCGTTGTACTTGTTGGAGAATTGATATTTGTTGTGGAATGACCAGTGTCTGTAGTGCTTTTTCCTACATTTGAGGTGAGTGTTGAGGTTGACAATGTTGATTCAATTCTTCCTGTTGGTGTCACAGTTGTGACAGATGTAGATTTTTGCTCTGTCGATGAAGACATCATTGTTGAAGCTGTTTCTTGTCTAGTCAATGGGGGCTGAGTTGTGCTGGTAATTGGTGTTGTTTCAATTTTGTGTTCAGTAGATGTTTTAGTTGGAGGAGTAGTTTCTGGTGGGAATGTAGACAGTGAAGTTGATGAGACCGTTGTACTTGTTGGAGAATTGATATTTATTGTGGAATGACCAGTGTCTGTAGTGCTTTTTCCTCCATTTGAGGTGAGTGTTGAGGTTGACAATGTTGATTCAATTCTTCCTGTTGGTGTCACAGTCGTGACAGATGTAGATTTTTGCTCTGTCGATGAAGACATCATTGTTGAAGCTGTTTCTTGTCTAGTCAATGGGGGCTGAGTTGTGCTGGTAATTGGTGTTGTTTGAAATTTGTGTTCAGTAAATGTTTGAGTTGGAGGAGTAGTTTCTGGAGGGAATGTAGACAGTGAACTTGTTGAGACCGTTGTTCTTGTTGGAGAATTGATTGTCGTTGTGGAATGACCATTCTCTGTAGTGCTTTTTCCTCCATTTGATGTGAGTGTTAAGGTTGATAATGTTGATTCAATTCTTCCTGTTGGTGTCACAGTCGTAACAGGTGTAGATTGTTGTTCTGTCGATGAAGACATCATTGTTGAAGCTGTTTCTCGTCTGGTCAATGGGGGCTGAGTTGTGCTGGTAATTGGTGTTGTTTCAATTTTGTGTTCAGTAGATGTTTTAGTTGGAGGAGTAGTTTCTGGTGGGAATGTAGACAGTGAAGTTGATGAGACCATTGTACTTGTTGGAGAATTGATATTTGTTGTGGAATGACCAGTGTTTGTAGTGCTTTTTCCTCCATTTGAAGCGAGTGTTAAAGTTGACAATGTTGATTCAATTCTTCCTGTTGGTGTCACAGTCGTAACAGATATAGATTGTTGATCTGTCGATGAAGACATCATTGTTGAAGCTGTTTCTCTTCTGGTCAATGGGAGCTGAGTTGTGCTGGTAATTGGTGTTGTTTCAAATTTGTGTTCAGTAGATGTTTGAGTTGGAGGAGTAGTTTCTGGAGGGAATGTAGACAGTGAACTTGTTGAGACCGTTGTTCTTGTTGGAGAATTGATTGTTGTTGTGGAATGACCATTCTCTGTAGTGCTTTTTCCTCCATTTGATGTGAGTGTTAAGGTTGATAATGTTGATTCAATTCTTCCTGTTGGTGTCACAGTCGTAACAGATGTAGATTGTTGTTCTGTCGATGAAGACATCATTGTTGAAGCTGTTTCTCGTCTGGTCAATGGGGGCTGAGTTGTGCTGGTAATTGGTGTTGTTTCAATTTTGTGTTCAGTAGATGTTTTAGTTGGAGGAGTAGTTTCTGGTGGGAATGTAGACAGTGAAGTTGATGAGACCGTTGTACTTGTTGGAGAATTGATATTTGTTGTGGAATGACCAGTGTCTGTAGTGCTTTTTCCTACATTTGAGGTGAGTGTTGAGGTTGACAATGTTGATTCAATTCTTCCTGTTGGTGTCACAGTTGTGACAGATGTAGATTTTTGCTCTGTCGATGAAGACATCATTGTTGAAGCTGTTTCTTGTCTAGTCAATGGGGGCTGAGTTGTGCTGGTAATTGGTGTTGTTTCAATTTTGTGTTCAGTAGATGTTTTAGTTGGAGGAGTAGTTTCTGGTGGGAATGTAGACAGTGAAGTTGATGAGACCGTTGTACTTGTTGGAGAATTGATATTTATTGTGGAATGACCAGTGTCTGTAGTGCTTTTTCCTCCATTTGAGGTGAGTGTTGAGGTTGACAATGTTGATTCAATTCTTCCTGTTGGTGTCACAGTCGTGACAGATGTAGATTTTTGCTCTGTCGATGAAGACATCATTGTTGAAGCTGTTTCTTGTCTAGTCAATGGGGGCTGAGTTGTGCTGGTAATTGGTGTTGTTTGAAATTTGTGTTCAGTAAATGTTTGAGTTGGAGGAGTAGTTTCTGGAGGGAATGTAGACAGTGAACTTGTTGAGACCGTTGTTCTTGTTGGAGAATTGATTGTCGTTGTGGAATGACCATTCTCTGTAGTGCTTTTTCCTCCATTTGATGTGAGTGTTAAGGTTGATAATGTTGATTCAATTCTTCCTGTTGGTGTCACAGTCGTAACAGGTGTAGATTGTTGTTCTGTCGATGAAGACATCATTGTTGAAGCTGTTTCTCGTCTGGTCAATGGGGGCTGAGTTGTGCTGGTAATTGGTGTTGTTTCAATTTTGTGTTCAGTAGATGTTTTAGTTGGAGGAGTAGTTTCTGGTGGGAATGTAGACAGTGAAGTTGATGAGACCGTTGTACTTGTTGGAGAATTGATATTTGTTGTGGAATGACCAGTGTTTGTAGTGCTTTTTCCTCCATTTGAAGCGAGTGTTAAAGTTGACAATGTTGATTCAATTCTTCCTGTTGGTGTCACAGTCGTAACAGATATAGATTGTTGATCTGTCGATGAAGACATCATTGTTGAAGCTGTTTCTCTTCTGGTCAATGGGAGCTGAGTTGTGCTGGTAATTGGTGTTGTTTCAAATTTGTGTTCAGTAGATGTTTGAGTTGGAGGAGTAGTTTCTGGTGGGAATGTAGATAGTGAACTTGATGAGACCGTTGTACTTGTTGGAGAATTGATTGTTGTTGTGGAATGACCAGTGTTTGTAGTGCTTTTTCCTCCATTTGAGGTGAGTGTTGAGATTGACACTGTCGATTCCATTTTTCCTATCGGAGTCACAGTCGTGACAGATGTAGATTGTTGCTCTGTCGATGAAGACGTCATTGTTGTAGATGTTTCTTGTTTAGTTAATGGGAGCTGAGTCGTGCTTGTACCCGTTGATGTTGTTTCAATTTTGGGTCCAGGAGATGTTTGAGTTGACGGAGTAGTTTGTGGAGGGACTGTAGACAGTGAACTTGGTGAGACCGTTGTACTTGTGGTAGAATTGAATGTCATTGTGGAATGACCAGTGTTGGAAGTGCTTCTTCCTCCATTTGAGGTGAGTGTTGAGGTTGACACTGTGGGTTCCATTTTTCCTATCGGAGTCACAGTCGTGACAGATGTAGATTGTTGCTCTGTCGATGAAGACGTCATTGTTGTAGATGTTTCTTGTTTAGTTAATGGGAGCTGAGTCGTGCTTGTACCCGTTGATGTCGTTTCAATTTTGGGTCCAGGAGATGTTTCAGTTGACGGAGTAGTTTGTGGAGGGATTGTAGACAGTGAACTTGGTGGGACTGTTGTACTTGTGGTAGAATTGATTGTCGTTGTTGAATGACCAGTGTTGGTAGTGCTTCTTCCTCCATTTGAGGTGAGTGTTGAGATTGACACTGTCGATTCCATTTTTCCTATCGGAGTCATAGTCGTGAAAGATGTAGATTGTTGCTCTGTCGATGAAGACGTCATTGTTGTAGATGTTTCTTGTTTAGTTAATGGGAGCTGAGTCGTGCTTGTACCCGTTGATGTCGTTTCAATTTTGGGTCCAGGAGATGTTTCAGTTGACGGAGTAGTTTGTGGAGGGACTGTAGACAGTGAACTTGGTGGGACTGTTGTACTTGTGGTAGAATCGATTGTCGTTGTTGAATGACCAGTGTTGGTAGTGCTTCTTCCTCCATTTGAGGTGAGTGTTGAGATTGACACTGTCGATTCCATTTTTCCTATCGGAGTCATAGTCGTGAAAGATGTAGATTGTTGCTCTGTCGATGAAGACGTCATTGTTGTAGATGTTTCCTGATGAGTTAATGGGAGCTGAGTCATGCTTGTACCCGTTGGTGTTGTTTCAATTTTGGGTCCAGGAGATGTTTGAGTTGATGGTGTAGTTTGTGGAGGGACTGTAGACAGTGAACTTGGTGAGACCGTTGTACTTGTGGTAGAATTGATTGTCGTTGTGGAATGACCAGTGTTGGTAGTGCTTCTTCCTCCATTTGAGGTGAGTGTTGAGGTTGACAGTGTCGATTCCATTTTTCTGGTCGGAGTCACAGTCGTGACGGATGTATATTGTTGCTCTGTCGATGAAGACCTCATTGTTGTAGATGTTTCTTGTTCAGTTAATGGGAGCTGAGTTGTGCTGGTACCCGCTGGTGTTTTTTCAATTTTGTGTCCAGGAGATGTTTGAGTTGAGGGAGTCTTTTGTGGAGGGACTGTAGACAGTGAACTTGGTGAGATCGTTGTACTTGTGGTAGAATTCAATGTTGTTGTGGAATGACCAGTGTTGGTGGTACTTCTTCCTCCATTTGAGGTGAGTGTTGAGGCTGACACTGTCGATTCCATTTTTCTGGTCGGAGTCATAGTCGTGAAAGATGTAGATTGTTGCTCTGTCGATGAAGACGTCATTGTTGTAGATTTGTCTTGTTTAGTTAATGGGAGCTGAGTTGTGCTGGTACCCGTTGGTGTTGTTTCAATTTTGGGTCCAGGAGATGTTTGCGTTGATGGTATAGTTTGTGGAGGGACTGTAGACAGTGAACTTGTTGAGACCGTTGTACTTGTGGTAGAATTGATTGTCGTTGTGGAATGACCAGTGTTGGTAGTGCTTCTTCCTCTATTTGAGGTGAGTGTTGAGGTTGACACTGTCGATTCCATTTTTCCTATCGGAGTCACAGTCGTGACAGATGTAGATTGTTGCTCTGTCGATGAAGACGTCATTGTTGTAGATGTTTCTTGTTTAGTTAATGGGAGCTGAGTCGTGCTTGTACCCGTTGATGTCGTTTCAATTTTGGGTCCAGGAGATGTTTCAGTTGACGGAATAGTTTGTGGAGGGACTGTAGACAGTGAACTTGGTGGGACTGTTGTACTTGTGGTAGAATTGATTGTCGTTGTTGAATGACCAGTGTTGGTAGTGCTTCTTCCTCCATTTGAGGTGAGTGTTGAGATTGACACTGTCGATTCCATTTTTCCTATCGGAGTCATAGTCGTGAAAGATGTAGATTGTTGCTCTGTCGATGAAGACGTCATTGTTGTAGATTTGTCTTGTTTAGTTAATGGGAGCTGAGTTGTGCTGGTACCCGTTGGTGTTGTTTCAATTTTGGGTCCAGGAGATGTTTGCGTTGATGGTATAGTTTGTGGAGGGACTGTAGACAGTGAACTTGTTGAGACCGTTGTACTTGTGGTAGAATTGATTGTCGTTGTGGAATGACCAGTGTTGGTAGTGCTTCTTCCTCCATTTGAGGTGAGTGTTGAGGTTGACAGTGTCGATTCCATTTTTCTTGTCGGAGTCACAGTCGTGACAGATGTAGATTGTTGTTCTGTCGATGAAGACGTCATTGTTGTAGATGTTTCTTGTTTAGATAATGGGAGCTGAGTCGTGCTTGTACCCGTTGATGTCGTTTCAATTTTGGGTCCAGGAGATGTTTCAGTTGACGGAGTAGTTTGTGGAGGGACTGTAGACAGTGAACTTGGTGAGATCGTTGTACTTGTGGTAGAATTCAATGTTGTTGTGGAATGATCAGTGTTGGTGGTACTTCTTCCTCCATTTGAGGTGAGTGTTGAGGCTGACACTGTCGATTCCATTTTTCTGGTCGGAGTCATAGTCGTGAAAGATGTAGATTGTTGCTCAGTCGTTGAAGACCTCATTGTTGTAGATTTGTCTTGTTTAGTTAATGGGAGCTGAGTTGTGCTGGTACCCGTTGGTGTTGTTTCAATTTTGGGTGCAGGAGATGTTTCAGTTGACGGAGTAGTTTGTGGAGGGACTGTAGACAGTGAACTTGGTGGGACTGTTTTACTTGTGGTAGAATTGATTGTCGTTGTTGTATGACCAGTGTTGGTAGTGTTTCTTCCTCCATTTGAGGTGAGTGTTGAGATTGACACTGTCGATTCCATTTTTCCTGTCGGAGTCATAGTCGTGAAAGATGTAGATTGTTGCTCTGTCGATGAAGACCTCATTGTTGTAGATTTGTCTTGTTTAGTTAATGGGAGCTGAGTTGTGCTGGTACCCGTTGGTGTTGTCTCAATTTCGTGTCCAGGAGATGTTTCAGTTGACGGAGTAGTTTGTGGAGGGACTGTAGACAGTGAACTTGGTGAGACCGTTGTACTTGTGGTAGAATTGATTGTCGTTGTGGAGTTACCAGTGTTGATAGTGCTTCTCCCTCCATTTGAGGTGAGTGTTGAGGTTGACACTGTCGATTCCATATTTCCTATCGGAGTCATAGTTTTGACAGATGTAGATTGTTGCTCTGTCGATGAAGACGTCATTGTTGTAGATGCTTCCTTGCTAGTCAGTGGGAGCTGCGTAGTCCTGGTACCCATTGGTGTTTTTCCTATTTTGGGAATGAAATGGGTGGTTGCTGAAGGGATTGTTGTTGTTATACTGGATGTATCCTTGGCCTTTGTGATCCAATTGTAAGTTCTTGATTCATCAGCAATGATTGATGGTGCATCTCCTTTTTTTGTAACAGATTTTTTTGTTTGAGATGAGGATATTTTTTGAGAATCAGGAGTAACTGATATCGTGGTTTTCACAGTTGACGTGCTGTTAATTATGATTTGCTGCCATTCTAGTGATTGAGTCATATACTGTTGGTCTGTTTTGTTAAATACTGGTCTACTTTGCAAAACCTCTGACAATTCATTTATTGAGACGTTTAAGTTTGACAGAGTCTTTCCTTCACGGTTGTCCGCTATCTGTGGTTTTCTCCGTGTTTCGTCCAGCTGATCTTGTTTCTCATTTTGATCACCTGTTAAGCAAGACAACATTTGTGCATGATGAATGTATTGCACAGCACATTACAACAACTTTCATCCTTATTAAAGTTACGTCACAACTTGTGTTAAAATGAATTCAACACTTTCTTCTGTATTTTCATTGTTGACTAAAATGTTTCCTTGGAACTATCCCCAAATCTTTACTGAAGTCTTTCTGCAAAGTTAACAATCATATCATCTTGTTGAATAAATGTTTTTTTGTCATTGTTTTTTATCTCAGCTGTGTAGAGGCTGGATTCTAGACTTTGATAAAATAATAACTAAGGTCACATAAAATTAAAATCCCTTCCTCCAACGTTGAATAGGCTATATTTTACTTATCTCAGCCAACTATCTAATGGCTGTGTAACGTTGTATTATCACACCATTCAGTTTCTTCAATTATTAAGTGAACATGCCAGTCAATCTACACTCAGTGTCAATTATTTCCCTATCATGTGAACTGTATTGCTTTCTTTGAATTTAGGTTGCACCCGTGAAAAAAATAAGTCCAAACCAGATGGTGTATAGTTATTAATAATTAACTGAAAACTGTAAGAACTAATATAAGCATTAATTTGGATGTTAGACAGGTTTAGGAATAAGCTTCCTAAAATTCATCCAATAAAACATTACTCCAGGTGAATTATAAATCAAAATAAATAAGTCACATTTTTATGAACATTAATGTTCCAAAAATATCTCATATATTGAGTACAAAAAAGCTTTAAGTATTTAGTCAAGATTAGTGTGGATGTTAACAGCAAGGAGCAGAGTCATTCTTTTTGTACTTTCTGCATTAATTGCAGTTATTCTTGAAGGATTATCCAGAATAAAATTAATCATGTCAAAATTTTATGGCAATACTGTCAAATGATATCAGTGTGAAGAGGGTGACATTCAAAATAATTCTTAGTAAATTGATAAGAGTATAGGCTCACCTGGTTATGCAAAGAATTACAGAAATCACAGACGTACCTCTTTTTTGTGTAAAGAACACACAAAATGCCATGAGTATGATGACCACAAAAGTAAGGATTAGAGAACGCCTCCTCCAATTCCAGGATCCCAAATTAATCCACTTTTTCATTTTCCCGTGCATTCAGGTAATCATCCAAAAAAGTGTAAAGTTGAAATAGTTCAACTGCTGCAACATGTATGCAGTACAATGAAACAGAATAACTTAGATGTTCTGCAAATTTCAGTCTTGCAGTAAACATCCAATAATCTCTAGTAATAAAAGTCTGCGAATTGGCAGTTAAGTCTGATCCTGTTGGCAGGTGTATGCCGTATAAACATTTGTCTATCAGTATCAAATCTACTCTATGTGTCATCAATGATCAACTGGTAAATTTAGGTTGCTGATACAGTTCCCTCCCTAGGCAAACTTTTTTATGTGTTGTGGCATGGTGCTACATTGATTTATGAATTTCGCTCACGCCTTGTTTACAAAGGTCCAAATCACAGTGACATTGAAGTGGACAAGGACTAAGGCGTGAGTGGGTGAGGTGGGGTTTGGGTGGCTGTAAGAAAAGCATTATTATCCAATATTATATTATGAACCATTATTAATTGTCAATGACACCAGTGATATTTAATTTACACGTGTCATGTAATTGCTGGAATTTTTCCTACACTAAGTGCTGGCTAAGTGTCACCATGTATGAACCAAAATGATCACTGAGAGCAAAACTATATACTGTCTATATATATATATATATATATATTCTAATATTTCCAAATTAATTAAATAATAAAAACATGCATTCTTTGGCATAAACAATACGTTATTCCCCAAGGTACTTGTTCCAACAAGCCATTTGTTTTGTGTTTACTGAGTTAAGCACAACATAGCATTGAGGTAGCCTAGGTTTATACTGAAATTGTATTTTATCCATCGGTGGTGTGGCATTCTCTACATTTGTCACAGATCTTGTGTAAAATCAACAACAAATAAATTGTTCCATCCTGTAAATCTAGTTACAAAAATAGTCATTAATAGAATGTTATTAGTTATATCAGAATCAGAATTTGCCAAGTACATACATACAAGGAATTTGACTCAGATTTTATGCTTTTCTCTAAAATCACTACACAGAAATAAAAAAGAAAACCCAACTAGGGACAAGAACAACAAAGCTGGACAAATAAAGGTAAGGAATAGACAGAACTGTTATGTACACAAGTGGTGATAAAATAGGTGTATATATAAATATTATATAAATATATAAAAAGCACCAATGACCAACAATAAAATAAGAAATAAAATAAAACGTCTATTATCTATATTATATAACTATGCATGCATTGTTTCACTTTTCATACACACTTATTTAATTAGGTTTTATATTGCAATAAATCTGGCAAATAGTATTTTATTTGCTTTGTTGTTGACATTTACTTCTATGATGCAGAAGGTCATATGACTGTAACTTAAGGAATGTTACATTGAGCAACATATTGACAATATGGTCACTTGACTTGAACAGTCATGCTATATATAGACTGTTAAACATGGTTAATGCGGTAACGGTCTCAATAGCACCAGAAATAAATGAGCTGTGACGAGGTTAAACACAAATATATGTTCTCTTGATCTTGAAGCCACAAAAGTTTTTTGTAAAGCTCTCCACACCCCTGTTTGCTTATTAGAAAATCATTTATGAAATGCCACGCAACAAAAAAAAAACAAAGAATATTTCCTGCTCACTATGTCATGCTAGATTGCACAAATTGCATAAGAGCTGAGATTATTTGGGACCTTTTACACAATTCTATGTTTTTGACATAAACCCATAAAACCACATATCATTGACATGTGACCATCATTTTTTCAGCAATACCCTGCTGCTTTATAATTACAGTTATATCTGGGAATGCTCAGTACATTAACATTCTAAAGAATCAAACTGACTTTTATTCCACAGTATTTATTTATTCCATTTTATAGAAATGAAGCAGTATGAACAGCAGAGCTAGTTTAAGTGTTGTTAGTTTCTGCTGGACTTTGAAATGTCACCTGGGTGTTGTCAAGTGTGTCTTGGCTCAAATTAGTCTTTTTATCATTACCTGATTGACGCAAGGCACACTTGTGGTTTGAAATATGGACCTGTTCAAGATAGAACAAAAAGCATTCAAGGAAGCATGTGACAGGCAGACAAGCAGTTTATATATACTGAGGAAAAATCTTCATCTAAATATGAATTAAATTGTGTTTCAATTAGTGTTTATAGTACTTCATTAAATGATCCGTCCCCAGAGCTCATCTAAGAGTTTTTGTGAACACAAAGCCAAAACAAAGTATAGAAATGAATACAGTGTGTGTTTGCTTTCTCTGCAGTAGGTTTAACAAAAGACAACATGCACGTAGAGTTGTCTGCATGCTTTTTTGTACAATATGACCCGTTGAAGACATTTTCTGCTTTAGGTTGTTACTACACAATTTATGTGTGGTGTGATTATGTTTTAGAGAGATCAGTATGATATTACCGTTCCTTTTTTCTAACGTAATCAGGTCAAATTTTTTCTGAAACCGATTATTTACTGTGTATGATTTATTGTGCATTTTGGTGGTCATCAATACAAGTTAGAGCTTACAACATGATTGATGGTACCTGAACTTGGTCTGTAAATGTTGACTCTAATGAGAAAAAAAAAAATGGCACTCAGCTTTGTTTCCTTTGAAACAGTAAAAACATGAATTACTGTATCATGATTCCAAAAATGTTGTTGAACATTACGTGACTTCTGTAAGTGAACAGTAAGTTTCTAGTTTACAAAGGTTTCCATAACACACAGTTCAGCATACAGGTGGAGAATTTGCTAATGAGCCAATAAGGAACTAAGTATTCGTATCAGCAAACCCACCCACTTCTGATTTCTTTCTTTTCTTGTGTTTGACATTACTGACGTTCACTATTGATTCATGCGTGCACATTTAAATATATGCAGGCCAAAAAAAGAAAGAAGACAGACAAAAGAAACGATAGCACTTATAGATATAGCAGTTCACGAGTCAGGTTCAAAGTAAAGCAAACTAACTGTCTGTAAAGGTCTGAAAAAGCCTTAACCGCAACCAAATGCAATAATATTGAAATACTTTATTTAAGTCAAATAAAACAGTAAATACAAACTGCCTGTTATGGCACTACACTCTCAAAAACATAACCTGAAGCTATTGAGTTTATCGAGAATCAGAGAAGTGTCCATAGCTGCTATTAAAAGCAACTAGAACTACAATATGCCATATCTGACGCTGCTACAGTAAGAGCAGTCCACCCAACAAGTTAGGAAACAAATCAATCAGTTCCTTCTATACTGTATAACTGTGACCTCCTTTTGTACTGGACAGTCACACATAGTCCACAGCTTTAATGATCACACTTCAGCCTCCTTCTGTGCCTCCTGCAGATCATCTTCTGTTCCTGTTGCTGTCAGCTCCGTTTGGGCTCTTCGACGTTCTGCCTCTGTTATCGTCATCGGGTGCAGAGGGAAAAATCCTGCCAACCCTGCAGAAAGAGAGAGTAGGACAATATCTTTCACTACAAGCTTTTCCAACAAACTATTGCAGAGACATTGCCTGCAGTTGCCAAAATCTTTTGAAGCTGATACTTAAAGGACCAATATGTAATATATTTACTGTAATAAATCATAAAATGACCATGATATGTGATCAGAGATTAAGGTAATTTAAATACTGGCTTCTCCGACAACACTGCAGTCAGTATGTTCTCCTTGGAAATTTCCATTCCGGTCCGGAACGTCTGTTGTTTTGGCCGGTGTGATCCAACACCCCGTTGCCACATATGAAACATATTGGCATGCAAACAACAGCCTTCTACAGCTGTGGAAGCAAGCTAAAGAACTGGATCAAGAGAGATAACATAACGTTAGATTCTACCCGACCTGAACAGCCTAGGCTCATCTCTCTGTGGTCCGTGTGTAGCTGGGTTATCGGGGCAGTATTTGAGATCATAGACTATATAAGAAGTGAACGTAGTATTCGTGATGTCACCCATTGGTTTGTGGACTACTGTTTTATAGCCTCAAGTTCGGCATTTCAGCCGTCGCCATCTTGATTTTTGGCCATCGCTGAGTAAGACATTTTTAGGAGACCAAAAAGGTTATACCTTCATGAACTGAAAACACACTGTGAAAGGGTTAAAGTACTAAGACTAAAACATGGAAAACTCCCAGTTTGGACAACGCCGTGGTAGCGACCTGTCAATCACAAGGTAGACACGCCCTAAAGCATCCCCTGCTTTATGGTCTATTTGACTCTAAATGGGACCATAATTTACTAAATGAACATCATGCTGTATTGAAGAAGACTTGAAACTAATGATTGAGACCATAAACTCATGTTTATAATGTTTACTGAGGTAATAAATCAAGTGAGAAGTAGGCTCATTTTCTCATAGACTTCTATACAATCAGACTTCTTTTTGTAACCAGAGGAGTCGTCCCCTGCTGGCTGTTAAAGGCAAGGAAAGAATTCAAGTTAAAGGCGCTTCAGCATTGGCTTCACTTTTCAGACCCCGAAGTTGCCCAATGTTTGAGACACACATCCGGTGAAGTGATTCCGACTACTGCTGGCCAGAGACTAGCGCAGTCGTGTCTAGAGGGTAACCCTCAAATTGCAATCCCAGAGGGCATGGATGAGGTGCTTGAGGGCACGGTGTGAACACATAATTGTACAAGCAGTCATCATTTATGGTAGCAGATAATATAGAAAACAAGATTTCAAAGAATAGTCAACACAGAGAAGTATATCTACAGATGAATATTGTCTAAAAGGTGTGGGTGCTCATAAAAGTTATGGATGGACCTCCTTGACTAAACAAATCACTATGAGCAGCGCAATTCTTTGGTAAGGCAGACAATAACATTGTGCAATGTTGATCCACTTTAATAGAACATGTAATGAATACACACCTAGAAGTTTGGCCACTGGCTTTGTAGGGTGTGCGCCACAGCCGATCCAGTACTTGATCCGGTCGAAGTTGAAGCTGACAAGTTTCTCGTTGTAGGTGTTCGGTAGGGGGTCGTAGGAACCCAGCTGCTCTAAATATTTACCATCTCTTGCCCTTTTGTTGTAAGCTGCCACAATGCGATAAAAGGGTCTGTTGGCTTGTTTGTGTCCTGCAAGAGCCAATCGGATGACGACGTAACCCCCGTGGTACTTCTTTAGCAGGAGTGATGCTGTAGAAGGAAATGAGCACAGTAAACATGGTCAAAGAAAAAATTTAAATGAGTTTCTTGTATGTGGATAATGCACATTTTGCAGTAAAGGCTGTACCGTCAGAGGCCTTAACCACCTTGTTTAAGTAATTTACTGTAAAGCATATTTCATATCAGGAAATCTTGTGTAAAGCACAGCTTGACATCTTACTTATGTTTCCCACATCTACCATGCTGTTACTTTCTTGAACAAGATGGAGGGAAGAGAAGTGAGGGGAGGAGCAGTAGTGAAATGTTCACTGCTTGCTTTTGTTTAGTGTTTTATGTATTATCTTAAACTGCTTTTCTCTTATTGTAAAACCCTTTGTGACATCTGCTCTATAAAAGGTGCTACACATACACTCTGTTGCCAGTTTATTACGTACACATAACTACTACTGCAGTCTACATCCTAGCTTTATGATGTTCAGTTTTTGTTAACACTGTTTTAGAGAGGTTCTATTATTTAGTCTACCATTACTGATGTGAATGGGGTGGACAGAATGTAAGAAACATCTCTCAGTATACAGCAATACAAATCAAAACAAAAGCACCTGAAACTGCCCTCTTCTAAAAATCAGCACCTCTCTAAAACTGTTTAATTAAAAACTATTTATTGCAGGATTGTTGTGTTAGACCACATTTGTTTTAGCTAGATGTACTTATTAATGTGGCAACTGAATGTATATGTATATTATAAATTCATATTGTGTCAAAAACAATTTGAGTTGATTTATAGACTGACAGAAAATGAATCAATAATAATTTAACCAATTACTTAATCAAGCAAAAATAGCAAATATTCTTCTCAAATGTATAGATTTGCTCCTTTAAAAGTTTTATATTATTGCTAATTGCATATCTTTGTGATTGGAAGTGTTGGTAGGATTAAAAAAAAAAGAAGACATTTCCAGATGTGACGTTGAGGTGTCTGAACTTGTGATGGGCATTTTCACTATATTTGGCAATTCATAGATTAAGCAACTCAATCAATCGATAATGGAGACAAATTGTTAGTTGTAGCCTTACAGTCATATTGATAAACTTCACATTACTTTACTCTACAATACGCCTACAGTAAATCCAATATGAGAAGCTAATTCTGTTTGCTGCTGAGGAAGCAGCAATAGTTACGTGAGGAAGCTGTAGAGCTGCTTATGCTAAATGTAATACTTCTTACAAAATAAATGTGAAACGTGTGACTACACATACTCTAGATGTTAGATTTACTTGTCTTGCTAAAACTCTGCCCCAGTCCATGCTGCTACAAGAACAAAAACATCAAAAAAGTCCAGATGTGCCTGTTGTGTTCACACAGTATACTCACATAAATGAACCATGGTGTTGGCTGGATTATCCTGCAACAAACAAAAAGTCACATTCAAACCAAAGTGTATACAAGTAGTAAATCAGTCATTTATTTTTCAAAGCGTCATGCACCAAAAGGTGCCCAGCCCATATGGGCTTACAAGACACTACAAACATGAAAAAGCAGGAGCAATAACATGATGAGAGAAAAAAATATATATATAATACACTTCAATGCATGTTAAATAAAGTCAAACAATGTCAACGCAAATATGAACACAATCTATCTCCTTAGGCATTACAGCTATAAACATAATTTAGAGCAGGGGTCAGCAACCTGCGGCTCCGGAGCCACACGCCTCTCTTTAGCTCCTCTACAGTGGCTCCCTGTGGATGTTTCAAAATGGAAATGAATAACTGTTTTTTTGTTTACATTTTCTTTTGTATTTATCATTGTTGTAGGTCGATTGTATGACGGTACCATAGAGTATTAGGGCCACATTAAGGAAAAAAAAAATCTGAAATTTCAAGAATAAAGTCGTAATATTACGAAAATAAAGTCAAAGGTTTACCTGAAAAAAGTCATAGTATGAGAATAAAGTCATAATATTATAAAGTAGTAATTTTACGTGTTATTTTCTATTTTTCTCATAAAGTTATAACTTTATTCTCGTAATATTAAGATTTTTTTCCCTCAATGTGGCCCTAATACTCCGTAGTACATTTGCACTTGAGCCCTAACTGCATTAGACTTGTATACTATATACTTAGACTATAAACTGTGTTACCTTCATTACAATGCTCAAATGTTTTGCGGCTCTAGACAGATTATTATTTTATTTTTTTTGCCTAAAATATCTCTTTTGAGAGTAAAGGTTGCTGACCCCTGCCTTACAGCTATGAACATAACTTAGAGGTACATCTGAGTCACAGACTGTGCCTTTAACACATCAAGGCAAGGCAGCTTTATTTGTAGAGCACATTTCAGCAACAGGGCAATTCAAAGTGCTTTACATTAACATTCAAGAACATTGCGACAAAGTGCAAAAGAACATCAAGACATAATTAAAACATTTGTAAAAACATAAAAACATTAAAGATTAGAAAATAAAAACAAGCTAGAAATAAAAGCTAGGATAGAAGCTAAAATAGAGAATAACACACAAGAGTAGAAGCTCTAGTGCAGTATAAGATCATTATCTGGGTTAATAAAAGGCAGCAGCAAACAGGAAAGTTTGAAGCTTTGATTTAAAAGAACTCAGAGTTGGAGTTGGTCCTGCAGGTTTCTGGGAGCTTGTTCCAGATATTTGGTGCATAAAAACTGAACGCTGCTTCTTCTGCATGTTTAGTTGTGACTCTGGGGACACTAAGCAGACCTGATCCAGATGACCTGAGAGGTCTGGATGGTTCATAACACAGCAGAAGATCAGACATGTATTTTGGCCCTAAACCATTTAGTGCTTTGTAAACCAACAGGAGTATTTAGAAATCTAACACATACATTATTTAATTGAACACAACCCGAGCCAGGTGAGACACCTTGTCAACAGGTACTGCAGTGACATTCATCATCAGACATAGAAGACAAATCAGGACAGTCTGCAGACATGTTAAGGAAAGGCCTGTATCTAAGATTGTGATATAGCCTGGAGGACAATAGAACAAAAAGTGCATTTCATAAGTAGCTTTCTTTCTAGAGTCTCTACTGTCACACATGCATTATATATCCGATGACCCCTGAACACATCATCGAATGGCAGTAGCATGTTGCTATGCAGCTGTTGCTAACAGTAACAGTGAAGAGCAGCTCCTGTTTGACGTTACGTTACGGGTTAAAATGAGCAATAAATGAGCGAAATACCTCGTAGGATGTTAAACGAACTAAAGCTAAAGTCTTCCCAGATGTGGCCTCCTCTATATTCGCCGTACAGATGATATAATGAACGTTAATAACTGAATGTTTCAGCAGCAGAAGCAATGTGACATTTGTCAGCGCACGGCCATGTTTGAACAGGAAGTGACGTAGTGACGACCTCTGCGTCATTGCGTCACCGTGACGCTAGATGGCGATGTTGCCCTGCTCTCCACTGAACCACAGGGAAACTGAAGGCCTGCAATACTTTGCACTGTTAAAGTTTATGCTTCAGTCTGGAATATTTTTTCGGACACATTAAAACAATTTTTTTGTCAGCCTCGAAAAAATTGAATTTTTTTTTTATTATTATGTTTGTTTGTTTTTAATTATAAAAATATGCCATCACTCATTGACTTTACATTCAAGACCTTATGCTTTGGTTTTATAATGTATAATCATTTTTGGTTCAGAGGTGGTAGAAGTACTCAGATTCTTAAGTAAAATTTGTTATAACACACTGTAAAAAAATAAAATAAGAGATTTTGAGAATAAAGTCATAATAGTACGAGAAAAAAGTAATAGGTTTACGAGAAAAATAAGTCGTAATATTATGAGAATAAAGTCAGAAGTTTAAGAGAATAAAGTCATAATATTATAAAATTTAATATTACCTGGTATTTTATTTTTTTCTCGTAATATTCCAACTTTCTTTCTCGCAAAGTTATGACTTTATTCTCATAATATTACGACTTATGTTAGTGGAGAACAGGAGGGACCTGCAGCGGGTGGTGAGGATGGCGGAAAAAGTGATTGGGACCACATTACCCCCCCTCAGTGACCTATACACTGGTCGGCTCTGTAAGAAAGTCAGCTGTATCTCCAAAGACCCCACCCACCCTGGACATGTACTGTTTGCTCCCCTTCTCTCCGGAAGGAGATACAGGACAATTAAAACACACACCAACAGACTACGAAACAGCTTTTACCCACAGGCTGTCAAGTGTGTGGAACCCCCCCCCCCCCAAAGGCTGAGGACACTAGCTGCTGAACCATAATTTGCACTTTATGATGATGATCCACTTATTTATTGTTCTACTTGTGACTGAATGTTTTAATGTTTGTTTTTCACTGCAAAGAGCTGCTAAACTGTTTTTCGTTGTTTTCAATGACAATGACAATAAAGTATCTATCTATCTATCTATCTATTCTCGTAATATTACAACTTTTTTTCTCATTACATTCAAGATCTTATGCTTTGGTTATATAATGTATAATAATTTTTGGTCAGAGGTGGTTGAAGTACTCAGATTCTTAAGTAAGCATTTGTTATAACACACTGTAAAAATCCTAAAATATCTTACATGTAAAAGTCCTGCATTCAAACTTTAAAGTAAAAGTACACCAGTAGCCATCAGCTAAATGTACTTATCAAAAGTAAAAGTAGGCCTTCTCATTATTCAGAATTTCCCCTTTTGAGTGTCATCGGCTAATATTTTATATGGCTGCTACTACATTATATTATTGTATTATTATTATTATCATTATTATTATTATTATTATTATTATTGGTAGGCCTATATTAAGCAGCATTTTAATCGTTTAGCAGGTTGTGGTGGAGCGAATTTAAACTACTTTATATGCTGCTATCTTGTAAACAGATCCTATGTTTTGTATGTCAAATCTTAAACTAGTAACTACAGCTGTCAGATAAATGTAGTGGAGTAAAAAGTGCAGTATTTATACAATGTATTACCCTAGAGCCGCAACAATTAATCGATTAGTTGTCAACTGTTAAATTAATCGCCAGCTATTTTAATAATCAATTAATTGGTCTGAGTGATTTTGAAAGAAAAATTGTTCTGGTTTCTTTACTCCTCTGTGACAGTAAACTGAATATCTTTGAGTGGAATGTGTAAAAACAGCAAACAAAAATGCTAAAATCACATCACTTCAGTGCAGTCTTTCAGTAAATGCAATGGAAATTTAATTATACCTCTGCTTTTGTTGATAAGTAAAACCCTTATTTCAGTGCCTCTTAATATTTTTCTACTATTGCACTCGTAGTAGGTCTCAGTGGTTGCATGCATTAGCTATGAATGCAGCTAAATACTTAAAATATGTGATTATGTAAATGTACTCAAATATAGCTTTTCCTAAATGCAATGCTTTAAATACATGAATAATACAGTTTTGCATTTTAGTAAAGGTCTTTGAGCTGGTACAAAGATAATATCATAAGCATGGTAATAACACAATAAAATAACAAAACCAGCTGTTACCTTTATAATTATGACTTTGTAAATATCATGATCTGTCGCTGGAGATTATAGGCTCTCTGGTTACAACTGTGCTGTCAGGTGATCTTTCCCACTCTCTCTTTTATGTCATTTCTATTCTACATGTATTTTGTGTCTTACATCAGCAACGCATTGAGTTTTAAATCAGTTTCCACTGTTGACCCCAGCGGAGATGAAACACTGATTTCCTGAGAGCGTTCATGAATTCAGGGGTCATTGCTTTGCCTGATGTCGTCTGAGTGCACAGAGATTTCTGCCCACTGGGAGCCCAACTACCCCCCCAGCCTTGGAACATGGTGATTTCACACTCCTGTTGTGCAAAGCTTGTTTTTCAGTGTGTGTGTGACAAACACATGGGTTTCTGCGAGGAGAGGTCACTGAAGACACACAAAAGAGATAGGCCCTCGTTTGTAATTCTGAAAATATCCTTCTGTCCCTGCGTGACTCCTCATACATAAAGCCAGTTATGACTTACAAACAGATAAAAGAGGCATTACCTAAGAAAATTTATAAAATGTTGTTGTCTTTATAAAAATTGATATAATCTTGTTTTTCATTTAATTGATTAAACTCTTATTCAATCAAATGTATTTGAAAAGCTTTCAACATGGTTGCCACCTTGTACATTACAATTTCTTTTGTAATGTAGTCTCACTAACTTATCTATTTACCTCTCTCTCTAATTATGAACTATTATTACAGATCTCTGTAGCAGTTATTGCAAATGATTTTACCATATTTTAAGGGAAACATGAAGTATACTAAAGACAAAATGCCAGCAAGTACTTCCTAGCACACAGTATTTAAATCTAATATAATTGATTTTTTTTAATATTTTTGTCAGTTCAGTTTGTCACAGAAATAATTTCAGCAACCAAACGAACAAAATAACACAAAACACTTGGTTCTCAACAGCCAGGGCTGAAATTGCAAGAGGAAAGCGTCATTATTGAGTTGACCACGTTTTTTCTACGGAAAAATCTGAAAATGAATAGAGGCTTTACACAGTTAGGAAGCAAACAAAATTCATCTTACATGGTGAATCGGCAATGCGTGATTATCTGAACGGTGACATTGATTCTAGTTGTGGCTCACTCTCTCGTGAGGACCCCATGCTCTTTGGGATACCAAGACAAGTTGTTCCTCCTCTAATCATCTGTGACAGCTCAGTTAGAGACGCTCAGATGACCAGATATTTTACTAGGAAAAAGCAAGAGGAGTCTGCTTTAAACGTAGAAGGCTGCTCCAGACATTGTAGGCAAAGATGCCTGAGTCTAATTTGATTATGTGAAAGAAGAAGAAAATGCCACTAATATCTTCTAAACACACACTGAGCTTGATCTTACATTGTGCATTTAGAAGCAACTCTCACTGCACCTGTAAGCTGAATTAAAGCAACATTTAAATCATTGTGAGGCCATATTGTCCTTAACGTATTAATATATTTTAACATAATACATATATCCTTGTTAACCAACTCAAGGTTAGAATCACAAAATTGTTTTGAATCACTTCCGGCCGCTAAAACTGCAGAGATTTATCTTTTGGGATATGTGTTCAAATAATTAGAAATAAGTGGAAATGTTGATTGATGCAGAACTTTGGTCAGACTTGTGTCACAATAGTGGGTCAGCTGCTATTCGTGCAAGGTTCAGATTTTTACATTCATTAACTCACACCTCAGGAGTTGCATAAATCCAAATTGAAAGTTCACATTTTCTGGCATGATTAGTATCTATGACACACAGGAATTAGAGGAATACTTTGACATTTTGGGAAAGACATTTATTCGTTTTTTGGTGGAGAGTTAGATGAGAAGGTTAATTCCACTCTCATATGCTATTTAACATGCTATTTATTACGCTAAAACAGCATGTGAGATTTTTTGAGTATTTCCGAAACCTTTGTATGAAACCAATAGTACCCAAATTGCATACTGTTTCTGGTGAAATATTACAGTATGCAAACACTGGACACTACAGTGGCATAAATATCCCAAAATGCAATGTGGCGGTGACCACAACATTCATAACAGACGTCGACAGACAGCTCTGTAACATCAATAATGCTTCAATTTAACAATTTGTATGGTCAATACTGTATATACTGCTCCTATTTTTATATGTATTGCTCTACAGTATATGCTATATATGCTTCTATTATTATATTGTTCATATTTTGCTTAACTTTGTTTTGCTTATTTTACTGTGTTAGCTGATGCTTCTTGTTTTTGCACTATTCCCTTTGCTGCTGTACACTGCAAATTTCCCCACTGTGGGACTAATAAAGGAATATCTTATCTTATCTTATCTTATCTTATCTTATCTTAAGTGTAAGTATAAGATTTCACTTTGCTAGGTGTAACTTAGTCTTCAAAAGTCTTAGTCTTGGTTCAGACTTTGATTCTCACAAATCATTGTTTTTGTCACATGAGGTTGGCACGGGTTACCATGGTTACTGCTCAGTGTGTCCAAAAAGATACATACTACTGTTTATTCACACAAAAGTATGTTGAACGATAGGACACATATTGGGTTTGTGGTGCAAAGTATTTGGACGCAGCTATAGTGGAGTAATACCTGAGCAGAGAATGAAGTTGCTCTCCCTCTGTGTGTGTTGTAATCCGAGCTTCTCCGTGTTATGTTGACATAGCCCTGCGTGCTTTTAGTAAATGTTCGTGCATGTGAGTGTGCCCCACTGGCTAGCTAACGGCCACTGATTTGTCTATCTTTTAAAACCTCTCTTTATGGTGTCTCTTCTTGTGTATTTGACCTTTTTTTCCTGTTTTACATGCCGGTAGGTTGGGGGGTGGGCAGTGTTTAGAACGGTGTCCGTTTATTGCTTGGTGTGTTTTGTAGGGCTGTCGATCGATTAAAATACTTAATCGCGATTAATCGCATGATTGACCATATTTAATCACAATGAATCGCAAATTAATCACACATTTTTTTATCTGTTCAAAATGTACCATAAAGGAAGATTTGTCAAGCATTTAATACTCTTATCAACCTCGGAGTGTGCAGATTTGCTGCTTTATGCAAATGTATGTATATATTTATTATTGTAAATCAACTAACAACACAAAATAATGACAAATATTGTCCAGAAACCCTCACAGGTACTGCATTTAGCATAAAAAATATGTTCAAATCAAACAGGCAACAACAGCTGTCAGTGTGTCAGTGTGCTGACTTGACTATGACTTAACCCAAACTGCATGTGATTATCATAAAGTGGGCATGTCTGTAAAGGGGAGACTCGTGGGTACCCATAGAACCCGTCTTCATTCACATATCTTGAGGTCAGAGGTCAAGGGACCCCTTTGAAAATGGCCATAACAGTTTTTCTTTGCCAAAATTTTGCGTAATTTTGGAGCCTTCTGTAACCTCCTTAATGCTACAAGCTAGTATGACATGTACCAATGTATTCCTTAGGTTTTCTACTTTCATATGATGCAAGTACCTTCAACCTTCAGCCTGCTACAACCTAAAAATCACAAGTTGAGTTAATGCGTAAAAGAAATTAGTAGCGTTGAAACAGATTTGCGTTAAACGTGTTATTATCTCGTTAACTTTGACAGCCCTAGTGGGTCGTTAAACTTTGAAAGAAGGAGCATATATATGGAAGGGAAGAAGACAACCGTAGGACATCCCAACACAAATAGTGTGTAGACATTAATTTGTACAGTTTGAGCAATGTTGACTATTCAATTTGAAATGTTAATGAAGCCATTGGAGTTCCCCATGGAAACCCACATGAACACTGGGAGTGCATGCGAACACTAAAAGGTCCAGATCCCATCATGAGCCAGATCACAGCACGGGAGGCCATGAGAAATTTCTCTGACCTGAACAAGAAGTGAAAGACACAGCAAAAGTGAATTTTCATTTCTTGTCTGTGGAACATTGAAATACCACATAAAAACCAACAAGGATCAAACCTGAGTCCTTGTGTTAACCGCTGAATCACCCCAACCTCTTGAACGCCTTAAACCATTTTATGCTACTTACTTCTGACCACCATTTCTGCACCAAATAATACATTTTCTAAGGTAGATTATCAGTAAAACAGCCATCCAAAACTGAATGACAACCAACGTTTGTGTTGTTTTAAGTTTATTTTTTGAAAGGAACATCATATAAGATTCTTCAGCTCTGCTAGTCAGAATAATGGATCTTTTCAATCACAGGCGCCGTGTGACTTCTCGTCTGTGAGCTCTTTGTGATGCCCCGTGCTTTTTTAAGCATCTGTGTCCAGCTTGAGCAGAGATAGACGTTATGGTTGCGAAGAGCACCTAATGGAAAGGCAGGATTCGGTCACAGATGGGGGGTCAAGTGATCTCGCTTCTCTGGAAGGATCTTTCAGATGGTTGTGGTGAGACTAATTGTGATAGCATGCAAAATGGAGGCATTACTTTTATCTTCATTAACAAAGAGACTTTTTCATTTTCAGTTACTTTTTTTCTTGAAGAGTTCTCTGCTCTTGCAGCCTCTGATTAAAGCAAAAATGTTGTGTGTGCTTTTGAATTGAGAGGCATGTGGTTGCTTCATGCCTCGATCAACAAAGTAGTGAATGTTGTGGGTGATACATAACCTCATTTCATTAGGCAATGTGTTAAATACTCTGATTTTAAATAACTAATACTATTACAGCTTTTATTTGTCTCTAATTATGTAGTAATCGTGTTAATTTACCAAAGCAAACTGTTGGCACAATGGTTCTCTGGTTCTATTTTCAAACATTTGCAAAGAATAGGTGAATATACTGTATTTCAACCTGGACCATCATACAGTAAAATGTTGTTTTCCATCATTTACATCTTGTACAACACAACCTCTTTAGCAGCTTTAGCTTCGATAAACTGACGAACTCTTGTAGGGCTTAAACACGGTCTAATGGGATATCATATAAGTCTTCAAAGAGCAGGTTAACATTTCGAAAACAGAAAGCACATGGAAATAGGGTTGTAAACTACACTTTCTATTAGGTTTTGATGACTTTATATCTTCTTCAGCACCGGAAACGTGAGGTTGTGCAACCAAAAAAAAAAAGAAAATACTTGTAGAACAAATATGTCTGTGTGATTAAAATCTGAGCTCCCCATTCAAGAAAATTACATTTTGAAGACCCAAACAATTACACATTCAACAGTTTTTATAATCAGTGACAAGCTACATCGGAAGGGTAAATTTATCTACACTGAAGCTATCAGAGAAATTGTACATGTGCCATGCAGGATTATTAATGATGGGAAACAACATTTTGATAAGATATGGGTTGAAGAGAAAAGATTGCGCTCAATCATAGACAAAAAGAGAGCTGAGGCACGTGTAAATAATTTCACAGTCCAATGGTGGAATGTGTTTTGAGGTACTTGTACTTAACTCAAGTATTTCCATTTTCTACTACAACATATTTCGACTGCACTTCATTTCAGAGCTTTTTACATCTCTGCATTTATTTGACAGCTACATTGCAGATTCAGATTTACATACAAATCACGCAATCAGTATATGAAATAAGAAGCATTTATATATATATATATATAAATATATATAAAGTTCTTACAATTAGCTTCATCTCAAACAGCTACAACACTAAAATGCTTCCTACATGTTCATGCATCAGTGATGCTGATTAAATAACATAATTGGTAAGAAGTGTAGGAGCCAGGCTTTTATTACTTTGTGTATTTGTTGCTGATAATACTTCTGGACTACATTTTTAATCCAGGACTTTTATTTGTAATTGAGTATTTATACACTGTGGTATTTCTACTTTTACCTTAATAGAGGATCTGAATACTTATTCCACTACTATTAAAATCTGTTTTTACAGAACAATGTAGTTGCTTTTAACAAGTGTTATTATTTTTGCCGTGATAATTTTAGATTATGTGATTCCAGTATGTCTGTTGTTGTTGTTTTGGTATGTTTTTCATTGTGATGTTATCTGTCCCCGTTTGTACTTGTATATGAAACTTTTTTTTACTTGCTGCCCATCTTCACCAGGACTCCCTGACAGAAGAGATATAGTATCTCAATGGGAGCTCTCTGGTTAAATAAAGGATGAATTAGTCCAGCTAGTACAAAAGGAGTTCACTAAAGGCTGGCTCACACTAAAAGATTTTTTCGAATCGTAACAAATTTTGAAAATGTGAGAGACCCACACACATAACGACATGTTATGTGTTATTTAACGATTTGGCCAAAACAGCACACCACACAATAACAGATCACAATCACGAAAAACAAGAGTCCTGACTAAAAAAAACCAGAAATCTCGCAAAATTTTGCAAAATCTCTTGCGATCAAACGTGACTGAATTAGCGATGTTGGTTTTTGCACTACTTTGTACTGAAAATTCACGATGGATTCACGAGGATGGATGGATGAAGTCATGGAGACACGTAAAATAACATTATGGTTGATTGCGGTGGTTGTCCTTCTGCTTCAGTCAGCTTGGTTCTCAATATGGCTGTCGTTCTTTCCACGTGACTGTGTCATCGGCTGTCCTCGGGGTTCCCCACACACAACAGGATATCCGATCGTAAATACTGAACATGTTTAATATTTACAATTTGAGATCGGTGAGGCCGGAATGGACTTCCGAGCCAATCAGGGATGTAAAAAACACTCTTGACATACCTCACACCACAGGAATATCTGGAAAGATAATCATCAAAAAAACGGGGTATTGCTGACGATTGTCGGTAAGGGGGGGGAATCGGGCCCAAAATCGGCTTGATTCTCGTGTCGTGTGTACCCGGCATTACCCGTTGGTTGCTCCTTTAATTCTATTTATGTCTAATTACTTACTCAATTTCTATGTTCAGCACAAGGGAGTAAAATGTCTCAGCTATGCCTTCATCACTATTGCACAATAGTCATTTAATTATATAAACTCGGAAAAAAAAGTTTGGAAACTTGTGTTTGATGGATTATTTCTCTGTTGTTTCAATGCTAATTGGCATTGTATTTTACATCGTTGGAAAGCCTGTTTATTTACCTTCACAATGATGTCCAACTTGTAAGGATCATGCATTTGTGGGATGAGCAGCACAGCTGATTATGTGGGTAGCGCCCAAGAAAAATTTGCCAAAATGCTCTACCAATGGTAAACAGTGTATTCTCCTGTTGGTGTTGACTCTTGTTGCGAGTTGTTTGGTGGATTGGATGATTGAACTCTCAACAAGACATAATATAGTATAATATATATAATAGGAAGTGCAAACCTCTATTCAAGAATGATAATACTTATTGAAAATAAATATTTTTTTGAAGAGCAACTAGTTTTTCAATTGACGTTATGAAACAATTAACCTCCGGTGAGAGCCGACAGGGTAACTATAGCCAGTTAAAGGTAATATTTGGTCCGATTCAGTCAGCACATCACATTGTGATTGCTGCTCTGAGGGTTCGTGACCTGCTTCCTGTGCCGCTGCTCTCCCCAGACCTCAGCTGGCAGAGCTGAAACGGCAGAGCCACACTGGTAGGTTGTGTGAGAGGACAAGTGGATTTGGCATGCACATCAGAGCGTGATACCCAAGAATTTTGGTCCTATCACATGCCACACACACACAGACACACAGACACACACTCACACAAGTACAACACGCACACAGAGCATTCTTGGTCGTGTAAAATGGATTGTAACACTGGCCGCTGTAATGAAATGATGCCAGCAACCCACAGTATTCCTTTACAGACAAACTCTCTAAAGGTTTCAGTGTACTCTCAGTGTCCAGTGTTGTTACAGCATTAAAAGGAGGTTTTAACAACTGTATTTTTTTGTAAATAATCTCTGTTTCCTGTTCTTACTATGGAGAGGGGGAATTGTAAGGCAGCTCATTTCCCTTATGTTCAATTTACAGGACAGAGCACAAACAGGTTTACATTGGACAAACTTAAAAGTGGATTTTAGTTTCATTTGACCAAGAAAAAAAAATGTTTCAATTAATAGAAAAGGCCTTCTGGTTGTTTTCTAGTCAAACCTTTGAAGGGATTTTGAGCAAAGTGACAAATATCGTCGGGGACAAATTCTTCCAAAATACTCGTTCACTGATTTAGTCTCAGTCGTGTTCATGCATGCTTCGGGGAAATCTGTTCATCTGTGATCTTTCACATTTAGGTGTTGGTGTAACCTGTTTATTGAACACCCAGTAGCAACGCAGAGATTACTCCTTGTGTAACTGTAATGATGCCCCTCTCTTAGCAAACTGACACTAAACCAAAAGGTGCCTTATCTTAGGGACATCGTAGGCGGCCATGACAAGTTAAAATGTTGCATTATCTCAATGCGTTTGTGCCGGTCGGAGGCGAATCATCAAAGACACGAGATCAGCGGTTGGCTATGACATGGTACCTTGTTTATGCACGACTCGGAGTAGCAGGCATCGCGTTAAACTCTCACGACCAACGCCATCCTTGCATAAACAAGCAAACTGGTGTTGAGGTTAAAGTGTGACCTCGGGTGACAGTAGAACAGAAAGAGGTGCTTTATTGGTTTTCGGTTGTGTTAAACAGAAGAGGACAGGTGAGCTCTGCTGCGGGGTGATAAGAGCCTCGGGGATGTGCAGACAACAGGTTTCTTAATGCATTGTTTAAGGAGGATAAAGGAGCGCTGTTGCACCGCCGGAGGAGACAACAGCCATCGTCATGGCTTTGTCATGTGCCTTGTAGTTCGTATTTATTTGTTCACATGGCTTCAAATAGTGAGATTGCTCTCATTTGAAGACTTCAGTTTGTCTGTCTTTTGTGCGGTGAATTGTCCACCGTCTCTATTGTCCTCCACCTGTTCCTCAGTGATCAAACTACTCTCTCTCCTACAGACCTCTATCTCCAGTGTGGCATCACTAGTTTGTTCTGCTTGTGCCAAGTGAAGGTGCTATTGAGGATACACAGAATTCACACTATAATGAGCAGTGACAGGATGTCAACCCCCCCAAGCCGCCGCTGCCACCCCTGCACCCACCTGCACCCATCCAGCTGAGTCTGAATGTTTATGTGATGTCACCTCGCTCGTTTCCACAGAGTTGTTCTCTCTGCTGAGCCGATCAGCCTGTTGATGGTGTTGCAACAAGGAGGCAACATCCACTCTTGTCTGCCCAGCTTCGCTTGATATGACTGATTTGTCTCCTCAGTTTTACCACAGTTGTTGTACCGTCGTTTGGTATTTTCCATGTCCACTTTGTCCTCCCTCTGATACCTCTGATCTCCTTGGAAATCCAAAGAGAGCTGCCCTCTCTATGTGGCCTTTGGCTGTGTTTGATCACTGGTTGAGTTATAGATGTCTGCATGACTCATAACTCAGACGCCAGACTCAGATGTCAACATAACATATGTTGTTTTCCCCGCTCCCCTACCACACGTTGTGTGTGAATAGAGTACGTGGTGATGTAGGAAAGACTAACATCGTTGCGGGATATCTTGTGCTCTATACAGCAGACGTTTCCAGGCTTTTTTTTTTAGCAAAATTAAACAATATCCACTTGAGATCAACCAAAAGAGTGATTTTCTCTCCTCTTGATTGTTTCATTTTGAAGAATTTTTGCAGCCAGAAGAGGTAAAAGATTTCAGTAGGTAACAAAAGAAAAAGAAAAATATGACAAAAAATTGTGTAACAGATCTTTTATTCGGTTATTATCCCGTCGGTCCTCAGATTCAGGGTTGGGAACCACTGCCTCTCTAAAGCAGTGGTTTTCAAAGTGGGTTCTGGAGACCCCCAGGAGTCCTTGAGGGGGTCCACAGCAAAAGGAGGAATCATTTATTTTCACTATAATTCCATCCGTAAATAACACAATGACTATTTTGGTTGTGGGTTTGTCTATAATAAAACATCTAAAAGCAAAAATCCTATCAGATGGGGGACCCTGGGATAAAATCTTATCAAATGGGGGTCCGTAATTTGTGACAGTTTAGGGATCCTTGATGTGAAAAGGTTTGGGATCCACTGCTCTAAAGCACCATTTCAAAAAAGGGTCTGTAATACTGAATTGTTTAAGAGTCTTTATGGTTGTAAGAAACGGAGTTATTAAATTTTCCAGACTAGCTGCCTCGCCTTTGCTGACCTTATTTTATTATGCCTCTGTGTTTCCTATATATGTACTGTATAGAGCCAGCTAGGAGGAGGCTGAACAGTGGGAGTTCAGGCAAGGTTCACACATAGGCTAACCTGTTCCAAATGAGTGTGAGGAATGCTCCTTGCTCTCCTTATTAACCAAACATCACCTTGTCAGACCCTACATGCCTGTTCAAGGCTCCTCCCTGCGCCACACATAATGAGATGAATATCTCAGATCAGCTTTCTTTAGTTAAAGTTACAACACTAAGTAAGCTTCTCGCCGGTCTCCTCCTAAGAGCACATTTTATACGCTCTCTCTCTATCGTGATAAAATGATTCCCATAAGGAAGTGATTACACATTTGGGTGATTCTGAGCAGATGTGAAAATATCTCAACAAGTTAACAAGGCTGTGGTGGAAGTGCAGATCTTGTCACTGTTGTAGCAGCGTGCCGCAGCAGTATATAGAGGTTAACTATGAGGGGATGGAAGATGATGGAAAACCAATTGTTTGTACTTTTTGAGGCTTTATGCACTTAGAAACTTCCTCCTTGAAATCTTTGGGTCGCAGTTTATCACTGTGTTGTTACACGCAGGCAGATTTCACATGCAACACTTTCAAATTTCAACAGGCCAGCCATCTTGGGAGAGAATAAGTAGCTTATGATTCATGTGGTGGGTGCAGATGTTAGATAATTTTTGAAAACAGAACTTGCCTTCAGCATTAATGTGCCCACCAAATGGAAAAAGGCTTCAGGAAACTACTGAATTAGATTCATGAAGTTCTTTTATTTTTTATAGTTAAAGGCCAGCAGGGTTTGTAAGACTGCAGGAGTTTTTTTTAACCCATTTGTGCCCAAAACTAAAATTTGTATTTTCCATCGGTGGAAGTGTTCTCTGGGCTTGCATAAGCACAAATGGGAAGAAATTTTCAAAATCAAAAAAGTGGGTTTTTCTCATTATACTATATCCAGTCTTTGGGCACATGATGGGACGACTGTTTTTGCCCAAATACTAGATATAGTATGATAAGAAGATGGCCGTATCTCCCAAACTACAAGGAACTCAATCAAGTATTCGGTATCTATGAATTCATAACAAGTTGAATGTCAAAGATATGCACACATATGCAGTGTAAAAAATATATTTCATATGGAAAACATTTCATAAACACACTGTTGGTGTTTTTTTCCGCATTTTTCAAAAATCCTGACTTTGACTATTATTAAAAGTGTGATTTTTCATGTGATCTAAACATTGATCTAATCATAGTTGTACTGTTAGATACTTGCCCAAAGTATGTCCGAACCAAATTTCAAGACTTTTGACCAATCACAACAAATTTTTCCTTATCATACTAACTAACTAATTAAGAACTAAATTGTGTACCATACCTGCTTAACATCCTGTTTTTTAAACTCCAGTGTTTTATATATTTCAGTCTATCTTCTCCCCTTTAAACAGGGACCAAATTTGAAAACAAAAAATTGTGTGTGTGTATATATATATATATATTTTATTTATTTTTTACAGTACATAGACAATGCAGAACAAAGGTCTGTCAGCACAGACATCTTTCAGAAAGTGAATTGTCTGTTGTAAAAACATATAATTTAAACATATTCTGCACATTATTCAGTAAAGACAAAAAGTGTTTGATTGCATTCAACACTCCCCCCTCACTTACTAAAAAAAAAAGCACAATTTAAATACAGTAAAAAATAATGTTTATATACACTTAATGCCTGTGCTTCTCGCCTTTGTTCAGCTCAGACAAAGATAAAGCCTGAATTGGTGATGCCTCTCATCAAAGGTGTTTTCTCTTTGTGCTCCTCAATGTGAATAGCTAAACGTTGTGTATAGAGAAAATACATGTAGATAGGAGAGAGGGGGGAAGTGTTCACCTACAAGCAAAAAAGAAACTTTGGTAATTGCCATAACACAAATAATGAGAGGCTATGTAGGAAAGTGTTTGAAGAGCGGTCCTGATCAAGATAAGATTGGAGACAGTATCATGAGAGAGAGAGAGAGAGGAAGTGTTTTTCTGTCTGCTGCATGCAGCTGAAAGGAAACTTAAGTGACAGAGTTACTTATATGAGCCAGACGCTGAGCCGAAACCCTGCAGAAACAACCAGGCTAAATGGAGTTTAGGGTGTGATGAGGACGAGTGGGATTCAGACTCCACAGATAAGACAGAAATGTAATGCATTCGCACAAACATTAGATGCCCAATGTGGCTTTTTTTCTCCACATAAATCAATTGATTGAAAAAGTGGAACAGTAGTCGCCCATTAGTGGACATGGTGCCACAACAGTATTAATACACAAACACTAAAAAAAAAAATCTGAAAATATAGACCAACTACAGGCCTTTGCAAAATTGAAATCAACTGTTTATGCTTAATGTTTGTTCTTAATGAAAGTAAAACATTTAAAGAGGAGGCTGTAATTGTTCTATTCAGCTCCTCTGGATTCAGTTCATTGCAAAGCTGAAGTTATCATACATTTAAGCAGGATTTTAAATTCATCATCTGGCCTCTTTTGAAAATATCCTTGAACATGGTGTTACATCAAGAAAAAATTTTAACGCAAACAAACAAACAAGTGTATAATAAAATGCCATTCAAGCTCTGCAATAAATGCTGCCTTTGTTGAGCTTGTGTAGTGTGATGCTGTCATTCAGCTGGAAAGAAAGTGGATGGTTTTGGTTTTAAAGGTTGATGTAGTTCATATCCACCTCCTGCATGCCTGTGTGGAAAAAAAGAAAATATGGTAACTGATCTATAGTATACTTAACTTGTTATTGCAACAGCACAATACTAGATCAATATTCTTGAAATACCTAAAAAACAAACAAAAACATTTAATTTCAAAATCATGTAAAACGGTGCATTCAGCTGTAAAGTCCATGGTTTTGGTTTTTAAAGGTTGCGGTAGAGGCATTCATGTCCACCTCCTGCATGCCTGTGTAAAAAAAAGAAAATATGGTAACTGATCTATAGTACACTTAACTTTTTTATTGCAACAGCACAATACTAAATCAATATTGTTGAAATACCTAAAACATTTAATTTCATAATCATGTAAAAAGGTGCAACATTTCTCTGCAAACTCCATGGTTTGGGTTTTTAAAGGTTTTTGTAGAGATGTCCACCTCCCGCATGCCTGTGTGGAAAAAAAGGATAATATGGTAACTGATCTTTAGTATAGTTCACTTTTTATTGCAACAGCACAATATCAATATTCTTGAAATACCTCAAAACAAACATTTAATTTCATAATCATGTAAAACGGTGCAACATTTCTCTGCAAAGACTCTTTTTCTTTTTGGGTGTAATTATCAACAGCTGCGTATCAAATGAATAACAGGCTAATAATGATTAGGATAACAGAGGCCAGACCTGATGCTGGTGAACCAATGCAGACAATATTATAGCTTTATTTGCGTGTCTGTGTGATTTAAAAAAACAAAACATACCTGTTGTATAGCTTCAGTGAACTGTGTGCGTAAAAAAAGACCCATGTTTTTTTTCCATGTGAGAAATGTGCCATTGTTTGGCTTCCACATGATTGATGCTTGACTTAATCCAGTGCTCTTTGCTTCTTCCCAGGAGGCTGAGTCGGTCTCTTTGTGCTCTGCTGTCCCATGTGAAGCACACCAAAGCTGGAGACTGAGGGTCAGAGCTGTTCGGCAGGCTACCAGATCCTTCCCACCGGCACATCTGCATGTGAAATCGCCATTTCACCCCTCCACACTCCCTAATTGTTGCAAAAATTATTTGTGAAATTGCCTTCCACCAGGAGTGTTTTCCACGGCAATTGTCACACAATTTTATATGCACGGTGGGCCCACAGAGTTGACACACGCACCTCATGCTTTTTCTGCCATATGTGCTCCTTTTATTCCACTTTAATAGTAGAAAATTATTATTATTATTTTTTTTTAACAATTACCTTTAAGCAATTATACTCTTATACTTGGAGGGTATAAGTCAACCTGTTGTCATCAATAGAAGGGTCGATCCAAATGTTGTAATTACCACCAGAGCTTTATAGGAGCGATTTAGATGTTCATGCTGCGCACATTGACTTAATTGAAAGGTTAACAAGCTGAAAGCATCTTATATAGTCCAACCTTCAGCATGCAGGCTGCTTTTGTCCATTCACACACCAACAGCAGCAACTCCTGATTGTTATTATGGGGCCGTGATTTTTTTATTCACATGAAGCTATGTGTGATGCACATATGGAGGAATAACTTCGGACATATATATATTTACACTCGGGAAGTTTTATGGAACCGGATGGTGAATTAATTCATTTTTTCTAAATATGATTTTTAATCGGAATTTAATGATTTATCTGCTGACAATATTAACTATTATTACCAACTTGCACATTTTTTTTTTAAATTAAATTATTTGTTTGAATTTCGTTGCCATATAGAAGCAGATTTTAAACTATATATATTTTTAATTAGTTTACTTTCTTCTTATATCAATCAAAAAAGAAAGAAAATAAGTGATAATTTTAAAATAATTAATATTCCCCCAGGTTGGAGCATGCTGAATGTCAGGGAAAGCAGACCCATTTTTGACTTTATAGAATAACATTTAGATATAATAACATTTTGAAATGCTTTTTCTGGTGTATGTGGTCTCATGAGAGAGGCATCAGTGAATTAAAAGTGGAGAGTGTGTGTCTGTGATTGGTCGGTGCTCTGCTGGCTAAACCCACTCTCTTTCATCCATAAAAGAAAGGCCAGGCAGCCTATGGGAGCGCTCCTCTGTCTCCTCCTACGACATGCACCAAAGTTGTCCACTTAAACTACTTCCAACCAGCCAGCAGACATTATACTGAACCTAAAACTACACCAAGGGGAAAAAAGAATAACATTTATTCCTCCAACTCAGATAACACAACTTTAAGCGCTCCATTTTTTGCAGGCGTCCCTGTGTAAAAGGGATTTATATTTTATTTGTAGCAGCTGTTATTTTTTTTAAATATATATATTTATATATATTTTGGCACGTTCATCGAGGAGAGCATCACTTATTTTTCCCCTGGTGGAAGAAGGGCTCGTCCAGTTGGGATTTGGGATTTGACAGCAGACTGAGCATCATATTGATCATTTTTGAAGACATCCCGTTTTTTGACTTTGGACTGGAGTCCGTTTTGTGGTTCGTCCAACCGGCCAGATGATGGCTGCACTGCCAGGAACGATGCCTCGGATGATGCGCCCTGCTCCGGGCCAAAACTACCCGAGAACCGGCTTCCCTCTGGAAGGTAAGAGACATCACAACAACCTGTCTGTGTTTCATGTGTTTGAACTTGTGCTGCATGTGTGACAAAACTCATCAGTCCTCCACTCTGTCAGCGTGATATAGTCTCACACACGCTGGGAAATAAAAAAAGGTGCATGGGTGAACAAATGCGACCTCCAGTCAGTGATGATTAAAGTTAACAACCTGAATCAGAAGTGAATTATAGTTGCAGAACAGCTCGTGCCACAACCTTTTTAAATACATTATATTACGTGTGTTTTTATTCAGCCTAATATTATAATATTTTTATTAATTTATGTGAATAGAATATATTTATTTGTAAGTGATTATTTGTGTTTAAACATCTCTCAGTAATTACAACTTATTATATAGAATCACTCTGAAATATTTGTATGAAATGCAATTTTTATTTTCTTATTTTATGTTTTTTGATGCTTTATATAGAGACATTGTATTAATAATAATTATAGGCCCAGAAAATGTTTTTATTTTGTATTATTCTTTGTACTCAAATTTAAACCAGCCTGACATTAATTTATCTCCATAATACTTGAGATGACAGAATAAGCAGCTGTTTATTATTATTATTATTATTATTTTAAGAGACATTTATATTAGTCCAGCTTCATTTGTTAGACACACACACACACCAAAAAAAAAAAAAAAAAAAGCAATCTAATTGGTAATTTTTTTTTCTGAAAAACTTCGATGCCCACACTCAAGTCGTCTGAACATATGGGGCGGAAAAAAAGATCACTTTGTATTTGCATGCATTTATGGGAACAGTTTTCCCATTACAGCCCAGTTCGTGCTCAAGTGCTCTGGACTGAAATGTACAAAAACCACGTAGCTCGCGAGTTCCTCGAGCCGAGGGGATTTGTTCAAGTGTCCTGCTGCTGCAAATGGCAATAACACACACACACAGCAAAGAGACGACTCAAAGGATCACATCAATATTTGTACAGCATGACTAGGAATAATCAAGGTCTGGAAGTGTCGCCCTCTTTAGTGTCTCTTGAATGTGAAATTGGATGCTGAAGTGTCCTCGGATACACAGAAACTGACGCTGGATGAATCTGGCACGACGCGCTCTTGAAAATGTCTAATATGATAATGTGCGTAAACTGCGCACCATTAAAAAGTCAGTAACACAGCAAACAACGCCACTGTTCAACAGGAGCTGAATCATATTGAATCATCTGTTTCCATTACAGTATTTGTATGTTTTTATATGTATTAAACTAGTTTTCCAGTGGTGTTAAATATTTCGTTTATATAGTGTCGTTCAGACCTTTTAATGGTTGGTCTCTATAATATTACCATTAATGCATATTTTACAGTTTTGTCTTTTATTTTCAGTATCTGTTTTGTAACCTATATTTTTTTAGGATCACAGTTTTTGTTCATTTCTAAAAAAAAAAATGCCTCTCCATCTATAGCTCACAGTGAAGTGGACATGTTACAGAACAGGTTGTTGTCGTTTGTTTTGTTTTTGAGACTTTGTTGTTGTTTATTATTGTGTATAGTGTCCACTCCTCTGGGCCAGGGCAGAGTGAACCAGCTCGGCGGTGTGTTCATCAACGGGAGGCCGCTGCCAAACCACATCCGACACAAGATAGTGGAGATGGCCCACCACGGGATCAGACCCTGCGTCATCTCGCGACAACTCAGAGTCTCTCACGGATGCGTCTCCAAGATCCTCTGCAGATACCAGGAGACCGGATCCATCCGTCCAGGAGCCATAGGAGGCAGCAAGCCCAGGGTGAGTGGAGGTCCATGAACACACCTGGGTCTGTGGGGGGTCACTGCTGGACACCTGAGTGAGCTCAAACCTGCATGTTGTATTACAACACGATGGAGGTGCACGATCAATGCATTAATCAATTTGCACTATCTGTTTATATCATGTTTATTTTTGTTTATAACTTATTTTGTAAATTGTATATCGGTAGAATTTAAATTTTTTTTATTCTTATTTTATTCTAACGTTTTTATCTATTATTTTGTTATTATTATACTGTTTGACTTGCACCAACAAAACCAAAGCAAATTCCTAGTGTATACCTCATACACCTGGCAATACACAACATTCTGATTCTGATTCTGATTCTGATCAAGACCAGACATCAAGACTTTTTTTTTTGTAACTCTAACTTTATCTAACCAGTGACTTATGGCTCCTAAAATGTGTAATTATATTTACATTACAGCCCACCTGTAACATCCTTACTGATCTTATAACAAACTTTGCAGCTGATATTTTGTTCTTCTTAAATAATAATATAAGAAATAATAATAATAAATAATCTACAAAAAAAGAAAGAAATTAAAAACACTGAGAAACCAATTCCTATAATTTCAATTTTATAGTCTATGTGCTCAGGATTGATTGATTATTGTATATATTTAATACTAAATAAAGGGCATCTGTTTTCATTATAGTATTTGTATTTGTTTAAATTATATGTATTAAACTAGTTTTCCAGTGGTGTTAAATATTTCGTTTATATTATTATTCATCTCTAAAAAATGCCTCTCAATTAAAACTGAAATTTCTTCCCTTTACACACCATTTCCAACCTAAAGCAGGTGGCAACTCCTGACGTGGAGAAGCGGATCGAGGAGTACAAGAGAGAAAACCCCGGCATGTTCAGCTGGGAGATCCGGGATAAGCTGCTGAAGGACGGGGTGTGCGACAGAAGCACAGTTCCTTCAGGTGAGGCTTCATCTGGTAAGCTGCACTTTTTTTTTTTCCTTATTACGAGCGAACACTGCAGCATCACTTCTGAGCATCACTTTGAATCCAACATGTTTTAAGCCCGTTACTGATAATAATAACATGTTTGAGTGTAGCAGGAAGCACACCTACAGCTGTGTGTGACCCAGAAAAAAATATCACTCTATTGGGAAAATGTGCCTTTAGTGTCGATAGTTAATTTTCATTGTTGCATTTATTTATAGTTTTATTTTTCCTTTAATAATATAGAATTTTATTTTTTATGTAAAACTTTTCCTGTGCTTTTTTTTTTTTTTTGTCCTAAAAAAAATGTATGATAGGATTACATATGGTTCTTTTATGGGTTTTAGAGCTAATCACCCATTTACCTTTTTGTTGCCATTAGTGAGCTCCATCAGCCGCGTTTTGAGGGCCCGATTTGGCAAAAAAGATGACGAGGATGACTGTGATAAGAAGGATGAAGATGGAGAAAAGAAAACAAAGCATAGCATCGATGGCATCCTCGGTGATAAATGTAAGTTAACAGCAGAAACTATATGGCCCTTTTGCATATGTCTGAAATAACAAATTATCATTATTATTATTATTATTATTATTATTATTAGGGTAAATTACAGCCTTGTAAACAGGGACTTTACTTTCCTCTTGGGAAATAGTCCCACATCCTATCTGCAGCTAAACGCAGAGAATTTATTCCTGCTTTTAACTCCGAGCCAGCAGTTGTTCATTCACTCAATTATTTACGAGAGCCTTGGCAGAAGGTATTTAACTGCAGAAAATTAATTTGTGTAGCGAATTCCTCCTCATTCATTCATTCAGTCATTTAACGACCTCTAAACGACAGCTGACAGTTGACCCATTTCACAATCGATGTCAGCTCGCTGACATTTCACCACTTGTCAGTTAAAGTGGAAATCAATGTTCATATTATTATTTGCTCTATCAGTAATTAGCTGCGAGGAGGGGAGAATAAAGCTTTGACGCAGGTATTCGCTCTCAGTGTTTATCAATAGTATTTATAAGCTTTATAATAGCCTTAAATGTAGTGTGGTGTATAATATCTTTGAAGCATATTTTATATATATTTTTTACAAATCAAATATAATAGTACACTTGATAAATAACGCATGGGGGAGTTTGGAAGGAATAACTTTAAATTAGAAAATGTGAGATTTAATTTAATTTTACAAGATGAAATTAGGTAATAAGAAGGAATTACTTTAAATTAGAAGATTTGTCTTATTCTAAGTTATTTGATTTTACAAGATGAAATCCTGATTTTATTGTCATATATTATTTTATTGTCACATTATGTTTAGTTCTTCACTGTTTTTTTTTGCTGTGGAGTGAAAAAAATGCTTTCAAAACGGCTCTTTTGATGATCAAATATGAGTGAATGGGAGTTTAGATAAGAGTTCACAAAAAGCCTCCCCTTTTTTTATCCTCAAAAAACACACTTGCCAAAAAATTTTCAAACTTGAAGATGAACTTCATGAGCAAACCCTCCTCATCCATTGAGCCTTTTCTAGAGGAAGAGTCCGAGGTACAAAAGCAAATCCTGGAAAGCAGGAGAGTATGTGGACTCCTCCATTCTCATTCAAACACATCGGGTAAAAGAGAGAGAAAACTTTGGACAAAGGGCGAGCAGAGACATAAAAGGAGATGAATTATTCAGTGCGCCCCGCTGCTAGATAGTTTTGTAATTTTATATAATGGAGAAGAATCAGTTGATAGCGTGAAAACGGTCCTTTTTCCTTCACACCACTAACGCAGTAATGTTAGGAGAAAAAAAATGTCACAATTTTTGGTGGAAATGTTTCAAGTGTCCATATAGATGGTTTGTAAAAGCTGCTGGCTATAAATGAGCTGCTCGTTACGCACAAATGTGCCGCGTAAAAACTGTGCGTAATGTGATATAGTTTGACTTGTAAAGTGTTAACTACATTATAGAATAGAATAGAGACTTTATTGTCATTGTCATGGAAAAAAACGAAAAACAGTTTAGCAGCTCTTGGCAGTAAAAGCAAACATTAATCAATCAATCAGTCAATCAATCAAAATGTATTTGTATAGCCCTTTACAATAACCAAAAGGTACCCAAAGTGCTTTACATTAACATCAAGAAATAACAGGAATAAAATCACAACATATCATAAAATCATAAAAAGGTGCATAAAAAGCACAGGAAAAATGTCACTGCATGGGCTACTAGGTATTAAAAGCCAATCTAAATAAAAAAGTATTGAGTTTAGATTTAAAAAGTACTAGGTCAGTGACAGTGCGTATATCATATTAAAATCAAACATAAAAACATTCAAATCAAAATGTAGACAAATAAATGGATCATAAAGTGTCATAAGGTGCCATGATTATGGTTCAGCAGCTAGTGTTAACTACATTATCATTGCATTATTATACTGACTGTCTACTGTTGGTACAACATATCTACATAATGTTCCTGCTTCTGTTTTTTTTTTCTTGTGTTTTAAATTGGGACTCAATTACGTTTCTATAAAAAGAGACGCACCCTGCATGTGTGCGTAAAGCAGTTTATTCTACCGGCATCCGGATGGCACTTAATAATGTTAATACTTATTAGAGTAAGCGCTGGAGACGCTGGTTGCTGAATAGGTGTCTGTGTTCGTGCCGGGTGTAATAGCTCCTAGGCATGGTAAGAAATGTATTTATCCCCAATCAGCCGCTCACTCTGCGAGTCTGAAGCGCAGCTCTTATGTGGAGAGGGGTTTTAAAGCAGATTAAATACAGCCTTTTATTTCTTTTCACTTTCATCTCTGAGCGGAGCTCACAGTGGCTCGCCCAGGGCACAAAATTCATGAGATTTTTTTTTTTTTGTCGTTTACTTATCCAGATTTTTAAGACTTTATTTATTTATCTATTTGTTTATTAGGCCCCTTGTATTTGATTTTCTCAGAAGGTTACATCACGGATTTATCCCAGCTCTAATCTAGCTTTATTGAACGTGTATTCAAACTGTTAAACCATATTACAATATTGTAAATTTCATTTTGTTGCTGGGAGTCAACTGTTATATTTCTGAGACGGATGTAGTTGGAAGCTATAAACCAACCAAACTCAGCTGTATATATGCTCCGATAATAATAATAATAATTATAATAATAATAATAATAATACATTTATTTTTATAGCACTTCTCAAAAGAGATGTTACAGAGTGCTTCACAAGACAATAAAAGCAGATAAATAAAGTAAAAGATATGGTAACTGCTAAGACAGAACACCACAGAACATATGAATAATAATAGAAGTGGTAAAATGGTAGGACAAGTTGATAAAACAAATATACAGTATATATACATAAATGTGTATAAATGTACACATGCGTCCAGAAACGGATGTATACATACATATATTTATACCTTTCTACTTATAGGAATGCTATCCTAAAAAAAAATGTGTTTTCAAAAGTTTTATAAAAGAGGATACAGAGTTAGATGATCGTATCTCTATAGGAAGTGCATTCTAGAATCTCTATAGGAAGTGCATTCTAGAATCTCTATAGGAAGTTCATTCAGGAGTTTGGGAGAATATAGTTCCACCTTTTCACGCTGCTGTATATTGGCTCTTTTTTATTCTGATAATTGTTGATCACCTGAGTGGAGATCTTGGTCTGTTTTGCGCAGAAATTAGTTGTTGAGCACTTTAATTTGTCATATGCGTCTTTTTAAATTCTGTGCCAAAGTTTAATTACGCGCAAGGAATTTGGGGAAAATGTTGCGCCACATCTGTGCAAACTTGGACATCCTTTTGTTTTTGCGCCACACCGCTCAGAGGGAGAGAAGAAGGTGAATCATCTGCCACACTAACACAAACCAACCTGACCGTCACATGAGCTGCAGACAGGAGATGGACACTTCAGCAAATCGCAGGATTACCTGCAGGTCCTCAATCTAATTAAACAGATGTCAGGTGGGATTATTTCCGAGCATCAGAGAGAGGAAGTGACAGAGAGGTGTGAGGATGTCACACAGACCAAAGATACAGGTTAGGGGTGGCTAAAAGGAGGCTAAATATATATATATATTTAGTGGAATGAATGTGATGCGTAAATCATGACCTATACACTTTGTTTGAAACATAATTGTCTCTAGATTTCCCTTTTTCAATTTCTGTTTTTTAGTGTGTTCATTTACTTTATACATCAACCAATTATGCAAAAAAATATGTTTTTCTTTTTTAGTTGGCATAGGTGATAGCTATCTGTAGTCTTTCTCTACTGTTTGTAATAAACATGATGACATGTTTCTGGGAGCATATACAACAGCTGCTCAATAATACTATAAATAATATCAACATTGGATAAAATAGTGAGCACATTAGTTATTTTAAATTACATTTAGTTCATTAGCTGTGAGGTAACTGCAGTTATCTCAGTCAGTAGGCCTCTATTGGTGTAACACATTTATATTTTAATGGGCTAAAATCATAGTTTTCGTTGACACTGAGTAGACCTGTTCATTTTTTTTTCTCCATTCATCCATTTTTGCACTACAATAATTAAGGCTTAAGATGAAAAAATAAAATAAAGAAACACAAAAAGAATAATTCCTGCTGTTATTAAGGATAAACTGAGCCTATAGTGATGAAAAGTGTGAAAAGCTGCCCCCCCCTCCACGCTCTCCACGTCACAAACACGCACGCACGCACGGCCACGCACACACACACACACACACACACACACACACACACACACACACACACACACACACACACACGCACACACACACTCCTTTAGCGCACGCACGCGCAGCCAGTCTCTAAGTGTATGGTAATATAATGTAGCTATATTTCGGGTCTAAAGCCGTGCTGAATGAGAAGGACAGGGGAATGAAGCGAGAGACCACTTCAAACAAATCCATCTGGAACAGTGTGTGAGAGAGATTCAGTGAAAGTATGGGGAAGTTATTTAGCTATTAATAACGTTTTTTCCTCAGGCATTGAGAGTGACTCCATCTGCACTTTCTCGCAGCTATTTGGCTGGGTGGAAATTGAGGGAGACCCAAATGTTGGGCAGAGATAACATACCCATCATAGCCCAGACCCTGCGCTGTGCTTCACTGCATTAAACTCGGATTAACCTCCATGTCCCTGCAGCCACTCCAGCCACATTTCACTGGAATTTACATCGGTAGGCCTACATTTCTCCTTATAGAGGGGCAGGAGCTGAAAGACACCACATTAAATAAAAATAAAAAATAAAAATAAAAATGTTAAATAATAATAACAATAACTCATAATAATTTATAACAATATAATATAATAATAATAATCTTAGGGCTGTTTCTTATATAACAATTCATATTATAATATTATATTAAATAATATATATAATATATATATAATATAAAAACAATAATATTAAATTAATAATAAATATTATTTTTTGGGACATTTCCATTTTAAAAATACATATTATAGAGCCAAGTGTGTTTTACACTTTGCTCAAATATTTTAGTTAATAAAAAAATAATAATAACGCATACTAATTTATAATAATAATAATACAAATAATAACTCATAATAATTTATAATAATAATAACAATAACTCAATAATTTATAACAATGTAATACAATAATAATAATCTTAGGGCTGCTTGTTATATAACAATTCATATAATAATAAACATAGTTTTGTTTTGGACATTTCCATGTTAAAAATAAATATTTATAGAGCCAAATGTGTTTTACACTTTGCTCAAATATTTTAGTTTATTCTGCACCTTTAGCTGTCATACCATCTGGGTATTCAATACAGTTTTTGTTTTGTTTTAAGATGATGTTTAGTTGTCATAAGTGATAGCTATCTGTAGTCTTTCTCTAATGATTGTAATAAACAGTGGCATGGTGACATGTCTCTGGGAGCATACAACAGCTGCTCAATAATACTAGAAATAATAACAACATTGGATAAAATAGTGAGCACATTAGTTATTTTAAATTGAGGTAACTGCAGTATCTCAGTCAGTCTCAATAGGCCTCTATTGGTGTAACAAATTTATAATTTAATGGGCTAAAATCATAGTTTTTGTTGACACTCTGGGCAGAATAGACCTGTTCATTTTTTTTCTCCATTCATCCATTTTGCACTACAATAATTAAGGCTTAAGATGAAAAAATAAAATAAAATTCCACCTGAGAGAAATGGTGACATAATATTCAGATATCTCCACAATATTTAAGGCTTAAAGATGAGAGAAAAATGTATTCAAAATTCAAAAATGGTGGTCTAATTGGTCGTTTAATGACCCATTGAGATGTTTTATGGTGAAGAGCTATACTACCAGTGTAACAAATTAGCCTATTGGTTCCAGCAAGGTAACATGAAGCAAACCGTGCAACATAATAACATGAAGTCCATTGCTTATATGAGTAATGAGTAATGCATCAATTTGAAGGAGTGCAGTTTAAGCTTGTAGGCCTACCACACTGCAGAGAGTGTCAGCAGCTTTAAGTGTCTGCAGCATTAGGGCTAAATAAGAAAAAAAATGGAGTAGGCTTAAATTCATTCTGTGCTGGCATTTGACTTTGATCACATCAGAAATATTCATGGAAGCACAAACACTGGCTCTGCCACCATTATCCAGGCTGACAGTGATACCTCTCAAGGCTGTCTATTAATTAAAGTGGCTCTTACCATGTGGGACGACTCCCTATCTGGGCACAAAAATGGTTTTTCCATCTCTTGTGGGGCTCTTGAAAAGGGGGCAATCTTTCCTCTCCAGCTTCTTGTGGGAAATTTAAAAGTGTACAGAGGAAGACATGGGGATTTCTAGCTCATTTATAAAGACGAGTTTATAATCCTTTCCTGCTTAATAACTTAAAAGGATTCAATTTCTCCCCTCATTTATGGGGTTATGATCACACATTGTTAAGTGCAGATAGTAGCATTTCAAGGTTAACATTTCCTGCTCTAAAATATCAGAATATAAGCTGTAAGCCCATAGGTGCCCTTTGTTTAGCCTGCAAATTCCCCCCACAAATGCTGATAGGCCCATTCTAGATGTTGTTACTATTAATGTGATAACAAGGACGAAGCAGATGAAGACCAAGTTGATAAGATGCCTCTATATGCCACAGAGCATTTTTTTTTTAAATGATATGATATTTAATTATAGCATATAATTTCACCATCGAGAATTAAAGTCAGTAGGCTTACTCAGACTCTGAGGATTGGATGTCTGGTTGGGGGTCTCAAACCATACGAGACAAATTAAAGAGGAAGTGTTGCCCTGCAGGTATCCTGTCACAACAGTAGGCTGCTTCAGCACGTCTCTTATTTCTCTCTGTGTTTTATTCCGCCAATTTTCACTATGGAGCTCCAGGATCCTGCCTGCAGGGCTGGAGTCCTAAATAAATAGAAAATCCACATTTCTCATCTTTTTTTCTCTTTGCTTAAGTTTGACTGCCTCCTTCCTCTCTCTCTCTCTCTTTCTTTCTCTTTCTCTCTTTCTCTCACACACAATATATAGCCTTCTCCTGTGCATCACACATTCATGTCAACAGGTGGGGGTATCAGTAACAAAATTGTACCTTTTTTTACGTAGCTGAATTTTGTGTAACTTCATTTTTGGGGTTTTATTTGCCACATAATTTGTTCTTGTTGTGATTCATCTCAAAAGTATGGATGATCTAAATAGCTCTGATATAATTTTTAAAATTCAGTTTATTCTGAATTTAATGCTTCTAGAGGCAAATTAGTTATGTGGTATTTTTTTTTACTCATTTTTATTTCATTATATTTGTGGTGGTGTTTTTGTTGAAATAGGGTCAATGTTTTGGGAAATATTTTTAGTGTTGACAGTTGATATTCTTGGAAATATTTCTTCTATTCTTTTCTATTTACCTTATATATTAACTATTGTTTTTGTGGCATCAACAACTCCAAATTCAACATCAGATATTGTGCTCTACACAGGCATACACTGCAGATTCTCCAGTCCATTACAATGTCTTTTTTTTTCAATCAAGCATAAATTATTATTATTATTATTATTATTATTATTATTATTATTATTATTAGTAGTAGTAGGAGCAGTAATAGTAATAGTAGTAGTAGTTGTATTTTTTTTTTACCATTTAATTACTATTAGTAGTAGTAGTATTTTTTTAAATTATTTTAATATTATTATTATACATTTTGATATTAATATCATTATTATTTTACCATTTTATTATTATTATTATTATTATTATTTTACAATTTTTATATTAATATCATTATTAATTTACCATTTTATTATTATTATTATTACCACGTTAGTGTTACCAGCCTACTGACATCGCACCTCAAACATTTACATTTCCACTTGAGGCGTTTAATGTATTCCCCAAATTGCCATCGCTTTGTAAGCAGTGCTGTTTAATTGGCTGGAAGAAGATGAATGAGGCTGACAGGAATCAGCTGTCCACAGATTCCCCTGTGAGTCTGACTCGGAAATCATAACCTGACCGGCTTTTCCTCCTCTGAAACCAGCTCGTTGAACTTGTCACATCTAATTAGGGTGTTAAAACGCACCGAGTGCATCGGTGGGAAACAGTAGGTGGTTGGTCCAGGGCAGCCAATAAGGCCTTTTTGGGTCAGATGGTGGAGGTGGAGGAGGAGGGTGATGCTGCTGGTGTTGAATTGGACCGCTGCGGGGTTTTATTTTCTAAGCAGGCCTTTTTTTCCGCTATTACTTCAATTATGGCCATCCAGCAGGCTAAACAGGGCGGCCTGCATGGACTGTAGCCTTGCTTTAATTAGGTATGAAATTAATTAGAGCAGACATCTATTAAAGACTTTTAAGTTTGGCTAATTTTTTTTTTCTGCATAGAGTTTAAAGGTATAACAGTGGATTAATGGCTTACAGCCAAAATTAAATTTTATTGCATCCCATCATTTCTGCCTGTCTAACAGGTGTCAGGCAATCTTTGAATTTACAGACTCAGAAGAGAAAAATAATATCTTTATATTAATTTTCTCTGTTTTTTCACCTCAACAGTATTTTGATATTTAAAAAAAAAAAAATTAATCTAAATATTTTTATCTACAATTTCTGCTAATTATTGATGCTATATATAAATATATGGATGCACATTTTAATTTTGTAAACAACTTTTTTAACTTCTTCTTGTGCTGCTTGAGTTATAACCTTATACACCTCCTGTGCAAATGTGAAAATGCAATTGTCTTCGATTCCCATTTTAAGAGGCCGCATTCTCCTTTTATTGAATATTTTTTTTCTTCTTGTATTGGTACAAAAAAAGCCCTGTGATGTCTGACAGCCTACTCTCACCATTGTTAGATGAACAGCCACTAGAAAAGGACGAGAGAAAGAAGAGGGAGGAGAAAAGGCCCTTCTGTTATTTTCTGTCTTGAGACTTGCTGCATAGGCTATTCAGGCGAGTTGATGAACTCCTCCAAAAAGTTTATTAAGGGGCTGAAAACAATAAGAACTAAAGCCTTTGGGTGCCTGGGCAGACAGTTTATAAACTAGCTGCTATTGTGCCTCAAAGGCAGATGCATGAATACTTTTGAATAGGGGCCTTCAAACTGACACGATCAGGCTGGACAGCAGCAGTTTTAAAGGGAGCGAGGGTGCTTCTGCTGCAGCTCAGATCTCTGCCTCTTTCTGCATTAATGTACATCTGCAAAGAAAGGAGGGAGGAGGAGGAGGAGCCGGGCACTGTCTGTCATGGCCACGCTGGTTTTCCCCCCTGGGCTTTACACTATATGTGTGCTTAAAAAAAACTTTAAAGAAGATATATATGTTGTGGTAAACGAGCACTTTTCTTAGACTTTTCTCTGAGGAAATTATAGGTTATAGAAACAGATGTATATTTGGTGAAATGCAAGCCACAGAAAGTCTGTCTTGTGAATCCTCATAAAAGCAGATAGTTTAACACCTTGCATCCTATTTTCTCCGTCTACTAATGTTATATTTTGGGTGTGGAAATTGCACAACCTGTGTGTGACAATTCCTGTTCCTGCGCTGAATTCCAAACAAATCACTTTCAAATATGATCATTTATGCACCCAAAAAGGAGACAGAAAAGCAAGGCAGAAAACTGTTGTGTGTGCTTTGCAGACGTGGATTCACTGTTGATTTTTTTTTGAATGGGGCACACTGGCTACGCGCACTCAAGAAGATACATTATTCCCCTCCTTTTCAGTAAACAATAGACTGTCACTCTTTATCCCTCTTCCCTCCCCTGTCCCTCCCTCTCCAGCTTTCTCTTTTAGTCCTCTCCGTCTCTGGCTCTGTGCCTCACTACATCAGAGGGAGTCCAGTGATTTGTGACCCCAGCAACCCACACTTAATCTCGCTAAAGAGGGGGAGCATCCAGTTTGCAGCTTGGCGGGCCCCAAATAGACCAAGCCTGCTCTGGCAGGTGTCAACATTAGCAAACAATTGGTCCCCGGTCCCATGCCCCGTACCCCAGCGCGACACTGAACCTAAACTATTTGAGGCGCGCTGAAAGGAGCCACATAATAGGGAATGTGGAGAGGGAGGAGAGGAGGGGGAGGACAAGGGAGAGATTACACTCTCAGACAGCTATTAGCAGGGATGAGGCTTTTCTAAACAAACAAAAAAAAAAAAAGAAGAAGACGATCAATACTGTGTTAGTTTACCAAGTGGAGCCATCATTGTGGCTTTGGAGTATTTATTTTCTGCTCCATTGTTTTTCTCGACTTCTCAAACGTCTGTGGGCCGTATTGGCAATCCAATTTAGTTTGCAGGGGGGTCCCGGGGAGGCCTGTTTCTTCTCCCGGGCAGTTGTGTGTGTTAGTTGCGGATTTCGCTTGCAGTGGGCAGTTTCATTCATAGATTTGGTGTTGTAATGAATCCTGATTGGTGAGTATTACCTTGGATAGTGGACGCCGACTGGGGCTGTCCGGAGGGAAAACAACACTCAGGGATGACAGAGCTCTGCTTAGCCCTGTGGGATTGCAGTCCCTCTACTTCATTAGTGTCTTAGCGAAGAGAGCAGAGGAAATGGGAAGAAGAACGAGTTGACATGTGGACTGCTGCTGCTCTCGAGTGGATATGTGTCTTGACAAGAGGGCCAATGTTTTTTTAAAAGGCCATTTATTTATCTCTCACTGCTGATTCCCGGCCATGCCATGAGGAGAGACAAGTGTTCTCAGCGGGGGGAGATTAGTTTCAAAGGTTTTAATGGGAAAAAACCTATAGTTATTTGACAGAAATCTCATTTAATTGCTTTGAGATGTCCTCTTGGACCTCTTTCCTCCTGGCAACAACCAGTTCAATTCAGGTAACATCCACTAAAACAGTCATTAGAGAAGCTGCCATCATTTTGCTGCAATAAACAAGCGTAATTAACTGACCTCTTGACCTCTACAGACAATGCTGCCTGTTGTCAGAAAGCACCAATAACAATGTCAACGAGCTATAAAATGATTCTGAGCACGACGGAGAGGAGAAGCCCCAAACATAGACTGATCAGGCTGTAGGTAAAATGTAATGTGGAGTCTTTGTTTTTGTCTCGACTAGGTGCATCGCCAAAGGGGACAGACTGTTTTTCAGAGTAATTTCAGCTTTAAGCAGTATCTAATTAACCATGTAATTCCACAAATCGTCGTCATTTTGCCTAATAAGTTATCTACCAAACAACATAAATGTTGTTGTCGGCTGTCAGATAATGTCAAACAATGACAAAGGCCTGTTAATTTGTGTAATTCTTCAGTATATTAATGTAGGCCATATCGGTCAGGAGACAAGTATTAGTGTGCAGTTGCTTCTTTGATTTCATCCAAATATAATCTTACAGCTGATAAATCAGTACCATCTTGTATATATGGTTCAATTGGACTAAACACTGTCTTTTTTTACTGAATCTGATAGATTCTTTTTTAAACTCTGTGAAAGCTAGTTTGGGTAATATATAGGCTCACATTTAACAGAGTCTTATATTTGTTTCCCTTCTGTATTTTACAAATATTAATTGTCATAATTGATTATAATTGAATCAGTAAAAAAACCGATTGAATTTAGTGTTGCAGTCCTGTCATTACAACAATCTGTTTGGGTTAAATGTAGCATTTAAATGTTATGTTAAAGCCCACTCTTAAGATGTTTCTCTTTAGCTTGAGGAATATAAAATAAATTATAGAGTGTAATTGAATTTCCTGCCTGTCTGAGGTAATCTTGGTAAAAATTTTAAGATGAACAGTGTAATAATAAGCGGGACCTTTGGCAGGAACAGATCTTTGTCTTGGTGATTAAACCATTGTTATCCTGCCAAACAATAAAGCTGAAGGGTCACACAAATGAGTATACAGTACGTCTCAAGCTGTATTACGTCCATGTTAAATTGCGCAATGGATGAGCAGGTCAGAGCCACGTAATTTATTGAAAGAAATGTAGTTTCCTCCAATTCGCCTTGCCACCTAAGGTTGTCAAACTCTGACAGCTGGCACAGATCGAGGACAGTGTGTTGCATTATGACCATCCTCTGGTTACCATGGTGCTGCATTAGAAAAGACAAAAGGCATTTCTGGCTAATTTTATTACAATACAGGAATAGCCCACATAATGTGCAACAGTAATTACGTTTAGCACAGTGCTCTCCCTCAGTGATGAATGAGAAACATTGACCATGGTCTGCTAGTTTAAAAATCGCCATTAGCCTATGCTACTTAGGGCCAGAACATTTCACATTTTATGCTCTTGATCTGCTTCACCACTGAAATATTCATTTGTTTTAATTGTGCATGTTTTTTTTTTTCACAACCACAAAGACAATAAACATGTTCCCTAAGTGTTGCAAATCAGAAATGTGTTTTTTCCCACCAAGTTAAAATGTGTAAGCGGTTGTCCAAACAGTGGGGTGGAGCTCCTGTCCTCGTCCACAAAATAACAACTTGAAATGTTGTCCGCTATTTTCAACTAATGGGCTTATTTCTGCATCGTCAGTCATTCTCTCCTTGGGGAACATGTAGTCTCAGTATAAAAAGCTTTGCTACTGTGCCACATTATAACAAGCCCTCAATATGGAGGGATCTCAGAAATGAATGCTTCACTGTGCCCAGAAAAAAGCTCTTTAGAGGCAATATTCATTAAATTGTTGAATATAAAGGAAACAGTTTGTGAGTTCACTATAACACAGTGGAGTATAATAATATAATAGTATTTTTTTGATGATTTCACATTGCATATGGAGATTATGGATCCATTTTTCTGAGGTTTCAAAACAGGAATAAAGTAATATTCAGACATATAAATCAGTAGCCAAAAGCCAATAATAGCTCTAAAAACAGTCAAGTAAAATGTAATTTCTTTCTGTAAAAGATAAACCTGCCCATTAATTTAATATATGCATTGTTTTTTGGGGCTTTATTCATGTCAATCCTGAGTTTTTATTAAAGTTTCCATCATTCTTCACAACTCTTCTTTCCTTCCTAAGTGTCCTCTATATGTCGCACAAACTTTTCCACAATATTTGCTGCCCAGCCTTGTCCAGAAAATTAGGAAACTTCCCTTGGGCACATAAAAATGTCCGCTGTGCATTCCTATACTGTGCCCAGTAATCTCTCTTTGGCTTTGTTGAGAAAATGATTTGTTCCTCCAGGAGACCTCGGCTCATAGCCCTGAGACGTTACTGTTTGATTTCCTGCGTAGGTTTTTAGAGCTTTTTGCTGGGGGACCGAGGCTCTGGCTTCGGTGCCATTTGGCAGAGACCCCCATGGGCTCCTTTTTTTTTTTACTTTCTTGTGCTCTCTGTTAATTTCATTACTTTCGCTGTGACCTCAATTAGCAAAGACTCGAGCTCAGGCGGTGACATTCTGCTCGACAGAAGAGGAAACCCGGTGCAAAGCTCAGTCTTAGTGAGAGGGAAGTGTCACAGGACAGTCTTCCTAACAAGGTCCACATTTTGTGTCCTCTGAAGTCTTTATGGGTCCATGTGGCTCCTTTCTAATCTGGCTTTGTTCTGCCACATTAGGAAATGATGTGATAATTGAGCAAGTAAATTCATACATGCTCATAAAATGTGGGATTTTAAATTGTGTGAATGAAGAAAACTAACATATTTGCAATTGTTAAAAGTGCATTTTCCCTGTACATCAAAAGAAGCATTTTCAAAACAATAATTTATATATTAAAATCTGGAGGACAACAGTATTTGTCTCAAAGTTTATCTGAAGTGCATTTTCCCTGATATCTACATCAAAAGAAGTATTTAAAAACAATAATTTATATATTAAAATCCAGAGAACTACAGTATTTGTCTCAAAGTTTATCCTAAAAACAAACAATCTTATTGTTTAATATCCTAGTTTTTAGTCAGTAGCATATTAAAGGAAAAGAATCCCACCCTTCAAGCCCTTCACGCTTTCACACTCAGGCAGCGCAGAGGCATGGGGAGTCAATATGTCAGCGTTTATGGATGCCCTGCGGAGCTGCACAGGGCTGTCAGGCCCCTATTCATGCTCTAATGGCCCCCCGAGGAGCTCGTCTCTCTGGGCTGAAAAGGCCGGGAGGCCCAGTGGACGCCCTGTTGTTGAAGGTGAGCGTGCGCTCTCATGGACGCGCCGCGCCTTCATCCATATGACAAGAGCCATAAAAGAGCATCGCTCTCGCTGCTTCTCCCTCTCTGTCTCCTCTGCTTTCTCTTGTGTCTCCCCCACCCTCCCTCTCCCACTTTCTCCCCACCTCAAACACAGAAAAGGGGGCTAATTGTTTGTTGTGAGAGCCAAAGATTATACAGCCTCCCATCTTTCTTCCTCCCTTGCCTTTTTCTCCTCTTTTGCAAGCCCTTTACTCCTTTTCTAAAGAATGCGATGCTGTCCGAGAGACAAGGGGAGAAAAGTATTGGTATTTTCCTGAGGAATGTCGACGTAAAAGAGCCTAAAACTCTTGACGCTGGCAGTGAGAGGTTGTGCGTTTGGCGGCAAAAGCAAAGCGGCCTTTTCTATTTCCATCAGGAAGTTGTTTCGTATGTTTGAACTTTTTAACGTATGTTAAAAAGTAAATTAAAAACTTGTGGTTGTACACACGTTTTAGAGCTCTTGTTCACATCTGATTTAGATTTAAATAGATTTTGGGACAAGTACCCTTGGCTCTCGGCCACCAGCTATAAACTGGTAATTGACATGATAGGCATGAGACAAAGCTGAATCCAATGACATCTGTCCATAAAGGTGAACTGAGAATGATTTTATTTCCGATAAATGGTGGATTTTTTAATATCCTTATGTAAAGTTACACATCTCATCCAGATTCAATTTCAGCTAAATGTCAAATTACGGCCCACAGAAGGTCACTGACAACCAGAGGAAATTGATGGTGCATTTTGGCACGTCACCAAACCCAAGTAAACAGTTAACTTGATTTTGCCTCGTATGCAGTCTTTTTTACAAATTGTTTAGTATGTTGATCTGAATATTTTAATCTAATATATATTCCAATTATGCCGCGGCTACGCTCACTTTTAGAGTTTTGTTTTTGTTTTCCACTTGCAAGGGAGATAACTACAGGAGGAGATTATTCATAGAGAATTTGTCTTTAAACCATTCCGGTTATCGCTGTCGTCTATCTTGTATTCACATAAGGTTCCTATCTCAGATACATCCTTCGGTAAATGCCTTGAATCACATGCCTCCTTTAACTTGGCAACCCCTTTGGGATGAACAGGCAAGTGCATTAAGCAGAGATGCCGCGCCATTCTCAGAAAAATGCAAATTGGGAAGTTGTTAGTTATTTGATGTTGCTGCGCCCCCGAAACATCCCTCCACTCCAGTGTTGGTGGTTGAATCGCATGCAGTCCTGGGGACAGGCAGGGCTGTTTATATGCAGGCCTGGAGCAGCAAAGACAGCACAGAGACAGATGCATGTCAGAGATAGCAGATCCCATCTCAGGCAGATGCCTCTTATCACAGGCCTGTTTGCATAATTAGGCCTTTTGATATTCACCCCCTCTGACTGACAAAAAGTATAATTGCAGTATCAACTACGACAAAAGGTAGGCACAAAATAAACAAGTCAACATAAATAGGGAGAAAAGACGCGGTGTTATTTTTGTCCTGTGGGAAAAAAAGAGGGAGGAAAAACAGCATTTTAAACTAAATCTGCTGTCAGTCACAGTCAACTGGTGTGACTCGGTGCTCAGAGGCTGGTCCTGTGAATGCCTGCAAAACACAGAGCGTGAGGCCTGATTGTAATTATGCTGGAACTAATATGCTTTTCAAAATGAGCCATTATGAGCTAATGCTGCACTGCCAAAGCCCTGTCTGTTTTTGTCCCTCTGTCTTGGATAGTTTGCAAAGGTATGGCTGATATTGAGGCCATGGGTTATGATATCACAGACAGTCTGACTAAGATGAGCACTACTTAACTTTAGGCTAATATGGCTCACAGGTGAGTCACAGATGAGGGATAAAACACCTGCACCACTGCAAAGGGATGTTCTTTAAAATGTTTCTAATAGAGAAACCCACCATTTCTGTTTATTTTATTATATTACTACATTTTATTTGCACAAAGAGAGAGTAATTTCTTTCTATTTTATCGTCTACATTTGCGAAAAAAGTGTTTGATTTCTGTTATTTTGTTTGTCTTAATGGTGGATTTTACTGTTTTATTCCCCATTATTGATTGAAATCTCGTTGGAAGTATAGATATTCACCCATTTTTAGTTTTAGTTTTTTAGTTTACCCATTTTCAGAATAAAGCTTATTCACATTTTTACCCTTTTTCTTGGTGTAATTCATACAAGGACCCAATTATAGCATTTTTTTGATAATGTCATAGATTTTTACACCTACTATTGTAATGCTTCATTTAAGGCCTTAGGTTTTTCACTCAAAGAAACAGATGCACGTATTTAGCCAACATTTCTCAACAACCTGGTAGACATGCAGTTTATTGCTGTTGTTAGCCCATGTATCATAAATCTGTAACCTTACAGATCACTTGGCTAATTGCCGGCATTGAGTGGACAGCTGTCTGTTTAATCGGCATTACCTCAGCGTCTCGGGGGTAAAGGTGGAGGACTGGAGGAGTCCGAGGGGTTTGGGGAGGGGGGGAGAAGAAGAGAAGGAGATGGGGAGGGGGTCGATAAGAGGAGGGGACGGGTTTAGAGGAAACTGTGGTGATGATGAGGATCCCATCTGCCTGTAGTCTGAGGAGTCTGTCTGCGGGGTCAGCAGAGGAGCAGCAGGCTTTCAACCTCGTAGTAACCTTAAAACTATTAACTAGCAGCACAAGTCCTTCAAGAGCAAGAACTCTGCTAAAAGGTCTGGTCACAATTAAAGCATTATTAAAGCAAAGTCACACCAGGGCGGAAGAAATTAGTGGTTCTCTTTAGAGATCATTTCTAGTATAGAATCAACGACATCAATTTAAACATTGTTAACCTGTTGAAGGTTCTCAATTTGAAAGTTAGGGCATTAATATAGCAGCAATCAACTATTTGCTAGGTAAAGATGTAGCTAGCTAGTGGCGTAATGTCTACCTGAGCAGAGAATGAAATCACCCTCCCTCTGTGTGTGTTGTAATCCGAGTCTCTCTCTGCTTTGTTTACATAGCCGGTTGCCTTTTAGTGCATGCTAGTCTCTCTGTTGTGCCCCACTAGCTAGCTAATTGCCGCCGCTCTGCACTGCGCTCATAAGGTACGTGTCCAGAGCCTTCGTCCTTTCCACGCTTCCCATTCATTGTCAATGTCAAAGGAGCCGTGCAATGCATTCTGGTAGCGTGGTGGCGCGATTCGAGACACTGGGCATCACGTTGGCCGCTCCTCATTTGCATAAAGTTGAGGTCTAGGCTACTTCATGTAAATCACGGGCGTCCGATGCCCCTCGCTGTCTCTGGAAACTTCCGAGGAACTTTTAAACTAAGCTTTTGTCGATCCAAAATAAAGACAGATTCAGCAACTGCTTGGCTTATTTTATCGCATAAAGTGTTTTCAGAAACACATTTCGGTGAACTATTTTCGTGATATAAGAGGAGAAAGTTTACAAACGGGCCGCCATGTTGGTTCCGGTTTGAAAACTGGGAGCAGCAGCCCACGGAGGGAGAGCGTTCGTCCAATCAGGTGCCTAGTGCCTTGTGTCTAGTGGCAGCCCATCATCCGTCCAATGCTGGGAAGCGAGGCGATCCCTCGCAATAAAAAACTGCGGGTGTCGTACCATAATGTCTAACGTTACCTGAGCAGAGGATGAAATCCCCCTCCCTCTGTGTGTGCTGTAATCCGAGTTTCTCTGCTTTGTTTACGTAGCCGGGTGCCTCTTAATGCATGCTAGTCTCTCTGTTGTGCCCCACTAGCTGGCAAGCTAATCACCGCCACTCTGAACTGCACTCATACGGCGGTTACAACTGATCACAACGTCGGTTGACGTGGAATTGTAGAGCCCAATGTTATAATAAGACTCTTAGCCACCCATCCTTGAGCGTATTTTTGCACTGTTTGTGCTTTGTGGCATGTTGAGAGCCGTGTGGAGGCAAGTGTTCATCCACTGTGCAACCATAGTTTGTTTAATAAGCTGAGTTTTCCAGCACAATGCCCCGATCAAAACACTTTAATGCTACAAGTCGTTAACAACACCTTTATATTGTTTTGTCAATTATATGCAGAACAGTCTTATTTTAGTCCAGGGATTGATCCTCTTCAATTAAACCTTTAAACTAGTTCCTGTATTGAAAACATCTCTTTCACAAGTCATTACAATTTAGGTTAAGGTAGCTTTTTCGCCAACCATACCCAGTGTTATTTCTAATCTTAATCAAGCACTTACCTGGAAATAGCAATGTGTGAACCTGATTAATTCCTATTTATAATAGGCGCAATTTTAAATCAATATCAGGGAAAAAGCTCAGAGGGCCCCTGGAGGAGAGTACACGGCGGTAATCGTGCCCACTGGATGGCACATAATTAGATTCTAATTGGATGATAAGTAATGAGACAAGGCATGAGTGGTTTATCAATATCCCATGAACCTGTGAATGGAATTACCACCGTCGTATTATAGGAAGGTCTAATCAGAATGTACCTTTTTGTGCCGAGCGGACCATTAAGGAATTGACTTCGACAGCCCTGCAGGGATTTTGCTCGCTGAGTCTTATTTTGCCTGTGATTGTTAACATTGGCACATGTGTGAGGGGGAAAAAGAGACATGAAATTAAGATTTTAAAGTGCTTTTGTTGGGAAAAGAGACTGAAAAATGGTTGTTTTCTGTCTTTAAACCTACTTGTGCCTACTAACAAGCCGTCTTCTCTTCGGACGGACTATTGTAACAACCAGAAATCAGTGTCAGGCTCGTGTCTTACATCAACATGGAAAGCAGCCATGTGTTTTAATGTATTTTCTGTCTTCGATTCGCCAAATGTAGTCACCGGCATATAGATGAGTTTTATGTCCAACCCCAATCCCAGTTGGCCCCATGCAGCGTGTGCCATTTTCCATTTTCCCTTGCTCATTACAGGCAGGGCTGTTGACCTTGTGCTTCTCGTTCATGTACAAGAGCAGATGTGTTGGCTCTGTAGGGCTTAATGGAGAGCAGCAGTACAAGCTATTGTCTGTTGAGGTTTATCAGTCATTAGCCTGATAGCATGCTAAATGTGACACAGATTGCCACAGCGGTTTACTTGCAAAATAAAGTCTGTGAAAGCGCCTCAAACAAAGGGGAGGAAAAGAAAATAATTTAAGGAGGAGAGGACTTTAGTTGTCTTCCTCGGAGCCCCTCGAGTATGTGTCTACTCTGGCCCCCACGTCTCCCTGTAGGACACAGAGGTGACTTTGGAAAGTGATCTGCAGACTGCTGGGCTGGTCTCGAGTGTCGTCATGGCAAGTTAACGGGCAAATGGATATACGCATCCTCATGAAAACCAACAAAGGGATATGTGGTGTATGTACATATTCAACTTTGTATGTTCAAGGGTGTTCTGCCGCGGAGTGAGCCTGTGCTTCAAGAATCAATCTTTATTAAAAAGGATAAGACTGAAGAATTGATTTAATGAATGCGGCCTCATGTCCTGCAGCCACATGTAATCCGCAGAGAATCATTGAGCATGAGCTCAGGGGGACAAAAATGTTCGTAGAAGACTCATAGAGTGGCCTGTAATGATAGTCTCCATATAATCCCATAATTCCTTGTTTAATTAAACTCTGGAGCTGGCCTTGAGACTCCGCCAGCTCTGTTGCTCTTTTGTTCTCACAGTTGTTATTTGGAGGCTAGGTTTGAGTATTCTTTTGTCCACTTGTGTTGAAAGATTTGACTGGAGTGAGCTTTAAACGGAGATCGAACCTGTAAAACAATGAATTAGACGGTAGGAAGTCGAGACATTCAGGTGAGCATTATAGTTTTCATTTGAGCTGAATAGCGAAAGGGGCCTCTGTCAGAAGCAGAAATCTCTTCATACACCCTCTCCTTCAATATCTCCCTTTATTTTCCCTCTCCCACACTTTCTGGACTGTGCATGATGCAATCCAACTAGGCCTGGAGCAACACTGGCACATCACGCCGCCTTGTCAATGTCTCAATGAGGAAATTATGAAAATATGAATTTTATGACATGAAATGAAAAGGGCCATGTAGTTTGAATAGACATGCAGAGGAGGTGAAAATGATGCAATTTTCTAAATTCAGTTATAATGGTAATGTGCAATGGTAATGCGTATTTGCTGTCAAAAATTTCCCTGTCGGCCCGGATTGTACAGCTTTGTGCTGTATCTATATTCCTCGAGCAAAAATTCAGCTTAGTTGAATGCCTAAAAAGTAATGTAAAATATGTTCTAATTCATTTAATGACAGCAGATGGAAACACACGGGACTGAATGGTTTTGGTGTGATATTGTGCTCTATTTTATACACTCTGGCTGAGCTGTGTATGAGCAGTGTGCCCTGGGCCAATGAGAGAGAAAAGCAGGGTGAGGAGCAGCAAGGTGGCCTGTGCAGATTAACCCCTCTACCCACCGACACCCCCGCTCCCCCTCAGCCCTCTGCCTTCACAGCCTCTGGGGCCCCTCGCTGAGGCAGGATTGTGTATCAGGGCCTCCTCTATATTAAATAAATATCCACAGATTAAGATAATATTCTCCCAGTTGTACATTCAGAGAGGAGTAGCTGTCACTTGAATCCTCTGTGTTGCCGGTCCCGCTCTCCGGAGCAACAAAAGAGGCTCCAAAAATGCAGATAATGCTGTTAGAGCTCCTGCTTGATCAGTTGCAGCTCAGATTTGATGCTATTTTCCACAAAACAGCCCTCAGTTAATTCACATAAAACACTATTTACTTGATTTCATTCCATGATCACACAGATGGCCCTGTGTCTTTTTCGTTTCACCTCAGGTAACCGCACAGACGAAGGTTCAGATGTAGATTCGGAGCCCGACTTGCCCCTGAAGAGGAAGCAGAGACGCAGTCGCACCACCTTCACCGCCGAGCAGCTGGAGGAGCTGGAGAAGGCTTTTGAAAGGACACATTACCCCGACATCTACACCAGAGAGGAGCTGGCTCAGAGGACGAAGCTCACAGAGGCCAGAGTACAGGTACAAGTGAGACCAAGCGCTGTGCTGCAACCTAATTATTTAAACATATACAATAGGGTCAATTGATTAAAATATTTAATCACGATTAATTGCATGGTTGTCCATAGTTAATCTGAATTAATTGCAAATTAATCACACATTTTTTATCCGTTCAAAATGTACCTTAAAGGGAGATTTGTCAAGTATTTATTACTCTTATCAATGTGGGAGTGTGCAAATATGCTGCTTTATGCAAATGTATGTATATGTTTATTATTGGAAATCAATTAACAACACAAAACAATGACAAATATTGTCCAGAAGCCCTCACAGGTACTGCATTTAGCATAAAAAATATGCTCAAATCATCAAATCAGTGTTCTGACTTGACTATGACTTGCCCCAAACTGCATGTGATTATCATAAAGTGGGCATGTCTGTAAAGGGGAGACTCGTGGGTACCCATAGAACCCATTTTCTAATCTTCTAATATACTGTACATAGATATGGCGATACCTAGCATATGCAGAAAGTTTGAGTTTAATTTGTCCAGGTTTTGAAATATCTGTCCCCGAGGTTTCTGCTTCCACCCCAATGCAAATCGAACAATTTGCATGTTAAAAAATTGACAGCAACATCATCAATGTCTCTGTTTCTCTGGAACACTGTAAATCCTTTCATGGGGACTATCTCTTTGATAGAACGTCCCAGTAAAAAGTGTGTCATGTGTTGATCATCCTAAATAACCAAGCCGTTGAGTCTGGAAACATAGATTGATAATGACCATTAAAAAACCTGGACAAATAAAAACTGAAGCTATCTGCAGTGGTGGGTGAAGCACCTGAAAGCCACACTTGAGTAAATGTACAGATATCGAACCAGAAAATGACTTTAGTATAAGTGAAAGTCACCTATTAGAATATTACTTGAGTAAAAGTCTTAACATGTTTGATATTTACAGTACTTAAGTATCAAAAGTAAGTCTCTGATATTAAATGTTCTTAAATATTGAAAGTATAGGGTAAATGCCGTTAATAAAAAAGCAAGGATTTTAAGAAGTTTATTCCTCTGAACATGTACGCCACCTTAAAATGTAGGCTACATTACACTTGAAGAAAAACGAGGTCTTCACAACTTAAAGGATTTAAAGAACAAACTCCGTTTTTTTCCTTCCCTCGTAGTTGCAAGTAGCATGTAGCATGATCTGACATGCATCCAGCCTGGACTTGAACAGAAATCTAAACTTAACTACGGCTTTGAGAGCACTTTGTTTGCACTGGTACATCACGTAAATGATGCATCTTGCAAGCTAGGACCACTGATTCACCAAACCTGCTTGCTTGCAATAGTAACGAGTAACAAAGACGCTTAGGGGGAATGTATCGGAGTAAAAGTACACATTTTATTTAGGAAATGTAGTGGAGTAAAAGTAAAAGTTGACAGAAATATGAAAACTCAAGTAAAGTACAGATACACCTAAAAAATGTATATTACTTCGTTACATTACACCATTGGCTATCTGCGTTGCTAGGGGTACATGAGGAAATGTGTCTTTCGTAGGCTGTTTTCAGGTGATCCAGTACTTTAGACATGTGTAATTGGACTTAAGCTAACTGTAAAAACACCACCTACAAACACTAATGTGTAGTAGTCGCTCAGTGCTGAGACTCATGAAGAAAAAGAGGCTTCACCAAAGTTTCACCTTGTTCAGGCCTCGCAGGGATCTGTGCTGCCTGAACAGCCTTCACCCTAAACACACAGCATAAAGCATCCCGTTTGATGCTCTGAAAACATAATCTTATTGCCCTTCTTTTACCCAAAGCAATAATTTACTCATCTGTCAGGAGGAAGATGCACTGTTTTACCACACTGTGCTGTTGCATGTAAGGGAGTTTGCTGCTTATCATTAGCCTTCACGTTTGAGATAGATGCTCCCCATCTTCACACCTCGGACCCAGGGAGCTGTCAGACAGCCCCGGTGCCCTGCAGTTGCATGTAAGATTGAAGGAAGATATGTACAGTAGAGTTATGGCAGCAGCTGTTCTTCCACAGACGGAGAGAGGGAGAAAAAAAAGAGGAGAGGAGAGAAAGGGAATGCATTCCTGATGGATTTCTCATTTCGGCCTTTGGCCAGGATCTCATCCCATCACTTTCAAGCTCGCCGCTGCTTGTAAAACCCTCCACATATCACACAGGGTTCCTCATCCTCTCCAGGGACCCAGTGCCCCGACAACAACATTAATCAATCAGCCGCTAGTAAAAAAAAATGGTCTGGGGCACCCCTCTCCTCTTACCACAGTCGTTCACACTCCCTCTGAACCCCCCAAACTCCTCACCGCATGCTAACTGTTCATCACACTACAAACATGCAGTTGGGGTAACTAATTCCACACATGTCTTTGTCCATCTTGAAACCCCCCAACACGCACGGATGTCCTATATGTCCGAGTGTTTAATGCCTCACTCAAGGGAGGAGAAATTTATCTCATGGCTGTTATAAGGCAATATATTAGTTTTTCTTATAGGAGGTAAGGAGGTGGAAGAAGTGAAAGCATCAATAATTTCCATTGGAAATCTACTTAAACATCAAAACATTTTGATAATAAATATCTAGAAGGTAAATTCAATTTTGCATTTTGTAAACCAACAATCCTAATATGGTTTAATACAGCCACATAATTGTACAAACCACATGTTTTACTTATTTGTTTTTAAAGCTCATAGTTAAAGCCATGCATGGATCCGGTGCAACTTAAAGTCATCATGGAGGACAAGTAACACTTCAGGTTTGACAAACAAAATCCATTCTTATATTAGCACCTGCGTATTTCTGGAGCCTGGCAAAAATATCTAAACATGAAAGCGAAAAAAAAAAGCAAGAAAGAAGACGGAGTGACTGCTGTGTGTTTGCTGTTAGATAATAGACTTAAATGATGTCATGTGAAAACCTGAAGAATTTGAGTCATGGCTATAATTTGTTAATGCTGTTTTCCTCTTAATCTAATTCTGAAAGTCTTTGAAAGTTTCAAAAGGTCAACTCAAACTTAATTTTCAGAGAGGTTTACGAAGAAAGGGGCTCTGGTAGCCAAAATAAATAATGCCCAAAGTTGCACTGCAGTTTGGTGAAGTAAGATTTAACTACAACATAAGTCTGATAGTTTTGATGTAGAATTTCCCAAATGCTTCTCAAAAGAATCGTTGTCCGAAATGCCGCACAAACATCAAGAGCTAACCCCTTTCATGAAGAATTAGATAATAAAGATAAACTAGATCTGGAAGTATTTTGTTTAAATGTGAATTTGATGGTGTGTGCATGTGTGTGTGCGTTCTGAAAATGTCCACCAGCTGGGCTTTCACATAGGTGCCCAAAAGGCCCATCACAGGGCAGCAGAGAGGAGACCCTTTGGCCTGAGAGCAAAGCTTCTCCAGCACAGCTGCAATGACGCATCTTCCAGATGTTGTTCGCAGACAAAACTGGTGTTGGGGTCGGGAGAAAAAGTATAGGCAGGGGGTGTCAGTGCTCCCACAGACTCATATTTTAACTTGAATATGTGTCCGCGGTCATGCTTCACTGTTCCCCATTAGTTATTAAACACGGTGATAATGTGCAGAGCAGTTCTTTTTCAGGTAAACTTTACTTGTGAGGTGCAAACATGGCCACGCCGGCACTCCACCGCCAAGCTGTGTTGTAAATTAAACTGCTAGATTCTTGCGCTGAGTGTTTGGCTTAGCGCTGACTCGCAACCTAAACTCATAAACAGAGCGAACTCCCTTGTGTCTGCCCTCGCCTGCCATTTTAAGACCCTTTCACCATCCATCTTTATCAGCCCCGCTGCCCCTTTCAGCAGAGCTACCGGCGCTCCTTCACCACCACGAGCCCCGCAATGGTTTTATCACCCCAACTGACAAATTGTGGGATATGATCCGTATCTCTCGGCAATTAGTTCCAGGCTGTCTCAGTGTGAGAGGATACTGCCAAGTCTACCTTCAGTATGCGCTCCGCTGGTGCAGTGTGCACTGCCACTTTCCATCTGATAACCGCTCAGTTTTAACAGGAGCAGCCTTTCCATGAGCTATTATAGAGAAGAGGGCGCCATTTGTGTCCGCTGCAGAGCGGACCAGGTGGGGGGTGGGTGTGCAGGCAATAGGCTGCGGGCCGCTGTAAATCAGCGCTCTCAGATGAAGCAAATTACATTCTCCCCCATTTAGACGGAAGTTTTTAAAGAGAGTGACTCCTGAGTCTCGGCTGAGGCTCATCATCTCAGCACGCTGCCCCCGGCTCGCTTTCCCGAATCTGTCACATAGATCCTCTTTCATTACCAATAAACATTCTGCATGTAGCTATTATACTTAGTGGAATCTAATAAGGTATAAGCATTGCTTTTTTTACAAAGCGTGCAAATCAATTTGGTAAAAAGTTTCTCTCTTTATCTGTGGCTTGTGCTGGCCTGTTGATGCAATGGGATGAGCACAGGGAAAAGACCAATATGGAGACTGGTCTTCTATAGCTTTATGTGACAGACCAGCGCACGCAAATTCACGCTGGCGCTTTTAAACAAGTTTTTCAGCACTGCTAGTGAGAATATAATCCCGTAGGGAGGTATCAGGAGGTACTACACAGTTTCCTGATTGTTATAATATCAGTCGAGTACCAGCGGCAAGAGAGAGAATCACAATGGAGCTGAGTGGTGACAACCAAACCCAACAGGCAACTGTATTCCCGCCAGTATGGGTTTATGTTTCATAAAGGAATAAATAGGATTTGTGTAGATTGTAGGGGAGAAATTGTTGCAATGCATCAGTGTGAATGTTCTAACAGTTTCTTATTATTAGAATTTAAATGACTTTGGTACAGTGCTTCTGTACTCCTGATACTTATCAAGCTAATCCCACTCTCCTCTCAAATTCACACTCCTAGCTACTTTAATTAGCATAGTGCCAGTCTGGAAGGCAAGCAGGGAGGGAATCAGAGAGAGAGAGAGGGGAAAGAAGAGGGGAAGGAGAGAGGAGGAGGAAGAGGAGGAGGGGGGTATTGCGTGGTATGAGACAGAAGAGGATTTGTATGTTGAGGCTGGTTGCATCACCCCTCTGTGTTTTTGTGGATATGAAGTCAGCAGCACATTTTGTTTTGTCATTATCTCGGCTCTCGGTATTCATCTACCGAATGTTGCAAATTGGCTCCTGAAAGGCGTCACACATTCAGTGGCTCGTCTTTGACAAAATAATTCATGGAGGATTGTCTGAACGGGGAATTCTGAAATATGAGTGATCCTATTTAAGAGAAACAACAGAGAGAGATTTTACTGCAGTGCAGTGTCACACGTTTACAATGTTTGCGAGTGCGTATTATCGCCGATCAGCGATAAGAAAATGCCACTTGATCGCTAGGATGCGATTCTGTCAGCTGAGAGTGAATGGAAGATTAGAGGCAAGCCACCAAACTAGAGACTGAAACTGTGAATGTTTGTTATCCGATTGCAGGTTTCCTCTTCCAGTTGTGCTCTACAACAACCTTCACCCTCTTCCAGCTATGTCTTCCTCCAAGCCTTCCTCTTTTGTTTCACAAGCAGGGCTCAGCTTGACTTCTGTAAGATGGGTTACTGCTCTTCCATCCTCCCAAAAAAACCTTCCCCACAACCAACTCAGAGATGCAGTGCAGACGCATCCAAGCGCACTGGATGCAGGGAAACCTTTTAGTGCGTGAAAAGGAAACAGAAGTGAGCCACATGAATTCGGCGGCACACTTGTAAGGTAGATAGGGGAGACATGGAGGAGCGCTGCAGCTCTCTGTACTGCAGAGAATTAAACCGGATTGGGGAGAGCAGAGGAGAATCTGTGGTCCAAGGTGACTTTGTGATCAGGTTCCAGAGCGCAGCCTCAAATCCTCAGCTTCAGGCTGTGTGCTAGTCTATGCGAGAGCGAATGTGAGTGTACGTAATGTATGCATGTGTGTGATAGCGTATGGGCACTCGTGCACATGTGCATCGCCACTTGTGTACATGTTTATCCCAGCCTGTGCTGAGAGTCTGACAACGGTCCACTCAGTCAGCGGCATATGCTCACGTATTAAACTGGACACATTGCACCCGGGTTCTGCGCTCACTAACTCAATAGAGCTGCAGCCTGTTTGGTAGTTTACATAAGTTTAGTGTGTTGATGTTGAAGCAAACCTGTTCAAAGCCTGAGAATATGGTAAATTCCAATAAATTACGAGGATACCCGTCATTGACGTTCCTCTATGTGAGTTTTTCTGGCTACACGACACCGTGGTTCTTCTGTTACTGATGGATTTATTCATCTTAACTGCACCTCAGTCAACATCACCGTCATCAAATCCACCGTGTTCAAAATACATGACAATGTGCAGAATAATTACATTCACATCTCACACACACTGTAGAAATGTAACTGCAAATATACAAACACAAATAAACATACCTCGCTGGCTGCACGCAACCAATGAGTCCACTTGAATACCACTAAATCTTCAAAAACAGACAATGCAATATCACCTTAAACTTAAATCTTTGTGCGCAGCATAAAGACGTCTTCTTGGAGGAAATTGCCACAACTAAATGTGTCCCCCTGCACAACATAGGACGTAAACATTGTTCCTATGTAGTATTATAACAAACAAATCAATAGTCAGGAAAATATATTGTATAAATAATAATATATAAACAAACATATGAAATAATGACAAATAATAATCATGGTTAAGTTAAACTGTCAGCGAAGGGATTGTGATCACACAACCGTGTCCCCTTGAAATAATGTTTATAGTCTACTAATTTGCAACAGCAAATACATTTTTTAAAGAAACTTAATGCAGGCTGGATCACATTTTCTATAATAAGGAAATGCCGCAACATATTTATTGACAACTTATTGCATTTGTCTTCCCCACAGCGTAGCAATTAAAGCATGATTCAACTTTTTATGGTTATGTTTAGCCACACACAGCACTCAGTCAGGGTTAAGGTATGATTGGGGTCTTGGTTTAATATTGAAAAAATCAACAGTGACTTGAAGTAGGAGACACAAAGTGTAACTAAAAACACAATCTTTGTGCAGTTACGAAGCAATTGCAAAACAATTTAGTAGTATATAAATGTACTTTTAAGGACACAGGGTCGGATCAGGGAGGAAAAACACCCTAATAATGACACATTCCTATTTAATGATTTTCAAACCTAATTTCAATTCCATGTCTCGTTAGATTTTATTAGCCATCTTGGTACATTTATAAATTTACATTCAAACTACAGTATTAAGAACCATCATATTTGTTAGAGAAATCATTTTTGAAAAGGAAATGTCTAACATCGTGGTGGAGCGGCTGCAAATAAATCTACGTATACACTGGAAACATTAAGTTAGGAGTGGGAGAAAGAGCTGAAAATGCAACAGGGACAAAAGGAAAGTGGCAAAACGTTTAAGTGTTTTGTGTCTGCCATGATGGAACACCTCCTTCCTCAGCTTTTGGATGACAACGGGGGAAGGAAGTTAAAGTGAACATAAAAGAGGGGTGGGGTGAGTGGATGAGGTCGGAGGTGAAGTGGCACCGCGGGGTGGGGTGATGGGGAGTGTGTGGAAGAAAGGGGTGTGCCCCCCGTGCCTCCCTCCCCTGGGCCAGGCAGCTGTTTGTCTGGCCCAGTAGGAGCTTAGTTCAGACCTCGGACCACGCTCCACTACATCCCAATAGCAGAAATCTCACTGGAGCCACTCACCACATTTGTTTTGGAATAGCTGATTGATTCAAACGGGGTCTTTAGAGGCAATCGGGCTTGAGATAAAGATTTCCTGTTGGTTTTCCAGTTGTGTGTTTGAGGTTCGTCCGTCACAGTCATCGCCTGTTGCAACCCATTTACTTTCTACTGAGCCAAACCAAACTATAGGCAAAAGAAAATCACCTGGTTGACTCTTAGCAGAGGCAGCGACTGTGTGGGAAAAGAACCACATTCAAATTAAGATCTCCGTTGGGCTGAGATCCCTTGTAGGCCTATACGAGTTTATATGTATGTTTGTGTGTACAAAAAGAGGCAGCCCCCCGAAAAGCAGTGAGTATGTCGCTGTGTAAGTCCCCTTGAAAGTGTCCCTCTTTAAGACCTGTTTAAAAGGGACGCCCCCTCTTTGTGTCCACTGTTCTCCGTGGCGTATGGAGGGGCTTTTGTCCCCCTCTTTCATGTGCTCTCACAATGGCCCGGGCCGTTTGAAACACAACAGTAGATGAACTGCGCTGACAGTGTATTAAACTCTGATGAATTGCCTGTGCGAGGCATAGATCAATGTCCTTCAACCCTTAGCACACAGTGAAGCCCGGGCCTTGTCTTGGTTAAATGGAACAGGTTGCTGGCTCTTTTCAAAAGGGCCTGATTATATTCATGTTTTGTTGAAGCAGAAGCCTTTTTAAAATGTGTAAATCTTTGCAGTTCAAAAGAGTCCTATTTTTCCCCCTTTTCATTCAGGGAATTGACATTGTGTGTCTGCGCTTTGGTCCTGCTCATTTTGTGAGCGTTTTTCGCTATTTTGCAGCCACAAAAGTCTGTGTCTCGACTCTAAAGTTAAAATCGTTCTCTTTAAACTGACTTTTAAAGCTTTAAAAACAACCATACGTTAAAACAGCACAGCAGTAGTTAATGTTTCTCTGCGTCTCCAGAGAAGTGATGGCCTCTCTCAAAGCATCCAGTAGCTTCACAAACATACTTGAGGTGTGTGATGTGGAGGCTAGTGGCCTACCTCTGACCTTTAACTGACTTCTCCCCTCTGAAGAGGGCTTAGGGCAGCCTGTTTACACAGATCACAGCTTCAGCCACTTAAGAACAACAGGGACGGACCACTGAGCCTCTGTGGCAGCTCCCACAGGGACTCTCTCAACCACCACCAGCACCACCACCACTCACACTAACTGGCAGATTAATCACAGGTGGCAGGAACCGGCAGACGCTACTGGGAGTCGACCGCAGTCAAACGCTCGCAGAAACACAAACATAAATGGAGTTTAAGTGAATGAAAAATAAAACACTCATAACCTGCAGGAGCTCAACATTCAAAGCTGAAAATGAGTAAAAACAATTTGATTTGAAGTCGTGTGTTCCTCTTCTCAGGTGTGGTTCAGCAACAGGCGAGCTCGGTGGCGTAAACAGGCCGGGGCCAATCAGCTAGCGGCCTTCAACCACCTGCTTCCTGGAGGATTCCCGCCCACAGGGATGCCAAGTTTACCCACATACCAGCTACAAGAGTCCGGCTACCCCGGCACCACGCTATCGCAGGGTAAGACCGGCACAAAATATTTCATACACACAGTAGCCTATGATCTGTACTTTGAGTTTAATCTAATTTCGGTACATTAGTCCTATTTATTTGTGGTATGCATTTATATTTTATGCTCATGTTAATAAGATTAAAAATTATATATGAACCATGTGCAGCATATAAGAAGAACCATGCAGCAAGTAGTTATGTTTACAATCACATCTTTGTCACAGTGGGACATAATAAAGAGACATTTTTTTCTATGGTAACCAATTTGCAAGAAGGACACTTAATGTATGATTTATGACTTAGTGAGCTTAAATTTTGAGGCCTGCTTCTTGTTTAGGATTTTGAGTGTGTTTCCCCCCTCGATTCTCTCTTACCTGTTTGTGTTGTTCTCGGTGTCAGAGGGCAGTACGTTGCACAGACCCCAACCCCTGCCTCCGTCCTCCATGCACCAGGGAGGCCTGACTGCTGACGGCAGCTCCGCTTACGGTCTCTCGTCCAACCGCCACGGCTTCTCCAGCTACTCCGATACTTTCATGAGCCCCTCGGCGTCCGGCAACCACATGAACTCCGTTGGCAACGGGCTCTCCCCACAGGTCAGTCCAACAAGTTTCACCTCCACACATCCTTCCAGTATCTATAATGTTCCCACATATAGGTCTACCACCCCCCACCTCCTCCTCCTCCTCCTCCTCCTCCTCCTCTCACTGTTCAGAATATTTAATTGTATTTGACTGAAATTAAAATTCAGAAACAGCATGTTCAGCAAAATAACTGCCAGTGTGGGCTTTTATGTTCGCCTTCCAAAGCCCGGGATTTATTTTAGCTACTCTAAATTGCTACATTTGTAAAACAATTGGATTAACATCAACAAATTAAAATTCATCTTGATAGCACCGCAAGTACTCCAAGCTGCTCCAAACAGCGATTTCGACTTTCCTGGGACGTCTAAATCCTTGCGCAGCGCAGTGAGAACACATGCAGATGAAATAATTAGCTAAAGCTTATAAATGTAGACCCATAATCTTCTTCACGTAATTGTCTGCAGCTGGAAGACTCCAGTGCTATGTAGCAATTTTCTTCATCTCTTTTACTGCATGATTTCCAGGCAGCTCCATGTACAGAGTAACAGAAGCGATGTGCTCTCTCTCTCTCTCTCTCTCTGTCTACGTGTGAGGTTTTCTATCCTGCTGGCCACTTCACATGCTCTCGTGCACTCTCATGTCACGATAAAGAAGAACATTACCCAGGCTACTTAGGTTTCTGGGCTTCCTAATTGCAGTTTAAATCCCTAAAATATCTTCTCCACCCATCCTCCTCTGTGCCATCTTAACGCGTGACACACTATGTGCAGGTTTCCTCTTGTGAAACGTGCCGGATTTCACATGTTAACCTCTTTGGACACCTCCATTAATGAGCGTTTAAATGCGACTCTATGGTGAGGGTTGAGCTTTAAGCAGCACAGAATGAAAAATGATTTGTATTGATGCAAATCGTGTGTACGGAGTGAATTATACACAATTACCCATCAATACTGGCCAGTCTTGCCCACCCTCACCAACAAGATGTGGTTAACAGGCAGAAAATAAGATTGAAATGGTGTGTAAAGAGTTGAAAATGAATTTCAATGCTGCATTTGTCCACAATTACCCCGTCGTTCACACATGTTTTATTGGGAGTTTTTTTTTTTTTTCTTCAAATATTTCTCAAAGCAGATTGGAAACATTCTTGGTATTACCCTCTTTCTTCAGAGAAGAAAGAATTAAGGATTTTGTGACAAAAAAGAGATTTTCTCTCCTGCTGGAGCGACGGAGGATAACATGGAGGCTCACAGCGTGTTTGATTGTTAATCGTGGCACAGGGGCTTTAACTGCTAATGCTCTCACTGCAAACCTGCAGAAAAACACCAGGAACATGGAGTCGTTTTTTTTTCTTTTTTCTTTTTTCATTAATGGCTCTCTCTAATACTGGCATGGGGTGCACTGTCGCTTTCTCTCCCTCTCTTCACAGGCATTCAAGAATGTGTTGGGATATTAAACATTTCCTGTCATAGTGAGGATTAGGACAGGAGCCTTTGGGCAACTGTACAGCATGGATTTTCACTATTCAATTACTCTATCAAGTCTTTTAAAAAACCCACCTGAAATGCATTTTATTTGTTTTTTGATTCATTTATTTATTTAGAACTTAAATTCATTTTTTTTTTCAGAGGGGCAAATGCATGCGGTGTAGATGTTTTGACATGTCACACCGTGTTTGCAGTGCACAGAATTGAAATGTATTGAATGCATGCAGAATGCTGTGTGGCATTCCTATCAGTCTCTCAGCATGGAGATGAATGTTCCCACTGACAGCAGAATCAGAGTTCACTCTGTGGTGCAGCGTCCTGCTGGGCTGGGCAGCCCCCATCTCCCTCTCTCTCTCTCTCTCTCTCTCTCTCTCTCTCTCTCTTCACAAACTATCCACATAAAACTTACAACACAGAAAACAAGTCACACAATAAACACTAAATTTACCTCGACTAAGTATTGTCTTTGCATTTAAACAAATTTAAATCAAACGGAAAATCGGTTTTGGAAAATTATCCACACACCTAGTGGTTTATTTTCCCTGATTTACAGCACGTTTCCTGTTTTCCCCTCTCTGTAATGGAAAAAAAAGCAACACAAAGAAACTCTCTATCGAGATGGAAATGAGAATTTGATATTGTAAGTTACAGACAGCATCTGTTTGCAGGAGATATGCTTGTGCATTGGTATGTGCAAGCTATTTCTTCAAGTGTCTGGCATTGATGGCCTAGCGGTTGCTGTAAAGATTGACAGAAATTCTCTGATTCCCAGTAAATGGGCTGCGGTGGCGCGGTGCCAAGTCTGTAATGGAATCCTGCAACGTTCAGCAGTCCCGACAGGAGCCCGCGTCCATCCCAATCCCATAACCTATCCCGACAGCACACATTTTCCCATTACAGGCGGTGGAAAAGCCGTCCGCACTCAAACTGGCTGCTGTCATTGTGGGATATACAACGTGTTTGGCTGGTTGAGGGAGGCAATATATTAGGGGTGGTGAGAGTGAAGCTGTGCATGGCTGGGCCAAAGGTATGAAACCAGAAGTGTGTTTTGTTGTTGGTCTTGTTTCATTTAGCGGCACAGCAGGTGTTGGAGAGAAGGAAAGGGCACGGAGGACAGGCATTCCAGTATCTATCTCTACCTAAAGATTTAAGCTTGTATCTGCTTTTTTCTTTGTGGTCTTTTTCGTTTTTAATATTCCTTTTGAAACAGGCCTTTGTCTCGGCTTCGTACAAATTTGAATTTTGCATACTCTGACTAGAAAACAACAGGACAGGCAGCCTTCCTATAACTGAAGAGGGCATGCTTTGACAGCCAACACAGTCATCTATTAAGAATATTGTATATTTCCAACAAACCCTGGTAATATGAAACTCTAAAGAGCCTTTTAGATACTTTTCAAATGGTTCTTTGAAGCGGCGTTCATGGGCATTGCATTTGTGGGGAGACATTTGGGCTGAATTCCTCATTATTGCATGACAGGGACACCTGCTGGGAGAGGAAAGAAAACAACTGCACTGACTGACTGACTGACTGGAGAGCTGAAGCCATGCGAGAGGAGCTCAGTGGCAGCGCTAGGGTTTCACTCCTCAGAGACATTTCTAGAAATAATCAGGGAATAATAGCATTTCTATTGCGGAGTAAAAGTGGGGAAACTGTTGAATGCTTTTGCAGTGATGTTGTACGGTTATTCAGAGTGATAGGGAGAGTGGGAAGTCAAAGGTGTGACGGATGGAGATTTTATTTCTGTTTTAATGAAGGAAGTTTGCAAAGTTTTGTGAGGAACTTTTTTTTTCTGTTTTGCAGTTTTTATGAAAGTGTTGTGTGTTTTGGAATGACAAGGATGTGTGTGTATCTGAGGAGGGCCTTTGGGCTGTGTGAGTGGGCCGGGCCTCCACACACACACACACACACACACACACACACACACACACACACACACACACACACACACACACGTACACGGGATCAGAGGCAGAGCGGCTCTCACCCCTGCCTCCCTTTGATCTGTGTCCCCAGGCCTGCCTGCCCGCGCGGCGCTGCACCGTACCACGCACGCTGACACCATGCTCACCAGCGACTCCCCACAACTGTCTGAGAGAGATAAGCCAGGGGAGACTCCAAACTGTGCTGCTGCTCTTCCATTAGCTAGCACAGACGCTTCTTTTAAAAACGGGATGAATTATTTTTAAGAAGCAAGCTCCGCCGTTGCCAAAAAAAAAAAAAAAAAATGGAGAGGGGAAAATGTACGGAACAATCTGGAGCTCTGGCTTCATTCCGCCTCCCTCCCTGACTTCTAACAAGACATCCTGCACCTGAATACCAATGAGAGGGGGAGATTCATGTAGTCCCCCACATTATTAAAACTTGGGCATTAAGCCTCTCACCGGGCACTGTGTCAGCTGGCAGGCTCCACTGACAACAAATCAAAGGGGATGAGCACATAGCCTGCATTCATAGCTCAGCCACTCGCAGAGCAAGAGGGGGAATACATACTGGTTAATTAGAACTCCCATTAAAACAAATACTGTTTCAATTTGGCAAGTATAAAAAAAGATGTAAGAGGCTTTCAGAAAAAAGAGACCTGCTGTTGGCAGCTGCCAAGAAAATCCAGGGACTGTAAATCATATCCACTGGCTATACTGTTTGTGCACAGATTATTAGTGTTTGCTGTTGTTTTGCAACACTCTTGAACTCTGAGGAAAGATTCAGCGCGTGTGACACCAGAAATGCACCTCTGCACACAGCGTGGTCGTCGTCGTCGTGTTGCGTTGGCTCTTTGTCTTCTGTGTGATGATGTATCTTGGTTTCTCTCTGCAGAGACTTATATCTGCATGGACTGTAGTTTATATGAAGTATGACATAACTATTAATATGGTTTCTCTTTCTAAACTCAAAGACACTTTACATAACCACAGAGAGCCACTCTTGGAGCACATCATGGTTCATAGCTGCAGCTTTACATACATGCAGCTGAGACAGTGCTGCAGCTTACTGGCCGTCTGTATACCTGAGCCATGTGTTGCTCTCTTTACGTCTCCTGAGCACCCGAGTGAAGCCATTTTCTTCACCATTCCAAAATATTTTTGGTCGGAGCTTTATGTATTCATAATCTATTTTTCACCTACCAACCTTCCTTCCCTCCATTTGGCTTTTTGTCATCCCATGATGCCTTGCCAATAGTGCTTTGCTCTCTCTCTCTTTCTCTCTCTCTCTCCCCACCTTCCTCTCTTGCTCCAACTCTCTCCCCTGGAGAGGCAGCTCTTCTCCCTACGCCCAGATGAAAGGCTATGGCGGACAATAAAAATGCTATTTAAATGCAAGGGTGTTTGTGTGCGGGTAAGAGATATTTCCCGCTGAAAGTGAGCTGCTGCATCCTGATAAATAGTAAATATAAGGGAATGTGATTTACATTTATCTTGCAGAGGCAGCCAATATGAATTTCAGTAAATCCTAGAAGATGGGGATTTAAAGAGGAAAATGACTGCGACTGATTCACATGCTGTGTGTCCCACGCAGTTGAAATGCCTATAAGGTGGCGAGTGGTACTGCCTTTTATTAAAGTATAGGTGCAGACACCGATGCTATCTAAAATACCTATTACACACGGACGTGCACTGTGTCACATGCTCATCTGCGGAGATTTCCAGCCTCATACATACACAATTTGAAGGTGACTTGGATGGAAATAATAAGAATAATTAAAGCAGCAGTGGGTAGCGATGGAGCAAATATGATTAAATAAAAGTTATTTTTATAAAAACAGTCACTATATCCTGAGAGTCGTGCATGAGACAGGTAATCTGAAAAAAATCATGTGCCTCTGTGTCCTCCGGTGTCCTCTGGTGCTCCTTATGGCATCTGCAAGACTTCACAGACCGGAGGAAAACAAGCAGTCAGAGCTGACCTGGAGTCTGCCGTCTCAGCTGTCAATCACTTGTTTTTATAAAAATTACTAGTCCGACCAAACGGTCAGACTAGGCAGCGCTGATCAAATATGAATCAATATTCTGTTACTGTAATGCCTATTTCTCGCCTCAAATGTTTTCAGAAACATCTTGTAGTGAACAGTTTAGCTGTAAAATGAGAAAGTTTGTGACCCGGCAGCCATGTTGAGATCTGTTGAGGAAATACCAAGCACCGCCCACAAGCCGGAGCACAGCCAATAGGAACGCTTTTAAAGCCTGAAAACAGAGCCATGAGGAGGTGCAGAAGTCTAGTTTTCTCTCAGAACACTTGAATTACAATATGCTGAAAGGTTATTATGGAAGTTTTTGCCCAATGATGCCAAACATATACTGACTACTGCAGGTTTAAATACATTCTGTGATAGCAGGCCACTGGGCAGGTGAAGTGTCTTTGGGGCATATACGCTGGGTGACCTATCTCTGGGGTCAAGGGTCAGGGTGCAGGGGGTTATGGGACGGCTGGGGAAGAAGGAGAACCTGTCCTGCTAGCCGGAGGTCTCGGGTTGTTGTCTAGCTGCATGTGGTTCCTCTTAGTTCCAGATGCCACTCTGACAGGTGCATAGCCGTGATTAATACTCTTTCTCTCTCTCACGTTTTCTCATTCTGTCCCTCTTTTCCTCCCCTGTCTCGTTCTGCATGTCCCTCATTGGTGTCTCGGTCCCTGCTTCGCTGTTGACTTCGCTGTGCTTGTGACCCCTTTGCAAAGTTGATCTAACACTCACAGTTTGCTTAGTAAAAAAAGGAAAAGAAAAGGCTTGAAATATGAGTATCTATTCCCAGTACGGTTCATTGCACGTGTCTCTTTCTCTCGCCTCCTCTCTTCCTCCTGACAATGAGATGAGAATATGGGATGTGGTCGGGTCCTCAGCTGGTTGTCTCATGCAGCAGCTCGCCCCTCTCAGTCTCCAGCTGAGAGCTATTTCACTATTTATTTACATGTAATTATGGCTATGAGGTGCAGATATTAACACTGTCAAGAACAATTTGACCTGACATTTTTCACCAGACCTGGCCCCTGCTGTTTTTAGCAAACAACCCCCGCCCTCCTCCTCCTCCTCCTCCTCCTCCTCTTCCTCCCCCCTTTTTCTCCTTCACTCCCTCGATCCGCCTCGCTTTCCACACACACACGGGCCCTGCCTCGCTGAAACCACTCTCCTGGAATCAGAAAATCTGCCGTTTAATTTAGAAGAGGCGTTGGTGCAAGGTGCGGAGAGTTGAAGTCTGTGTGTGTGCGTGTGTGTGTGTATGTGTGTGTGTGTGTGTGCGCGCGCGCTTTGAAGGGGCCTCTCTTGTTCCCAGTGGCTGAATCCATCCCATAGTTACTCAAGCATATCACTAGCAGAGAATAGAGGATTGCTCCCCACACGTTCTCCAATTGCAGTCCAATAGACGGCATATTAACCTCTGGTTAGCGCAGGGCCAAGTTTATAGCTTATACTGTGGGATGTTTAGGAGCGGGGGGTTGGCGGGGGGGGGGACCTTCCTCGCAGCTTGAGCAGCTTGAGCAGCTGTGCTTTCTTCAACACTAAAACTAGCACGAGCTAAAGTGGGCTGGAGAGGATTTAGCTTAATGAAATGAATGAGGTATGGACAACCTTAAAATAAATATTCCTTTTCCACTTGTTTCAGCTTTTCTTTGTACGCATGAACGGCTTCACAGGGAGAGGAGACACAGGCGCAGGATGGCTAACATGTTGTGAGGAGTGACAGCTTGTTCCAGTGCCCACTAATCGTCCTCATCTGTGCCTGACTTGTCAGTGCCCAGATTCTGTCACTGCCAATCAGCCAATTAATTGAACACAATTAGCACCCCACCACCACCACCACCAACCCCCCCATACGGACCACATTCTTCAAAGGCCCATTCCTCTCCCTCCAGCATCCCCCCACCCTTCCTCCCATTCCACCTCTCATTCTGTCTTTTCATCCTATGGCGCTGCATGGTGGAAGACACTTTTCAGTTTTTATTAATGTGCCGAGGCCAATTAACGCAGTGGCATGCAGGCCAGAGCCCGTCATCTGCTGCCTGCCACCGTCCCGACTGTCTGCTGCGGCCCCACGCCACCCCTCGCGCCACCTCCACCGTGACCAAAACGCTTTAATTCAATTTATGCAATCACTGTTATTTTTAAATAGTCATTTTGTCTGCTCAGATGAGGGGCCTTACTGCCCGCTGGGCCGGCCCTCTCATGTGAGGGATGGGGGAAGGGTGGGACGCTGTGGGAGCAGGAGTCGACTGACTTGGGAGGGGGGGTCCCTGATATTTTCATTTCTTATTTATTCCTTCATGTTGGTTTTGTTTCAGGTTATTAGATGTTGGATTCAGATTTTTTTTAAATGAGGATTTGTAGCAATGAAAGTTTTATTCAGCAAAGCTATTAAAGAAAATATCTATATTTTTTCTGCATATATACATATGTATATGTATATATATAAATGCATAAATAAATATATTTTATTTTTATTTTGTATTATATATATACCATTTATTATATTCAAATGTAATATAAATACTTTAATATATGTTTAAAATAATATATGTTTCTTTTATTTGTTTCTTATTAAGCATAATATATATATTTATATTAAAATATAATATATATTTTTATATCTATTAAAATATAATATTTTTATTTTTAAATGTCTATATTTCAGATTTTGCAGTTGTCAAAGTCATACACTTTCCAGACACTGGCTCTGTGTGACTCCTGGGTGTCAGAATTAAACAGTATATATTCTCGTCCTGTAATCACACCCTCAGGACTGGCCTTCAAATATTGATCTGAAATTCAGTGTCATCACTGTGGATCTTTAATCACTCTCTGCTGAAGCGAGTATATCAGCCAGGCAGATCTGCTAAGGTGCAAGATGCTATTCTGCACCACTCAGATAACTTACAGACATTTGGAGGGCTCATTTTTTCCCAGCCTGCCCCGGTGACCTCTGCCTAACTTAAAGGTACATCTTGGGGGCATTTTGATTTGGGCAGAACAGGGTGCTATCGGTGACAGAGGAACTAATCCAGTCTTGCGCAGATTAAGAGTATTTGTGGAGTGGGGTGTGTTGGCGCTGGCGCCGGGGATGGAACAGAAGGGGCTCCTATCAGCTCTCCAGGCAGGCTAGCCCTCAGGCCAGCGCAGTCCTACAGGAGTCTTTGTACTTCCCAAAGCCTCCACTTTCCTCTCACTCACTCTGTATCACTTTCTCTTCCCTCTTCTGCCCCTCTCGCCCTCTTTCTATAGGCTATCATATTTTCACTGCTCCGTTTCCTTTTTCACATTTGTGAATTTGTGTTGTTTTAGTTCATGTGCCCACTTATTATCGCCAGGTGCTTGAACAAGAACAAACACTAGATTTGAGGCACATACTGCTAAGTATAAAAAGGCATAAATGCTGCACATTTAAATATTGTCAATTATATTAGAACTAAACTGAAAAAGTGCAATAACACCAACAACTTTGAATAAAACATAGTGGTGCTGCAGCACATCTGCTCTCTATTTCTTTTCTGCCTTTTCCCCCCTTCTTTTTGTTTTTATTTTTTCTTGTATCACTCACAGTGTTTCTCTCAGCTCTGTCTCCGTCACATTGTTTTATTCTGGAAAGAAATCCAACAAAGAACATCTCGTCAAACATTCACGCAGACAAAAAAAAAACTGTAATTTGACTGTTGAAGAAATTAGGGAGGTATGAAAGGGCCTCTTTTTGTGTTTCAAGTGCGCTATTTATTTATCTGAAAGGATGCACATTGTATCAATTTACACTCCCTCCCCCCACCACCCCCCTTCACTTCGCCACAGGCTGGAGGGCTCAGAAGTTGAGAGAATTAATTACTTTTTTATTATTATTTATAAAGTAATCTATCTGTAGAGAGGGAGCGGAAAAAGGAGAAGGAGAGGGTGAGGGGAGGGGTGGGGGAGGGGAGGGGGGGGGGGGGTGAGAGAGAGGCAGGGAAGGCCCTGGAGCATTGTCCTTTAAACTAGGTCCTGGCTCACATTATCTCCCAAACCAGCACTCACACAACGTCAAACAACAAACGAACTCTGGGCTGCTGAGGACGCTGTATGCAAGAAAAGAGAGGGAGGTGGGGGAGAGGAGAGGAGAGGAGAGGAGAGGGAGGGAGGGAAGCAGGGAGGAAGTCTTCTCTGCAAGAGTGTATGTTAGGAAAAAATTATGTATTTTTTTTTTCTCAGCTCTAAAATTTGACTCTAATTCAAACTCCACAAGTCGTGTTTAATGCACCTGTGTGTATACTGAGAGGTGTAATTTAACACTTGAGGGACATCCTGGTGCACCAGACCCCATTCAGCAAAACTCCATCAATTAATCCATCCATTAATGTCTATCAAGCTGCGTGCATGTTATATATATATAAAATCTAACAAAAAGCTTTTTATTCCTCTCTGAGAGTAAATTCACTGACTCTGTGCCAGAATTTAATATCTATAAAGTTTAGTTTTACATCACATGTAGCAACAGAAATATGTGAAGGCTGCAAACGGCTTTTACAAGCTCACGCGACGAAGTATCATTTAACCCCTGCATGTGAAGTGAGAGGACTTTATGGGGACATCAAAGTAGCAAAGCCATGCAGTTAAAATTAACCCGCGGAAAACATAAAATACTGTAGATGTGGGTGGAATAAGACAACTTTGGTGAGAGGCTGAAGTTACTCCCAACACCTGGCACTTGAAACATACGTTCATCTCTCTATATCTGTACCTTCATCAGATTGAGAGGGCGATGTTGAAACAGCATTGATTTTTGTTATAGTGAACAAAAAAAACTAGCAAAATCATGAAGCGAGAATCCTCTTCCGGCAGAAGGACGAGTGACGGATGGCGACGTCCTCACAGATGACAACACTCGTTAGACTCTCTAAAGTGGTCGTCTCATCCTAATTCGCTAAAATAGCAAAAAACTGCCACAATGTCAGCGATAAGACGTCATTTTCTTTTGAAGAACTTTTATGAGCATGAATAATAATCGGGCCAATTGTTGGCTATTCTATTTCATAAGGAAGCGATGTAATCAAGCTCCAATTAACCAATGACTAAAATGGACTCGTGCCCTGCAGCTGTCTCTCTCAGGACACTTAACAAGCCCCCCCCCCCACTTCACTCTCTCCGCCATCAGGACACACACTCCTCCTCCTCCTCCTCCTCCTCCTCCTCCTCCTCAGAGTGTGCAGCTCGGCTCCATATGGGAGGAAGCATCACATGTGTCCGGCATGAAGAGAGCCATGAATCTCCCTCTTATGGATACATGTCACATGCTTTGTCCGCAGATGTGGAGGGGACGAGGGTTGTGGGGGGGGGTTCCCATACTGATAGAATTAACATGTGGAAATGACTAAACAGCCTTTATGTTTCTGATGCTTCATATTTCATGGGAGGCCTTTTTCTGGTTAATTTGCAGAATACGGTTAATTCTCCCTCTGAGCGGTACTCCTGGCGTAGTGCATCATTTGCGGACTGTTTGGCTTGCCCCTGCGTCGCCTCTATGTGTCCGTTTGCATGCAAACGTATGTCTGCGTGCGTGAATCACCCCTGTGTAACCACCTCCATGATGGGCTAATTGGTTTAGCAGCCAAGGGGCCAAAGGCCAGTGCAGCATAGCAAAACTCAACATGAACCTGATGTTGAAGGGAAGGCTTCCCTGCCTATAGGAGGGAAGCATGTGTGGGACAATTCCCCTTTTTACCACCCCCCCTCCCACACACACGCACACACTCCACTTTCCTTTTTCACTTAAAGAAACTCGCAGCATAAGAAAAGTAAATTCTTCACAGTGTTCTGGGCCGCTGTGCTCCAGACTGGGCTAGCACTAGAGGTAATCTCTTCCATTTTAACATATTTTGAGACCTTCTTCTGACGAGTGTCACATGCTATTACATTAATCTAGAATATTGAATTGGAAGCTTTTATGCACTATGAATAATATACACACTGTGATATTCAGGCGAGCCTCAACCTGCAGTATCAGCGGGCCCCTCAGTAAGGTTTGTGGAGCCTACTTTGTGTGGGGATCTGAGGGGATCATTTACCAGTTCCAACTCCATTACTATTCATGAGATGGGTAGGCTAGGGGCGAGGGATTAGGGACTCCCTTGGTGCTTGTTGTGCTGTAGGCTCGGGCTCAGGCCTCAGGCTCCGGGACAGGGGCTGTCTGGCACGGATGGTGGGTCTATTATCACCCTGGGACCCTTCTGTCCCACAGCAGAACACTTACTGGCAGCGCCAGCTAATGGAAACAGTATCTCTTGTTCCCTTTCTCCTTTTTTTAACCTCATCACCCTCCTCGTATCCTTCCCCCTGCTCTTTAAAAAAAAATGGGGAAGTTTTTCCCTTTCCCTATTTCAAAGTTGAAATGGTGTATTTCTATTGGCATCTGTACCGTGAAGTGCTAGGATGGCACTATATTTGCAGAAAAAAAGTACTTTCCCTCAACTCTGTCAATGCTTTGATCCTCAATTTTCCAAATTTCTAACATCCTCCGTTCCCCCTTCCCCTCCCAGGTGATGAGTATTCTGAGTAACCCCAGCGCCGTACCCTCCCAGCCCCAGCACGACTTTTCCATTTCCCCCCTGCACGGCAGCCTGGAGAGCTCCAACCCCATCTCAGCCAGCTGCAGCCAGCGCTCTGACAGCATCAAGGACAGCCTGGCTTCCACCCAGTCATACTGCCCCCCCACCTACAGCGCCACCAGCTACAGCGTGGACCCCGTCACTGCAGGCTACCAGTACAGCCAGTACGGCCAGAGTGAGTAAACCCTGCCTTGACACTTATAAACTGTATGTTTGTGGTGTTGTGCGAGTCATTCTTTTATATCCTCCTCTTAAATTAGGTAGATTTGGAGCAAATATGATTAAAAAAAGTATTTTTTATAAAACAGTAATCTGAAAAAAATCATGTGCCTCTGTGTCCTCCGGTGCTCCTAAAGACATCTGTAAGATTTTACAGAACTGAGGAAAACAACCAATCAGAGCTGAGCTGGAGCCTTGCCGGCTGTCTGTCAATCACTCGCTAACTCTGATCAAACGGTCAAACTAGGCAGTACTGATCAAATATGAATCAATATTCTGTAACTGTAATGGCTATTTCTCACCTCAAATGTTTTCAGAAACATCTTGTAGTGCACTGTTTAGCTGTAAAAATAAGAAAGTTTGTGACCCAGCAGCCATGTTGAGATCAGTTGAGGAAATACCAAGCACCACCCACCAGCCAGAACAAAGCCAATAGGAGCGCTCAATAGAAACGCTCTTTCTCTGAAATGACCTGTGATTGGCCAAAGTCTCCCGTCACGGGCTAGATTTTTTAAAGCCTGAAAACAGAGCCATGAGGAGGAGCAGAAGTCTAGTTTTCTCTCAGAACACTTACAATATACTGAAAGGTTATTGTGGAGTTTTTACACAATGATGCCAAACATATTCTGCCTACTGCAGGTTTAAGTTGACTAAATTTAAAAAGCGTATGAAGTGATGCCCAACTCCCAGGCAAGAGAGCCTCCTGACCTTTGCCCCTTGGTTGGAGGAGGCAGACACGTGCTCTTGATAAAGACCCCCCCCCAACACCATCCTCCTAGAGAGCTGCCTTAGTCACACCCCACTCCACTTGGATGGGAAAGAGGAGAGGGCCACTTCAAAGAACGGCACACCCTCAGGGGCCACAGTGTCCTCTTGCCCACCTCTCCCTCTCTTCTTCATCACACACACACACACACACACCCTCAGGGCAGGAAAGAGTTTGCTTTATTAGATTAGCATAATTGACTGATGCTGTCACAGCCATTCATAAGAGGTAAAATGAAGCACACTTCCCCAACAAGTCAGCCAGCGCCAGCTAGCCCACATTTGTTTGTATTTATATGCAGCTTCTAGCAGCGCTCCGCTGCATTGTGCATCTTTCTTTTTTTCTGTTGTTGTGCGGGAATGCACGTGAGCGCGTGCCAATCCGTCACGTTTTGTGTGTGCGTGTATGTGTGTGCGCACCAGTGTTTTGTCAGCGAGCAAAGAAACTGATGGCAGTGCGGATGTGAGCTGATGTGAGGTTAATTAAGATGGTGATTGAGCACAGTAGATGGGTAATGAATGGAGGAGAGAGGAGAGAGCTGCTGTCTGAGGATGAAAATGATCGGCCATGTGGAGTGTGGAGGGCATGAAATCAGAGATGCCAAGTGTAATGAAGACTGGCACACAGAACACACACGGGGAGCCGCCTGAGTGACAGCATGGAGACTTTACCAGGATGCACATGCTCCATGCCAGCGGCGTGCCAACCTCAGACAAGGGACAGGGGAGGGGTTTTTATCTTTCACTCTCTCTCTGTGAATTGTTTTCCCTTTGACTCACTCGCTTCTGCCACAACTTATTAATCAGAGGAATGAAATGAGAGTGAATGGGACGCACGTCACCTGTCTGACGTGTGCTTTTTTTCCTGTCGTTTCTGTGCAGCTGCTGTGGACTACCTGGCCAAGAACGTGAGCTTGTCCACCCAGAGGAGGATGAAACTCGGAGACCACTCGGCGGTGCTGGGACTGCTGCAGGTGGAGACGGGACAGGCCTACTAAAGCCCTCCCACCCCACCCCTAGGTCGCACCCTGCGCCACTCTCCTCCGCCCTCTGCCACCCTCCTCCATGCTCCATCAAGTCTGGACTCCCAACTCCAGCTCGCTCTGCAGCCGGGCCATGACATCAGCGCACAGACACGCAGCCTCGCTGAGAGAAAGTGACGCTCGCGAGTGTGACAAAAGCACAACGGGGGAATGGAACTAAAGTTTTCACGCCATTGTCAACCACCAGGCGGCTCTGCACCCTCTCTTCTCAACCTTTTAGGCGTCCCTGCCTGCTCCCTGTACTCTCCTTCCTCCAGCCCCAAACCCTGCTTTGTTTTCCCCCAGAAGGCCAGACGGGACCGAAGATCACCCGAGGATGGTCGGCCGCCTTGGCCCGGGTTCCTGTTTGTCATGGCTGCAGTCCAGCACACATTTAGAGCCATCAACAACATGTACTTTGACCTTGCTGTTCATAGTAGTTAACAAAGCCAATATCATTTGAACGACTCTTATTCTTGTTCCTTTTTGATATTGTTAAGATTATTGTTGCTGTTATATGATTATGGTTAATGTGATTTATGTTGTTCTTTGATTCCATTCGTATCTCTTTTCTCTGTTAGATGTCGGTGTGTAAAACACGACTGGATGATGAGTGTCTGTTGCGTGTGCATGTTTCGCGTGTCACACTAAGAGAGGATGATTGTTTTCCAAGCTGCTGCTCCTCTGCCTGTTCCCTGGGCTCTAATGTTCGTGAGCGATTTGACCTTCCCACTTTTCATATTCATCTTGACATTCCTAAAGAACTTGGCCACTCTGTGGGAAGTCTGGCTGGATGGATTCTGCAGGGAATTAAAGCAGCGTTTTGGCCGCCAATAGCTTTCCCCTTCTAACCTCCATCCCATCCTTAGCCGCGGTCCATGGGGAGGGCGGCATTGTTTGCAAAAACAGGATTGGGGAAATTAATGTATTTTGTTTAGAAATATGGACCTTGCCAAGGAGGGCTAACACAATCCCTCCCCCCCTCTACTCCTCTCAAATCCCATCTGCCAGGAAACCCTGTGTGACTTTAACAGTGTAAAGCAGATTAAAATCACACGAAAATAATGTCAAAGCTAATTCACAGTGACCCTTCCCATTTACCAGCCAGTATTTCTGTTTTTATATAGTGATTAGCTCATTTTGTAAATGCACCTTCAGTTGGTTTCCGCTCTCTCGGACTAAAACAAGCATTCCTTCGAAACATTCCTCCGTCTCCATCTACGAATAAACTACAGGCATTCCAGCGCTTTCTGTTATGAGATTAAAAAGTACACAAGCTGTGCCATTCACATGCACTCTGGAAAATCAGATAATCCAGTCAGTCGTGAAAGGGCACAGGTAACACCACTGATTGGCCCCCCTCTCTGGTTCGGACCCCCTCTAATCCTCCGCTTCGACGTACTCACTGAAATGTACAAAAAGAAGAAAAAGATTTAGTGGATACGAGACGTTTGTGTAGCACTCATAGTTGACTTTTGACACGATCCAGGACCAGCTGTTCCCTTGAGATGTGTGTGATGTTTTCTTTGGCATCAGTGTGATGATGATCTGGTCCTCAGTCGCCTTTCAAAAACTGTACAGTAGCTGGAGCAGATTGTGTATTGTTTGTTTATAAAGAGTATGTTTTATACTAAAACAAAACTATGTCGAGTGGTAGGTAAGCAAGGGATCTGTGGAAGTAAATGTTTGATTTGAGTTTCCTTAACTGGCTTGTTTTCTGTTGGTTTTGTTTTTAATTGTATTTAATTGGTTTACCTGTTTTGACCAAAAGTTTTGTTCCTGTTTTTGGGCCCAGGTCAAAACGAATTTGTATAAATTAGTAAAACATAATTTCCATAAAAAAAATGTTCCAATTAAAAAGTGTATAAAAGAGGATCAAACTGAGCTGAATGGAAAGTGAAAGCTTGGATAGACTCCCTGGACCACAGGACCGCTGTATATTAGAAAGGTGGTTGAAATGTGTGTTTTTGACCGCCTGATCTCACAGACTGAGTATTAGTGCAGACCAGACTTGACTGGACCATGGACCTGACACATCTGAACCCTGAGACTTTGGGTGTGGGACTTTACCAACGGTTCAGGATGGCGATGAAGCTGGCGAACGCGGCATCTCTGCTCTGGGAAACTGAATCGAGTCACGTTTGATTTGTGGACCAATAAGACTTCAGGAGAAGAAGTCGAAGCAACGCTGACTCCGCACTGAATCGCAGCAGCTCCGTCTGCTCCGCTTAGACGCCTCACTCATGTGTATATTTTAAAAAGGAAGAATTTTAGAATCGTCTTTAGTGTATCAAACCCATTTCTAACACTTGCGTCAATAAACATTTGGATATTTAAAGCATACGACTCCTTATCCCCCCTCCCCGTCTGTTTGACCCTTAACCTGTTTAGTTGCTTTCTGACATCTGTGCTTTGCTTTACTCCTTTTTCTGTTTCGCATGTGTGTATATTATCATGGTATAATTTATTCTGCTGTATGAAGTATTAGAGTAGTGGGAAACTTGTACTGGTATTTACTACCTTCAGCCTGTTGGTGTGTTTACTGTAACACTGGCGTAACTGTTATCAATTAAAGATCCAAAACTGATTCTGACATCTGTCTCTTTTTTATTGTGTGAGTTGTTTTTCTGTCCAACTAAAATGGAAGGAGTCTCTGTATGTCTGTTTGTTGTTCATCCGATCAACTTCACACTTGGCAGGTGTATTGCTGAAAACCAAAGGAAGTGCAGTGTTGAGTGTGAAGATGTTTGGATGAGCGGTTCTTGAGAAAGCAGCAACACCGGAGACTAAGCAATCTGCCAAACACGCACCGCACTAGCCTCTTTAAAACTTATTACATTTTGATTTCAGGTGGTTTCAACACGTGTGAGTTTGTGAAAGAGTGTGATTCGTCAATTAATTGATTACATTAAACAAATCTACAGCAATATCTATAACTGATAAATTATTTAAGTCATTCTTTAAACAAAAATGACAGAAATTCTCTGCTTTCAGAAAGCTTTCATCTGCCCAGCGGCCTGCTATCACAGACTGTATTCAAAGCTTCAGTAGGCAGTATATTTTTGTCGTCATTGTGCAAAAATTCCATAATAACCTTTCAGCATATTGTAATTCAAGTGTTCTGAGAGAAAACTAGACTACCGCACCTCCTCGGCTCTGTTTTCAGGCTTTAAAAAAACACAGGTCATTTCTTTGAGCGAGCGTTCCTATTGGCTGTGCCCCGGTCATGTGATGAAAACTTGGCGTTCCTTCAACAGATCTCAACATGGCAGCCGCATCACAAACTTTCTCATTTTACAGCTAAACAGTACACTACAAGATGATTCTGAAAACATTTGAGGAGAGAAATAGGCATTAACGTAACTGAATATTGATTCATATTTGATCAGCGCTGCCTAGTTTGACCGTTTGATCAGAGTTCGTGAGTGATCGACAGCCTGCTCTTATGGCCACAGACCTCAGATCAGCTCTTACTTCTTGTTTTCGTCCGGTAAGTGAAATCTTGCAGATGCCGTTAGGAGCAGCGGAGGACACAGAGGCACCTGATTTTTTTCAGGTTACCTGTTTCATGTACTACTGTCACGATATAGCGACCGTTTTATTAAAATACCTTTTTTGAATCATATTTGCTCCAATCTGGCCTACTTCAGCTGTAAGTCATTTTTTAAACAAAAAACAATGCTTTCAGGAAGGAGTCTCTGTCTGTCTAACTGTATGTCTGTTTGTCCTTCGATTTGCCCATCCGATCGACTTCACACTTGGCAGGTGTATTGCTGAGGACCAAAAGAAGTGCAGTGTGGAGTGTGACGTTGTTTGGATGAGCGGTTCTCCAGAAAGCAGCAATACCGGAGGCCAAGCCATCTGCCGAACGAGCACTGTACTAGTGCCTTTAAAACATATTACATTTTGATTTCAGGTGGTTTTACCATGTGGGGAGTAGTGTGATTGGTTAGTTGATCTATTACATTAAATTAATCTACAATAATAATAATATACAATATCTATAATTGATTAATCGTTTAAGTCATTCTTTAAACAAAAATGACAGAAATTCCCTGCTTTCAGCTTCTCAAATGTGAGAATTTTCCGTTGTATATCATGGTGAATTGAATATCTTTATATTTTGAGCTATTGCTCGGACAAAAAAAGCAGTGTGAAGACATCACCTTGGGCTCTGATAGGTGATTTTCTGTATCTTCTGACATTTAATAGACCAAAAATGTAATGATTGATTAAATCGAGTTGCAGCCCTAGTGTGAAATTTCAAGATTCTCTGTTCATCATATGCACAACAATTACAGCAAGCAGTCGTTGGCAATGGAAATCTTGGGTCTCAGGTATACCCTTCAATAATGCTCATTAAAAAATTTATAAAAAAGGAAAATCACACAAGTAAAAGCAAGTTTATGAGTGCACCTGTGCACATACTGTATACATATACAAGTACGTATATACACATAGCCTGTGCTTGTGTGTGTCCTCCATGTGTGTTCAAGTCCATTAGTGGAGGCCACCAGTAGACTGTTCCAGTGCTGGTGATGTGATTAGGGAGTGATGAGAGCTCAGACAGCCCCGACTCAGAGACGCAGACCGAGAGCGTGTCTGGTTGCAGCTGTAGGAAGTCATTCATTGTGCCCGCTGACCAGCAGCACTCTCCTCTCCCGCCGCTGACCGAGGAATGTTGTCTGCAAATCTCTGCGGTATGGTGTGAATGCAGGGGAACTAACCGGTGTGCTGTGGAAGCATCCGCTGTGTTTTATATTACACTTGAGCTCATTCACTTTTTACATCAGCACTGCTGGAGGTATGTCAAAGGTATGTTCATTCAGTCCTGACACACACTTCAAACATGTTGGATATGCAGCCATAAAATGCCTATAATCTGGTGTAAATTAGTAAAGACAGCACATCATGCCAAGTTGGATTTACATTTTACATAGTGCAAAATCATAACCAATACTTTACTGTTCATTTGCAAGTAAATGAAACCAATTAAAGGCATCACTAATCACAAGTATTAACATCATTAACATCAAATTGTATTAGGAGATAGATTTTGATGCTAAATAAAGTGAGGCCTCATCTGAATAAACTTCTATTCAGACTGTTATCGTGAGGTAACTGCCATTCATGTTTCATACTTGAGAGATTTGAAGAGCCTCAGCTCGTATAAATAGACGCAGAATATTTAGTATTCACTTTAGATGTACAGATTCAAATCAGCCTCAAACTGCAGCGTTATCACATCATCGAGGCTCAGTTCAGTTTGACGCAAGTGGAAATTCTCTTCAGTGTCTAATTACAAAACACATATTAAAAAAATAATAAAAACAGTGTTGTTGGGCTCTGGAAAAGCATGTCAATAAGGCAGGGTCAACAAACTAAGTTGATATTTTTTAGTTCACTCTGAAGGGTTTCAGTGAATCCTCTCAACATATTTAATATGCACTGTCAGGTGGCTCTTTGTCTGCTGTGTGTCATCCCTCACATATTCCTCTAAAAGTTTGTGTTCTGGTTGTCCAGATTAGACCTTGGCATGTGCTATGGTTGTCCCCTTTGCTCCAGCTCGTCTCCTGAGGTGCCGGCCCGGGAGTTTTGTCTCCCTCCGGTCTGCTGTCACTCAGACTGGACGAGGTGGCAGCTCAGGCGCTGGTGTGTGGGAGAGCTTTGTGACACTTCCCTCATCTCCCCCTTTGATCCCCTAATTGATTGACTACAGGAGCAGAGGATAAACAGAGCCCACAAGAGCCGATTCCACTCGCCTCTCTGGAGTGGTTTAGATAAAGTGCAGAGGCCCGAGCTCTCCGCTCCTCCTCTCCCCTCTCTCTCTCTCTATATGGACATAGGGCCATTGAAGGTGGCTCTGTGCCACGGTAGCTTAGCCGTGGGGCTGTGTCCTCAGGCCCGGGGCTCGCGTACTGCCCCTGTGCATAAATGGCTGGCGGTAATGGGTTTGTTTAGATCACAGGGATGGAAATGAAACTCCTGAGCCTCGCCGTCGAGACCAGGAGGCCCTATCGCTCAGGAGGAGTCACAGCCTCAGCCTGGTCATACTCACTTTCAAATTGAGCCATGGAATAGAGGCCCTGATTCAGATCTAATTTAGGAGCAGGCTCCTGAACCTGGCCATGCTGTGATAAATAGCCTGCCGCTGCTGAAGACTCAGGGAAGCCATGAAGAAGAAGAGCCAGCGAGGGCCTCCAAGTGCAGAAAAACAGGCCAAAAAAAATATGTCCCCATTTTAAAGAAAATATGTGTTTGAAAACATGACTTTAGAATGATTTACAGCAGATATGATAATTATATTCTAATTTTACAAATCTGTCTTCAGAAAGAGAGTTCAGAGCCGTGTGCAGGTATGCTAAGAAATGATTAAGAGATGCTCTGGGGGTCTTGGTTTTATTCTTTGAGATTATGTGTCACGGGGAGTAAAAAGCTCCCAGCTGTCGCCATGAAAGCACTTACAGTATAATAATCCCCCAAATCCTGTAATTATGCCAGCATACGCCGTGTACCTGAGCCTCAGCTTTGTGCTCGTCACCTCAAGGATCCCACTGACACAGACACAGACGCACAGCTTGGTGTGCATATATCTCCCACCCAACTGAGTGCTTTGCATAGGGAGGGGATCTTATTTTCAGAACATTTGAGGTATTTTGAATTTCATGGTTACCCCTCTCAGGTATTACAGATAGACAATCTGTCATGTATAAGGAAAAAGCAGGAGCTCAAATGGGGCATTGTCATAGCTTAAAGTCGTCTGATTTACCAAGAACTGATTCCCAATTATAACATATATTTTACTTATGTTGTTTACATTTAATTAAATGAGATATAACTTATTTGTCTAATATTGCAAATACAAGTGTGCACATACTTGCACACACACACACACACACAAACACACACCAATGCACACCTCCCTTAAAGCAGTTTAAAAAAAAAAAAGAAAATGGAGAAGAAAAAAGTCCAAGTAAAGTTGTAAATCTAAGAAATCTGAGCGAGATAAAAATCACTGTGAAGCCGAGCTTGATTTACATTTGAAATCTGAGCTGTGCTCTCAAACTAATTAATATTAATAACAAAATGGAAATGAGTGCAGTGGCGGCCCTAAGTGAAGAACAAGCTGGGTGCATTCAGTCAGGAGATTCATATATAAGCCCTTTCTCAGGAGAGGTGGGCTCCAAACAGGCGTGACGGCGGGGCATAGACCGCCATACACAGCGACAATTTTTCTAGATAATAGCCTATCACGCAGGATACAATTTAAATTAAAAAATGCAATTTTCACCTTGAAATGAACAAATGATTACAGTTTCTACACAAATTAAGGCATCCAGGCTGTGCCTCAGTACTGTGCCAGGGCCATGAAACCTGACATAATTACCATGAAATACATTTTCAAATATTTGTATTTTGTCCATCGCTTTAAAACATGCCACTCTGCCTTCTGTGGGTTTGTGATCTCACCTTCTGGGGGAAATACATAAAAAAGGAGAGAAAATCATCAGAGATGAAAAGCTCTTCAACAGGAGAGATAAAAATGTGGAAAAAAACAACCTCCCATACACACAGTAAATCAGCACGGCTCTGCACAGCGGCCCCCGGAGCTATCTCTAAAAGCCAAATTACTGCTCCTTATCTGAGGAATCATATCTACTAGTTATCTGCTCCTGAGATAGGCTCCTCTCTCTCTTTCTCTCTCTCTCTCTTTCTCTCTCTCTCTCTCTCTTGTGCCTTGTGCTCATCGCTAGAAATGCTATTTATTTGTGATTACAGACGCCCTTTGAATAAAAGATGTTTGTGTTTGAGATCCAAAGTTTCGGCAGATTGTGAACTCCTCAGATTCTTCAGAGAGGAGAGTATTGAAGGCAGAACACCTTATTTGGGCAGGGCTGCTAGGGGTGGTCTGCTGCAGAGAGAGGGATGAAAGTGTAGCCGATGGGAAATATGAGACAAGACCTCAAAACTTCTCTGACGCTTCATATCACACATGCTTTCGGAGGGGATTCATACTGAGATGAGGTGTCGAATTGACTTTAAATGCAGAACCTTGTGTTTGAAACACATGGAGACAGGAAGTTCTGGCATGTGTTCTGCAGAAAGCTGCCAAAAGCTGCAAAGTTTGGAGTTTTTGGAGTTTCGAGATATTAGTAAAACATAATGTTTCTAGAAAATCAATGTTGATGTAACACATGTCGGGAACTACCACAAACTAGAAGGAGAAACAAACACGGTATATCCAAATGTTGAGCATGACCTTGAATCAATGGACACTAATATTCATTGTAGTATTCAGATTCATAATCACATATTCTCTTCACTTCTCTTCAGACTAACAAAGGCTCAGACTGTGAAATATATATTTTTTTAAGAGTATATTTATTGATTTCCAAAGGGTCAAACAATCAGGGATTAAGGAGCATAATACAAATATGTACCCTCTTTTCCAACGTACTCTCGAAAAAGAACATGTTCTCCACACACGAGAGCCAAAAACAAAATAAATAAAATTATATATATATATATATATACAGTATGTAAATATATATATATATATGTATATGCGTAGAGACCACTCCTAAGCGCCTGCCCCGTTATCTCCATTATAGAGCAGAAAGGGGTCCAACACTGTGATCATTTTGCAGGGGTATAAAGATGTTCACTTTCCCACATCATCTACTCTCATGGTTGCTCTTAAACATTTTGATTTCCTTTCAAAGAATTCTTCCAAAATGGAAACAAACCAAGAAAATGGCTCCTGATCCAAAAATCAGCAACTACTTCTCACCCCACTGACAGATTCTTGAACATGTTTTGAGCAGAGTAACTTTTTTAAGACGGAGTGCCGTCGAGTGGACGAGATGATCTTTTTTCCTCCTTCCATTTCTCACCTTCCCTCTCTCTTTCCCTCCATCTGTTGAAGTCCCTCAGCCAGAGAGGCTGCACATCAGATTTCAATAGTTGACCTCTTAATGCTGAGGTCAGCGCTGCACCGGCAGCGATTTCACACTCAAGATGAAAGGGAAATGAACACTGAGGATGCTGGGGGTGACATGGGGGCCCTGACCACGCTAGCCATTGCCACTCTAACCGCTTCACTGCACCGGGCTGAGATCTGAGAGGAGCCTGAGGAGGAGGTTGTGCTCAGATTGAGGTTTTGCCACCTGTATAACAACGGTTCAAGCCACTGACCTAAGACAGATATGCACTGATTGGCTTTCAGCGATGTTCAAAAAATCCTCTTGTGCTATTGATTTCTGATGAAACTAACAGGAGCAGACGCACGTCAAGTACCGCCAGGTCTGGAGAGCTCAGCTCCCATGTGACTGAATCTCAGTGTCTCTACGAGCTACTGAACCCTGACAGATTTTTCTTTTCCACCGATGAGCCGGGGCCATCTTAAAAAAGTGTCCTGATGCTTAGCGTCAGACATCCCGGGCCCGGGCCTGCCTGCCCAGTTACAAACCGCTCGTTACTGGTGCATTTCTCTGAGGCCATTATTGAATGAACAGTGAGACAAGGCTAGCACTGAATGGACAGTTTGGTTACACCGCCGTGAGGCTTGAGCTCCTCAGAGTAATGTACCGCTTAAGTACCTGTCAGCTTTATAAAGGAGGGAGTCGACTGTGTAAATGTGTGTGTAAATAGAGTGTCAGATCAGGACCCCAGGGAGCGGAGGTGGGGAGTGTGCATGTGTGTGTGTGTGTGTGTGTGTGTGTGTGTGTGTGTGTGTGTATGCTCTTTTGTTCACTGATGCATACGTGTGTGTTAGTGTGTGTCACAATAATGATCATTTAACCCTCCTCAGCATTCCCCAGGGCTCCACGTTCCCCTTTAGACTTCACAGTGCTCCCGGCTCCCTCTCTCTCTTTCCTCTCCCTTTCCTCTCTCTCTCTCTCCTCTTTTTCTCTCTCTCTCTCTCCTCTCTCTCTCTCCTCTCTCTCCTCTCTCTCTCTCTCTCTCTGCCTCCTCTGTCTGCTCCTCACGGCTGGGCACAGTTGGAGAGCAGCTCCTTATTCATTCATGAGAGAGGCACCGGATAAATAAAAAGGTTCATTACTGTGCTAAAGTGTTACTAATGACATGTACCTGCCACTGAGCACCTCCGAAAATCTAATGTGACACACTAGAATGGAAAATCTATTCTGCCGCGCCGAGGCCTCCAATGGCGCCAGCACATACTCTATGGAAATTTCTCCCCGCTTGCCCTCCAATTGTGTCTCTCTAAAACCAATATTTACAATCCCATAGCCATTATGTCCTACTACGCCCTCTGCGCCTGCTGTTGCGACCTCCGTATTAGCTGAAAATTGGACTTTGCAAACTTAGCAGGGGGGGAAGAGACTCTTCTCGTAGATGAGAGGGGGCAGCACCAGGGGACTCAGCATGAGGCCCGCGGTGCCGCTCAGCTCCCTGCCGCCTCAACCCTGCACCGACAACACCCACCAAATGGCAAAACACAGATACAGAGAAACGTATCGTGCCACATGCCATCATCTAGTCTCTTCAATACAAAGTGTGTAATAATCAAATGCTAATAAAACACTAACTGGCTCTTAGACAGATACCTTATGTCTGAATTTAAATCATGAAAACACTAAAAATCGACTTTGTGTTGTTTCACTCGAGAATCTGTCACTTGATCACGTTCATTCTGCCACTGGTTTATAGGCTACATGCAAATTAGCACTTAAGCAGCAAGAATGCTTTTGCAATTGTCTGATTACAACACGTTCTCATCCCAACTCGTCACATACTGACGCTTTGTCAGACCCCTCGGCGTCACTTTTGCAGTAAACACGTGCTTAATCTTGTGAATTAAACAAGAACACTTGTCTAGGTTCAGGTAATAAAACCATTATAGTTAGGTTTAGGAAAAAGGCAACATGGTTGGGCTTAAAATTACTACGTTTGTACAGAGAAAATGACACTGAGCGTTGTGAACAGGGGACAAGAACAAACATTTGATTGTAACGTGAAAGTGAAACGTAACGCACGGGACACAAACAGCGGTCTCCTGTTTGTTGGACCCATCCACCTCCCCTCCCATCCGCTCTTAAAGCTACGTCACCACACTCCCAGTGAACTTTCCCTCAGCGTTTAATATTGACGTGGATGGGTTTTCATTGTAGTTAATGGAAAGCCCGGTGGGTCTAACGCTGACGGCCGTGACAAAGAACCAGTACTTGACGCTTTTTGGAATGAGAATGGGCTGCTAATTAATAAAGACAAACAATAGAATTGATAGGAGAAAGGCTGTATGAAGAAGCCCCCATAGCACCTACAGTAACAATGCTTAATGTCTTTGATGGCACAATTCAGTGCTGTTTAAAGCAACGTAAGCAACGTGTCTTTAAGACGGTTTAAATCAGATACATATACTGTGTGGTTCTCTATAATAGCAAAACATAAAAGTTGTTTTCTTATTCCATCACAATTGTCTTTTATCTAACAATATAATTTTGATATTTTTGCAGGCACATACAATCTAATACATTAATTGACTGGCCTTTAGGTTTATAGAGGCACATATTTGTAAATAAGGGGAATAAACTACTGTACTATATGTCAAGCAAACTGATATTGTTAAATTGTTATGTGCAAACTTTTAGGTAACATTTAGGTAGGTAAATTCGCATTGCATATTGCAATCAGAGAGTGTGTTGCTGAGTTTGCCAAACTTCCCCTACATTTTTTAGGAGCCGTTATAAGTCAGATGCTCACCCATAAAAACACTACTGAATTTAAGCTTTTAAGCAGAATTCAAGCATAGATAGATAGATATACACACTGATGGCAGAGATAGATACTTTATTCATCCCCATGGGGAAATTATTTTGCAGCACAATCACAAGGCCTAGACCTACTCGTACTCATATTTGCACATTGGAACAAGCGCCGAAACATAACATATTACGATAACATTTCCTTTACATGGTTATACAGGTTTAATGCCAGTTTCTGGTGCAATGCAAATAAGCTACAAAATATGCTGAACGGATGTGAAATGTAAAATGTACTCGTGTACAAATTAGTTTAAAATATGAACCAAGTTTTCATCCTCCTGGGTCCTCTAAATGATAAACACAGTAGCACATTGGTGCAATTTTACTATTTCCCACAATGTTCATTTGCATAAAAAATAAAGTATCTGAATACACAATCTTCCCCTATATTATTAGATTATTAGATTTTGCAGGCCTTATCACTTGTCGTCTGCATCCAGAGGTTTCCAGAGGTGTGAGTGTCAGTCAGCTGTGTGTCTCTGTGGTTGTTGTCGAGCTAAAAGACTTGTTGCATCTTTAAAGAGCTCAGTATCTAATTGAATCACGGGCTCCATCAGTGTCTCAGCAGAGTCTTAAATGACTCTTTGCTCAACATGTCTGCCCATTTCCACTGATTAATTCATACGAAGCCAAACGAAATGTTCTGCCTTGTTTGTCATGTTACATCCGAGCCCTGCAGTCTTTCCCCCCATCAGAATGAGTGTTTTTTAGACTGCAGCAAAAACAATGAAATATAAAGCAGAGGATTCATATAAATAATAATATAATTCAAGTATTATATTCAGAACACAAATAGATTTTCAGGGTGATAAAATTCGAATTAATTTTTAATAATTTAATAATAATTTGCATATCATTATATAACATCTACATAATTTCTATATATCTACACCTGAAACCAAACCCTAAACTGCAAACTGCAAACACAAAGCACACATTGGTATATCCAGATGTACGTAAACAAAATGCATAATTTCACACAATCTTCGCTGTAAAATTGTATTCCAAATGAATGGATCTCGAAAACTGTAATTATTCTCCTCTTGAGTTTTTTTTTTTTTTTTAACTAAAGGTCACACACTGCCATTCATGTTGAAAAGAATGAAATAAAAAAAAAAGACTAGTGGGAATTTCACAGGGCACAGGTAGACCCACGTTATTAGACACAACGCAGAAAAAGGCAACATCAAGAACAGGAACAATTTAATACCCAACATCTTCCGAAGCAGAACAGATTTAGCATCACTGCACAAATCTGCCTGTGTTGTAGTACACTAATTAAATGAATTATTCAGATTATTTAACATTAGTGATGCATGGACATTTGGTCAAGCTAAGAGTCCAGAGTGGTTATAACCTAACAGCAGATGGAAATGAAAACAGAAAACCAGTCCAGTTCGATTTGATGTTTTCTAATATTATTATTATTTAATTTTTTAAATAATGCCCTCTAACCGTGATTAAGCAGTGTTTTTGCCACAACTAATATGACCCAACAATCCTACGGATGGTGAGTCTGATCCCAGACCTTTTCTGGAAAAGTAGCCTATAACTCCTCGGTAACACTTAATTTTACAGGTCTGCAAATTTGATAGTAATTAGGTGATAATAAAGTAACCTATTTGAAATTTCTATGGAATTACTGCCAAATTCCCCCAATATTTACCTAAAAAATTATCAAAAATACACTTTATTATAAACATTATTTAATAATTATAATCTGTTTCAGCTATTTCCCAATAGCTGATAATTTATTTAATACATTTCCAGGAAAAGAATGCAAAGTTGATTGATATGCTTTATTTCCATGTCTGCTGATAAATAGATAATAATTTGCAAATAACTTCTTTGAAATTTCTTTAAAAAACTCCCTGAATCATTACGCTAGTTACCAGATAAAATTTGTATGGACAATAAGTCACACAATGGTGAGATTTGTGCCTGATTAGAAGTGTTTTCTATTAGTTTTGGTAAGTAATTTTCAATAAATTTTGAGGTAAATATTGGGTTAATTTGGCAGTAATTCCAAAGAAATTTCAAACAGTTTACTTGCTAATTATCTCCTAATTACCATAACATTTGCAGACCTGTAAAATGCAGTGTTATGTGGGAGTTATAGGCTACTTGTAGCTGAGGCCACAGGCTGTAAGAAGGAGGTCTGGTTCTGTAACCAGCCAGCTGTTACTGGTTACATGTGGGTGGGCTGTTGTTGTTTGGTTTTACACTCAAAAACATGTGTTCGTTATTGTGCTGAAGAGAAATTAAAAAAACCCAGCTCTGTCTCGCTGCGTGATGCAAACCGCCTCTAAAAACCACAGAAGAAAAAGAAGGCTCGCAGTGCGCCTGCGCAAGCATTAGACGTTAGAGCAAGGCCTATGGAAAGGAGGCTGGGTCACGGGCGGACATGGGTCTTGGGGTATGGGGTATAACACATGCGCAGCGTAATTAAAGCTGCAGTCGTACGTTGTGATTGGCTCAATTTCGGCGAGTGCAGGCCAGATTTTACTGCGCATTTGTTATACCCCCAAAGATATGACGCGTTGATGACGCGTGACCCAGCCTCCTTTCCATAGGCCTTGCGTTAGAGGCGGAAGTTTTTTATATAGTAAGATTTTGGTGGAAATGCATGGTTTTGGGAAATAGTGAGCATACGAATGGATAAACAAGACTTGGAATATACTGCACGAGTTGTGTGAGAGTTTGTAAACAGGTTTGATATAGTTTTGCTGTAGTTAAACGTGGCCTCCATTTACTTAAATTCATCAAGGATTTACTCTGTTGTCGATTCAACGGAAGTTGTCATTCCGAAAGTTTTCTTAAAGAATTAAAGCTAACAACGTGGTGAGTAATTGATATACTTATTATTATACTAATGTTGTCAATATGTGTGTGAAGTAGGCTAAGACAGTGGTTCCCAAAGTGGGGTCCTTGAGGGGGGTTCCAGGGGGTCCCCATTAGTAACATGATGACAGATTGTATGACTATTTTGGTCATGGGTTTAATACTTTCTGTAATAACTATGGCTGTCAATTGATTAAAATATTTAATCATGATTAATCACATGATTGTCTAGAGTTAATCGCAAATTAATTTCACATTTTTATCTGTTCTAAATGTACCTTAAAGGGAGATTTGACAAGTATTAAATACTCTTATCAACATGGGAGTAGGCAAATATGCTTGCTTTATACAAATGTATGTTTATATTTATGATTGGAAATCAATTAACAACACAAAACAATGACAAATATTGTTCAGAAACCCTCACAGGTACTGCATTTAGCATAAAAAATATATTCTCAAATTAGGCAACATGGCAAACTCAAGACTCGTGTGTACCCATAGAACCCCTTTTCACCCCTTTGAAAATGGTCATGCCAGTTTTTCCTTGCCAACGTTTAGCACAAGTTCAGAGTGTTATTTAACCTCCTTCACAACAAGTTAGTATGACCTGGTATAAATGTATTCTTTAGGTTTTCTATTTCCATATGATACCTGTATCTTCACTCTAGGTTTAAAACTGAGCCCGCTACAACCTCTGAAAGATCGATTGCGTAAATGCATTAAAGAAATTTGTGGCGTTAGTCAAATTTTTGTTAAGGTGTTTTATTGCTTTAACTTTGACAGCCCTAGTAATAACACATCTAAAAGCAAAAAAAAAAACAGATGGGGGACCCCGGGACAAAATCTTGACACGGTTGGGGGTCCTTGGTCTAATTTGGGTCAGTTTAGGTGTCCTTGACATTGAAAAGTTTGGGAACCACTGGGCTCGGCTACTCCTTTAAATACTCTTCGGTGTTGTTAGATCACAGACCTTTTGGTAGCCTGCCTCTATAATGACCCCCTCCCAATGCTTCCTAAGTGAAACCTAAGTGACCTAAGGGTCCTATAAAGCACATTAGCCACTCTAGCAGGCAGATCATTTAGACCAATATGAGGGGCCTCCATCACTCCACCAGTCCACTGAAGCAGCTCCATCCAGGATTCGACACAGCTGTAAATATTCATATATGATGATTTCATGATGACACATGGAATATGTGTATATTGGAGTTAGTATTTGTTTTAGCTTTATTTTCTGTCGCTTTCAAACACCAGGCAGATTTGTCATTTATGTCTTCATATTCTGAAACTCTAAAATTAGGACTTGATTGAGTGTACATTTGCTGCACTGTGTCTCTTTGAAAAGCCAGCTCAGTTCCTTATTCAGCAGCCTGTTCAGTGAGTGATTGACTTTTCCCTGAGCAGCAGCCCTCCAGCAGATGAAGGAACAGAGCTTAAACCTGTTACTGTCAGCTTCTCACCTGGATCATAAGAGCTCCTGCTCGGAGCATCAAACCAATATCCTCCCATTCTTCGCCCAGCTGCCCAGGATTCACAGCAATAGCTTTTCACAAAGACCAGGGCAGAGCGCGGCCCGTGTTATCTTATTGAGTTACCTGTAGCTAAGCTCTGAGCGAGCACACACAATGGCAGCCGGTTAATGACAGCGCAGGGCCTAACCCTTGTCCCGGCCTTTCCCTGAGCCTCATTTCCGCGCGGCGGCTGCCATTTCACAGCTGTTAGCCACAGACTCTCTTTGTCATGATTAAGGACAAATTAATAGATGCCTCCTGGTAATCAGCTTTCATTAGGGCTGTCAAACCGTCAGTGGCGTTCGCTCAGCGCGCTGGACACGGGATGATCACCTCCCAGTTGAGAGACACTACAGCTGGCTGTGGCGCTGCCTCTCTCAGCTGCCGTATTTGTGTGCTTGCCTGGTGTGGCTAAAGTGTGGGTAACCAGTGCATTAGCACGCTCCTTCGTGGCACAAGTGCTTGTAGTTGGTGCATTAACAGTGCTCCGTGTGGAGCTGCGAGATGGAGGTCATCGTGGGAATGACATAAAGAGTAGTCTTTCTGCTGGGTGTAATTGGCCCCAGCATGCTGAAAATGGACTGTGAAATGTAAGGGGGGGTCAAATAATTGATTTTCCCCCGAATGCAGAATCCAGGGCAGGGCTGTTTAGTGAGTAATTTACAAGAGCAGTTCAGCCCGGGCTGACTGGCATATCTGTTGAAAGTTCCCAGGGGCACAGGAGGAGATAACACACACCTGAGACCCTGGAGCAGATGGACAGCAGTCACTGTGCTACTCAGAGGGCAGAGAGGATTCACATCAAACTTCCCTCCACACATCTATGTATGCAGAGGGGATGTACGTGCACACACACACACACACACACACACACACACACACACACACACACACACACACACACGTACTCCGAGGATGATGGACACACGCTATTGTATGTAGAAATAGACTCTCTCCTCTCACTCCGTCCACCTCTCTCTCCCTCTCTCTCTCTCTCTCTCTGCAGCATTTCTGGAATTGATGAAATAAACTCATCAGACTTCCAGCAAGTTTGGCATTGTGCGAGAGAGGAGAGAGCTGAAGTCATTTCAGTATGTAGATTTCAGACTTAAACCCATAACCGTGTTGCGTGGTGCATGACCACCCCCACCTGCTGGAGAGAGAAGGCTGGGGTGTGCATGATGGGATAGGGACGTCTGTGAGACAGGATATAGCCTGGTCCTCTGTATGTTTAGTGATTTTTTTTCCCCCTCCACCGCAGCCTAAGGGAATTAAGACAATAGCCTTATGTCAGATAGCATAATCTAGTGACAAAATGGCGTTTTATTTGCTGTGCCAAAATTGGGCTGAAATACACGTGTAAGCTAATTGAGAAGAAGCAGCCGCATATAGCCGTCTGCATTGGTTTCATCTGCGATTTGGAGAATTTCTCGTTAGGTAAAAAGATGAGTGACGATTGTCAAGATCCATGATCTCCGTAATTTGGATATATGGAAAACACAATGATCGGCTATTGTTGTATTGTGGCGGAAAGTCATAGCTGTCAGAAATGTAGATGAGCCACCTAGAGCTGGTACATTGTGCTCATCACAACAAGGCATTTGTATGCCGCGCAGTCAGCGCTCTTCAATTTTCTTAAGCATCTCGGTAAATTGCACCAAACAATTTTCAAGATCAATTCCGGCGTCGAAAAACAATGCACACAAATCCCAATCTTCAACCCATATTGTGCTGGAGAGGGCCCCTGTGTTTGCATGAAGGTAATTACAGTGGGATTTGATGTTGTGGTGTGCCCAGAATTCTCCAGCTTTAGATCAGGCTCAGGGTGCTCCACCCCATTAATACTCCATATGGGGAACCCAGCTGTGATCAGAATTGGAAGAGCGGGAGGGGAAATCGATTTCATTTGCGGGATTATTGATGTAACCGAGATGCCGTTTGTATGAAACATAAAGTCTCATTTCAGAGGTTATGGATAAAACTGGATTGAGGGGGCTGTGCTGTTTGTTTTATTCAATGAAACATTACAGAAACAGAGGAGTCAATATACACACACTGCTGTACTGAACATCACCCGCATTGCACCACATTAAAGCTTTCGGAGCGAGTTTTTCATATCTGTCCGCCTATACTGAAACTACTGCGTACAGAGCATGTGGAGAATCTATGCATTAAAGGTGGAGAAATCAATGTGTAGTTTAATAGATGTTAATGTGGAGAAATAAAAGTGATTTACTGCATTGCAGGAGGTAAAAAAGAAGAAAGGGGAGGGAGGGTGTTTCAAAGCAACACATAATGTTGGCAGTGAGAACTGACCTGGCATTCAGCCCTTTTTCACCCTTTGCCAAACTTCCCCGTCCACCTGTTCCCTACATTTTTTTAAGGAGGCTTTATAAGTCAGGCTGATGTGCTGGCGAGCACCTCGCCCATACATTAAAAACAGTATCGGACTTTCCCAGGGTTCGGATGGCCCAACAGCTGGATCTTTCAAGTGAATCCATCCCTCTCTTCTCCTATATTCCTCCTTCTTCTCTTCTTCCTCCTCTGTGCCCAGTGCGAGACCATTGTAATTCCCACACGCATAACAGCAGCAGTTGGAGTGATGGCGAGCCAGATGGGAACGCTTTTTTTTCCGGGTTCGCAGCATTCCTCTGATGACGACAGCGGGGTCAAGACGAGGTAAAGTCTTTTATAAAATATTTCCTTGTACCTTTGATTAAGCTGCGCATACACTGTACCATTTTAGAAATGTTAGTTGTTGTGTAACTCCTACTGTATGAGTAGATCGTTTGCGACGCAAAGCCAAAGGTCACGATTTATGAGCTCACGCTGTACGGTCCGAACGTCAGCCACGACCTGAGTGCTCACATTGTACGATCGTCGGCCGGCGTACCATTCTGGCTGTTGACATTTGTCAATAAAGATTTGTTTGAAAGCTCCGAGGCAGATGAAGTTTGTTTGCCACAATGCTAACAAGGCAGAAACGTGCTGCCTTCATCATATGTACTATCCTGTCTGCTGAAACATCTGAAAAAGATGCGCTGGCGTATATGGACTCGCAGGTGGCTAGGAAGACGTGTATGGCAGAGAGAATGGAGGTAAGTTAGCTACGTTTTACTATATCTATAGTACATCGTTATCTTGATAGCTACGCTCTGATTACTGTAAAGAAAGCATAAATAAGGCGCTGACGTTGGGGAAATCGGCCCGTGGTTCTGCTTCAACTGTGCGAGAGCCTTTGGACGGCCAACCAAAATTTCTGACAAGTCAGAATTTCATCCGACTGTCCGACGGCCGGTCTAATCGGTCCTCGGCCCGACAAAGCTGAAATTCGATCCGACTCTAAAATGAGTCGTGCGGCTATAACTTGGGGCAGGAAACGGGCTAAAATCATACAGTGTGCCAGCTTTACACTTTATAGTCAGAGAAAGAAATTCTGTCACACAAAGATATAAAACTTCTGTAACATTTGCTGTAAGATATATAAAGTTCACATAAAGTTCTTCCATCAAAGAGTTTTGTTAACAACTGTTCCTGGTCATCAAATTAAGGGACGGAGGTGTTCGTGGGCAGTCTTCTTCCTCCCAGACTTACCGTCCTTGTTCGGAGCAGATGTTCAGAGTGTTCTGGTGTCAGTGATGGGCAGTGTAAAAGCAGGCTTACACATGTCACCATATCGTTACAAGTAGAGGAGGAAGTTATGTCATCGGGCCAGCTGGCTCTAATATGTGCTGCAGCATTGTGTGGAAGAGCAAAAAACCTGAGGGTGGTGCCAAAAAGTCAAATCTGTCTGCAGTTGCCCACCGTATTCTTTATCTTTGGATTCGGAGACGCAGACGCACAATAATAAAATCTCCAGCAGAGTTTCACAAGTTCTCACAAGAAAGTCATTAATTTTACACACGCAAGGACTGTCAATCCTCCCTGTGTAGTTTTGTTTTCAGTGACAATAATTAGGGGTTTAACAGTGGAGAAATGGGCTTGTTGCAGATGATAAAGGAAATTGCAGAATTCCATCACAGAGCATTTTGTATTTTGACAGGGAGAAAGCTGAGCCAAGTGAAAAAAGAGAACATTTTTTTTGAGTGTCTGGTGTTTTGATATGTGTGCCTGTGTGGAGCGAGGAGGGAAAGTGGGCCCCTGTCTGGGAGAGAGCGGCTGAAGCTCTGTTATGGAGCTTAGGTCTCCATCTATCCTAATAAAAAACACTTAAGTCAAACAGCCCCCTCTTGCTCTCCCTGTGTCTGATCCTGGGAGCTACCTGCAGGCCCTCCACAGAGCACATTTAATAATGGCCACCACCCCGAGCGATGGGCAGTCCGTACGACTCGAGGCCTGAGGCGGCAGCACAGCATTCTGGGAGGGCTTGTCGTATACCGCCGTGATGGGTGTGTCCCTTCAGTGTCTGTTTCACAAATCTAACAGCGCTTTTCAATGATGACATTTTTTTTTTCAAACGACTAAAATGTAACCACACGTACAACTGACACATTTGTGTTTATTTTTTCACCCAGGCTTTTCAAGACGCCATTCTTTGATGGTGTTTCTGGAAGCAGTTTGAAGTGGGTTTTTTTCTCCCTTTGCCACCGTAATCCCTGTTCCTGTTCCACAACACAGACCCTGACGTGAATGAGCAGGGAGCGTAATGAAAGACTTGTGCTTTCGAAGGTGTTAAAGCAGAATAAAAAGTGGCATTTTTTATTTGTTTTTGCCTCGTGTTTGATTCTCGGTAATGCAGACAATCAACAGGGTAGAGAGGAGTTAAGTGCATTATAAATTACTGAGAGGGGAGCCACCTCGCTCTTGGAGCTCATCCTGATGCTGCCGCTGCCACTTTGGGTTATGTGAGGAGTAAAGTACTTTAGCGGGGACCGTGGAGCCGCTCCACAGCACTCCTTTGCATATCAAATAAACAGCAGGGCATGATGGCGGTGCCAACCCAGACAGCTATGTTATATGTACGCGGCGGTGATGATGCATGTGCAGATGTCTGTGAAGGTGCCATTGAAATCTATTGAATGTCTCCCGTGATACAGATCATTGTGACATAGTGACTGAGGTTGAGGTGGTTTGTATGTATGAGTCCCGAGGAGATGTTTCAAACGGCGAGCTTTACCTTCAGGGTGACACGTTTGCTTTGAAGCATCACAGGTGAATATGGTAATTAAAACAAACCCTTTCACAGAGAATATCATTTTACACAAGAGAGGTTTCATATTAACGCTAACATGGCTCCTGATCAGTCGTACTGCTTTCATGTTTTTGAATTAGATGTATTTTAATAGTGTATGCTTTTTATTTACAGTAAAAAAAAAAGTAAAATAAATAGAAAAAGATCAGGCTTTCCATGCTGAGATGCCATGTTTACGGTGCCCTTTTCTGTGTCCTCAATCCGTAAGGAAAAGATCCATGACTCTTATTTTCATAACAAAGCGTCCCAGAGTCCAGCAAACAAACTGTTGTACGGATGTACTATTGATTTCACATTCACACGTCCAGACTTAAAGGGACTATGGGATTGCCCGTGAATCCCAAATCTGTGTGCGACTCACAGTCTGTCAAGTTGACATCCACTCTCTTCTGTAAACTGGCAAGATTATTCACTCAACAGGATCTCTCTCCCTTTCATCCTGCGAACTACAGGCCAATCCGGCCGCTGACAGCCAAGTGATAGCATACAGATGGAAATGAAGGCGAGCGGGGGAATGGTGCTGTTTGTCAAACACTGGAGGGAGCTTCTGGGTTCAGGGAGTATCGGCTGCTGTGCCAAACTGGGTCCTCCGACTGTGAGGTTTCAGCACCCGAAATCCAACGCAGTTATCACACATGTTGTATGTAGACTCAAGTTATACGATCTGATTACCACAAGATATGTTGTAGAGCCATCAAAGTGACACAGGAAATCGCACTTTTTACCACAGGCTTGTTGCAAGACAGCACGACACCCTCACATTTCCATTTGCTACCATTAAACACATACAGATGTGTGACACTTCATTATAAACAATGATAAAGACAGCCTGTTCTCATTCCCAGTAGAGATGTTCGTATACAATTTTTTCCTTCCCAATTCCGATACCTGAACTTGAGGTTTTGGCCGATACCGAATACCAATCCGATAACAGCGTGATTTAAAAAAAATATTATTATTATTATTATTTAACAGCTGTTTACTTCTGACCATGTATTAATGTGATATGATTACTATCTCTGTTGTATGGCCTGACTCAGGTTAAACATTTAAAACATGAACAAATACATACAGAGAATGAATGCAATAGAAGTTTATTTTATTTTATTCAGTTTGTCAGTTACAAAGAACATAAATAAATGAAGCTAGGAATAAATCACAATTCCCTATTCTCTGTCTCCTCAGTGGACAGCCTGTGTGCCAATTTGTCCTGCAGGGTGTAATATTCACACACCCTACCAGGGTACCGCTACCGCTGGAAAGCTTTACATACTGTACATATCGCCATTTTATTTGTGGGATTTTCCACTGTGAAATATTGCCAAATGGCTGACATTTTCCTCGCTCTGACTACCGTTACCGTTACACTCTCCACTAGCACCATGCTGTTGTTGTTGTTGTTGTTTACTGACAACCTGCAATCTGTTCTTCTTCGCTGCTCTAAAACAGTAGTTGCCAGTGGCAGCCATGATACATCCAGGGCGACAGCACAGTGAAGGCTACTGTTTTGGAGCGGCGAAGAAGAATTGATTTCCTGTTAAACAAGTATTTTTTTCTGGGGTAATAAATGATGGTATCGGATCGGTGCATAGACTGGTGTACTCGCCGATACCCGATTCCAGAATTTTGATCAGTATCGTACCCAACAACTCTAATTCCCAGGGCGTCAAATATCAATGCTATGTCACGGCCGTTGGCGTTAGATACCGACGCACAAGGCACCCTTCAGCGCTGGTATGAGACGCACTGGGCTTTCTATTCTCTACAATGTAAACCCATCTGCCTAAATATTAAACCGTCAGGGAAAGTGCTGTGGTGACGTAGTTTAAAGAGCAAAAAGACACACTAAAGGCAGGTGGGAGGGCAGGTGGATGGGTCGAACACGAGGCTTTCATCAAGGAGACCGCTCTACGTGTCCTGTGCGTTAAGCTTCACTTTCACATCACAATCAGCTGTTCGTTCGTGTCCCGTGGTCACAACGTTAAGTGTCATTTTCACTGTACAAACTTAGCAGTTTTAAGCCCAACCACGTTTTTAACTGAACCTTACTAAGTGGTTTTATTGCCTAATCCTAAAAAAGTGTTTTTGTTTAATTCACAACATTAAGGATGTGTTTACTGCGACCAAAAAGTGACACGGAGGGGTTTGACAAAGCGTCAGTATGTGACGAGTTGGGATGAGAACGCGTTGATAAAGCACAATGTCACAGTGCCGGTGTTTTTTGGCCTAAAGGGCCCGCTGATGTATGCACAAGAATTATTTTCTCCCTCGGACGTCCTTCATTCGCTGAACAACCTGTTCTGAGCCGAAAAGGAACATAAGTATACGGGAAGAACTCCCAGTGTGCTGAAGGGATGTCATTCATGTCAGTTATTTGTGGAAGTACATTACCTACAGCCACTACATTGATAACAATCATATAACAACTAAACTGGTCTCAAAAACGGATATGAGCAATGTGTGCTGTGAAATTTATTTCCTTCTCCTTGGGCAACAGATAACATACATTCTTCCCTGAAGTCCACCGAGCAACACTGAGAACGTATTCTGCCCGTTCTCAATCATAGTGTTCTGCTCGGAGATGGTCATTGTGCTCTCTGGATCACAATTCACAGTCGCTGGGATGAAACCAATTTGAGCTCCTTTCCAGATAATGCAAATAAATATCAGCGTGATTTACCTGTTTTCTTTTTTTTCATAACTTTCCTCTCTTCACTCCCTTATCAGCACACAGAGCGTCTCTCTCTTTCTTAAGGGTCGAATGAAAGGTCCCTCTTCTCTTGAGAATCAAGGCAGAGGAGAAGCCTGGTCCAGGACTGATTCATGTCGCACACACTGCCGGGATGTTATGCATGGATAATTGATTGTCGAAGCAGCATGGCCACCGTTGGATCTTGATGGTGCTGCCGAAATGTCACCTTACTGATGTTACAGCGGCGCCGATATTAAAAAGGCCGGTCTCAAAGGCTTCCATCCGAGCACACTCCTCTCCCACTGTGTCTGGGAGAGACGGCGCTGTTTGTCAGGCTTCTATTTCAGAGAGACAGATCTTGCATTTGCAACCTTATCTGCACAGGACAGTGCACCCACTTCCAGAAGTGCATTGAACATTTCCAATCATAGGGATATATCACTCTGCTTTTAAAGTGGAAATCAAAAGTGGTGGGAATAGTGAGGGGGGTAAAAAAAACAGACATAATTGAGATCGCATAGGATTTATTTATAGGCGGTTTGTCTCCTCCAAAACGCCGAAAAATTACACTCCAAGCTGCAAATACCCCCTTCGACAACAATAAAAGAGCGATCATTTTCGTGGGCATCTTTTCATACCAATTTGAAGAAGTTTTAAAGGAAAATTGTTTGGAAACGTCTCAGACATTAAGTCAGATAATGCAGTATGCATTTATATAAAAACGTAGGAGATTCGGTGAGTAGAATCCGGTTAATTTCAGAGTTGGGATAGTGTACGGAGAGCCGAGCAGGGACTGGTAAACTGTGTTAATCTATAAAGGCTTATGCAGGTAAAAATAGACTACACCTGCATGCCTTTTTACCGCCATAATACTTTGCATAGGGAGACTATTGAGCATCCGTTTCCATTACCAAGGAATGGAAAAGGGTATTTTACCATCAGTTTTCGGAGTGGCTCCGGTACGTTGTTCAAAGAATGAAGCGTATTGCTGCCGTCAACTCACTTGACTTGACTGAGCGGGGAAAAAAACCTGAACTGAATCCGAATTTCTTGCTAAATTTGTTGCACCATGAATTATGCTGAGTTGCAAATATATAAAGTAACACCGCATAGGAATAAACTTGCTCTAATCAAGGTTTAATATATTAATTTTACCATGTGGTTATTTTATTTAGAATATTATTAATTGAATTGCCAGAAAACATGTTATATCGTGATACATATCGCTTTCGAGATATGAAATGACTGATATTGAGATCTGGGCCATATCACCCAGCTTTATGGTGGACACAGCCCTGGAAAAAATGCAAATATAGCGAGGCGAAAAACCGAGTGGACAAAGCTCGTTCCAAAAGTGAATCTGGGGTTTGCTCCAGACCCTCGTTGAGCCGTGGAGAATCTTGTGTTTACAAACTGCAACCAATAAATCCTACTCATTTTGCCTTTAACTGTATTTATGAGAAGTTTTTTTATTTTCTAAAAAATCATGTAAACTATGTTATTCTGTTCTGTTATTTTTTATAAGTTGCTGAGAAATTATAGTTTATATTTTTTTCTAAATTTATTTTGGAATTAATATTACAATATTTGTGTTAAGTAATGGATTCCCATTGTGTACCTACTGTTAAAAGGGATAGCCCGTTCCTTCTTGTGCCTCTCTGACACACTGAAACCATTCAGAACTCAGGGCTTCCCCCATAATCAAGTGTGAATGAACATGTAAACTTAGCCAAGTATTAACAGAACTTGGCCTGTCTTCTGCACGCAGCGGTTCATGCTGCTGTGTGAATCCTGGTTGGCGTGACAAGAGGTAAAAGGCAAACAGCTTGAAGAGTGAAGAGGACCCAAAACAGACAGGCGGGAACAGACCATACCGTTTGGCACAGGGCTGCAGCTGAAAAAGGGAGAGAGGAGCATTAATAGCCACCATATGTCTGCATATTCTGGGGGTCTCCAGAGTAAATTTCATTACCCGACGCACAAAGTGGACCATCTTAAAAGACGTGTGTAACGTGGCCTGAGACAGCTACCGTGTGAAAAGCGGGGCCGTTATGTGTGAGAGCCATGGCCTGATCTGTCACGCTGGGGTTTTTAAGGAAAAACTCGGGTAGCAGCTGTTTGGTTCACCTGTCCTGTCCCGTACACGGCTCTCCATCAAACCAGAGGCTGCTGTCCTCGCAGGCCTGCACACCAGACGTGTTCCTCCACAGTAATCTCAGATGTAACACTCCTATCTAATGTGACGACATTTACAAGACCACGGCCCCTCTGTTTATCACACTTGTACAATTATATGGTGTTCCATGTATATAAGCACACTGGTTATAATGGGAGAGATATCCATAAACATGCTGTAAGGCCTTTTAGCCCGCCTGTGCTCTGCATCACCGGGCGGTGCGTGGGATAAAAGACACAGGTTGCCGCGTAGGCTAAACCACATCGTCGTGGGTTTATTGATGAATTTCCGAGCGCCTACTAGTCAAAGAGTTGGAACTTTTTTGTTCCGAGTTCAAAATATGCACAGCACGAGTATGTGATTGAATTTAACTGTTTGCACATATGTTCCCTTGTTTAAGGGGGGAAAAGTTACTACAGCACTGCTTAAGCCGTGGATTATCTGTCTGCGTCCTCTGCCTCTTTAGCATCAACATGAATTCACCCACTCAGAGTCTATCACACATCCACAGAGCTCCCTGAGAGAGAGCGGACCTTAGGGAAGCCCAAGCAGGGGGGGGGGGGACCTCGACAGAGCCGAGTGGAGCTGAGCGGGGCTGCGGTTGAGCCCATGGGCATGGCCCTCTCACTCTCTGGCAACCACTTTGTTAGGCACACAACACTAATCCTCCTTGTGTCTTTATTGCCCTCTGTGTAGAGGAGCAGGCTGGGGCTGGGGCTGGGGCTGGGGCTGGGGCTGGGGCTGGGGGGGTGGGAGCACCGCTGCAGGGCCAGTATCACCAGCATTCCTGTTTGAAGATAGGCCACGCTGTACAGCATTAAGGCGTCTAATAAAGGCAAGCTGAGAGCAAAACACACTGATACTCACTGAGACAGAGAGGGAGAATAAAGAAAAAGGAGAGTCACTTCTGCCCCCCTCTCCCCCCCCCGTAAAATAGCACGAGTTGGGGGCATAATTTGAGGATAGGCAGATTATTGCAACCAGAAATGACTGTGAGGCAATTCTGGTTCATGTTGTTAAACATACTCAATAATCTAAACAACACATTAATGTGCTGCCTTAATTTGTAATACTGCCTCTGTAGCTGAAAACAATTTGTCATGCGTTGAATTTATAGGAATCTCATTTTGAATAATAAAGCGTTTAAGACAAATTGTTTAATGGCTGTTGAGACATACATCCAAACGCATCTTTGTTTGGTTTATCTGTTTTAGTTTAGCAATATATATACTACATCTGAAAACTTTTGATTTGACAAAGAGGAGAACTGATTGTTGTGACTTTACAAAGTTTTCTTTTGTATTATTTTCTTTTTTTTTTATCATTTGCAGAGATTATTGTTGAAAACATTCTCCCACTACTTTTAGAACTATCTCAACTACTCGACTGGCGCCATCTTGTGTCTGTACGGGGGCTGCCGAGTGCCGACACAGGTGCATAAAATCCAATGTCACCTTTTCCCCCAGATCTCCTCACTGTCCCCCAGCTGTCACCTGAGCTCCTGGCAGCATAAGGTAATAGCATCAAGATGCAATCAAGATTATATGCTTGTCACTCATTGCATGCACTCGGTGGCTTACAATGTGTGAAACAGACACAAGATAAAGCCTGTGCACAGATGGGAAGATAAAACGCTTCTAAATATTCATCAGTTTTCCGACTGCAGTGATGTAAGCCCTGAGTGCTGCCATTAGATCACTGGGGAAGAGTAACCGCTCAGAGACCAGAATGAGTTGAAATGCAATGCAAAAGAATAAATGAAGAAAAACATCTGAAAATTTTAATCTATCCCCGTAGAAGCAAATTTTCTGTAACCACTTTTGAATTTTGTGGCACTCTTCCTTACTGGGGATCTGAAACAGGGCTTGCAGGCTGTATATCTCAACTGAACAGAGCCTCTGCTTGTAAGCTACATCCATATTAGCAGTTTATTTCCATGTTTACACCGTTTCATATTCTTTGCAATAGTAACAGGATTACTTTGTGACAAACGGTAATTTGTGGAATTCCCTCATTTCAGTTTGAGGATTTTCTTTTCCCTCTGTCCCCGTCTTATAACATTTTTTTTTCTGTATTCTCGTCTCCCCGGAGGTTTGATTCCAGAAACCCTTCAGGTTTTTGAGCAGACCTCTGCGAAGGGCCAGATAAAGCAGAGCAAGGGCCTGGTGGTGCAGGCATGAGGGAGCACCAGAGAAATAATAATACGCAAAGGAATCGTGCACCCTTTTACTCAACAGGCCAATCTCAAATATCACAAGAAGAACATACAAACTATACAATTTTACAAACTGAATGATCATTTTCTACCATGCCACACTTATGGCCCCTAACAGTTTGTATATTTTGCTCACATAGCCTACAAACTATATGCTTTTACAGCTAACCATTTTCCAAAGCATGCTGGTATTGATTTATATTTGAAAGACTGAAACCAAATGTGTTAGCTTGTTTCTCAACACTTTCCAACTTCCCTACCCTCATCCCTGAGCCTATTGTTTCCTACTGAAGATTTAAAATAAGAAATAAAAAAATAGGCCATAAATATCCATAGTTTCATTTAAAAAAGGCTATGTCATTTGCTTAAAGTGTGATTTTTGCTGAATGTCACTTAAACAGGAGGAAATCAGTGCATTTGTTGGGGACTATTTTCAGCCGTGGATTAATTCACGGCAGCGGGGCGGTGTATGTGGGACTGACTCACTTAATAAACTACAGTTCCCGTGTTTATCGTAATAAATAAATCCGGTGCAACAATGTGGCTCATATAATAGTTTTTGACAACAATGGTCATCCATGGCACAAAGGAATAAGCAATGCTTTGGCTACACAGACAATACGTGTTTGTCTCATCAATTTGCTGATGGTTTGGTCTTTTCATGGGATTTGTTGAGAATAATGAAAATATAGGAAATCACCATGCTTTATTATTTAATGTGTTTTCATTCTTTTCCAGGCGTTAACGAATTGAACCTCGCTCGAGATGTGAAGTTGAAGCTCTGTGTAAATAGTTATATAATTTGTCAGTTGTTAGTCAGTCTCTTTGTTTTCAGTGTCTTGTCATCCTTACTGCTGTCACTTTGACATATTCCCTCAGTGTGATCCTGCACCCTATGATTACATACTGAAAGGAATTAGTAAATGTACATAAGTGAATTAATGTATGGAAATTAGCTCGAGTGCCACCGCGGGTCTGGTTCAGTTGATCCCCAGCTGCATATGTTGGTAATCACCGCTGCCTCTTGGATTCACTCACAGGCACGCAATAAACAACCTGCTGCCAGCACCCCCTACGCTTTTGTCTAATCTGCCGTTTCACTGGGCTCTAGTTTGTCGCACAAATATGAAAGTGAATCTCAGCAGCAGAATGCACAGAGGCACATTAACTAGGATGGGTGCCTGCACGCTAAAGCCCCAGACATTAAGTCTAGGATTTACACTGGAATATGATTCCCTAACTGTCTTAAGAGTTTGGTGCAGAAGTTCTCAGACAGATCTTGAAGAACTCGGTGAACTTGGGGACCTGCTGCCTGGTGTTGTTTTCAAAAACACATTCATTACGTTACTGAATTAGCTCTTTGCATTGCACCTCACAGCTGATGATAAGCCTGTGATTAACTGGCATTAACTGGTACATGGCTTTCTTTAGAAATAGCTTTTGTGGTGTTGTCTCCATAATGTAACGAGTAGTAACATGTTTCCTTTGGATTCAAGACAGTGGTAAACATGACTGTTTAACGTAAACTTCTTTCTCAAGCTTCCCTTGACATCCCCCCTAAGAACCTTTGGTTAATGCCTCCATCTACTGGAGGAAAGCATGTAGTGTCTGTTAATAAAGACCATTATAAGCACCTTGCTGTGATGCCTGCTTGTAGCTGAACTATCACTGACTAGAACACTTTTATTTCTAGTGGTATACCACAGTAATGATCATCTTGTTATCATATAATAATGGTGTTAAACCTGCAGTACGCAGAATATTTTTGGCATCATTGGGCAAAAATTCCATAATAACCTTTCAGCATATTGTAATTCAAGTGTTCTGAGAGATAACTAGACTTCTGCACCTCCTCATGGCTCTGTTTTCAGGATTTAGAAAATCTAGCCCGTCATGGGAGACTTTAGCCAATCACAGGTAATTTCAGAGAGAGAGAGCGTTCCTATTGGCTGTTCATTCAACGAAGGCAGCTGTCAATCACTCGCAAACTCTGATCAAACAGTCAAACTAGGCAACGCTGATCAAATATGAATCAATATTCTGTTACTATAATACCTATTTCTCGTCTCAAATGTTTTCAGAAACATCTTGTAGTGTACCGTTTAGCTGTAAAATTTGAAAGTTTGCTCCAGCTGGTGGGCGGTGTTTGGTATATCCTCAACTGATCTCAACAGCTAAACAGTACACTACAAGATGTTTCTGAAAACATTTGAGGCGAGACATAGGCATTATAGTAACAGAATATTGATTCATATTTGATCAGTGCTGCCTAGTTTGACTGTTTGATCGGTGATTGACAGCTGCTCAGAGAAGGCAGACTCCAGCTCGGCTCTGATTGGTTGTTTTCCTCCGGTCTGTGAAATCTTGCAGATGCCATTAGGAGCACCGGAAGACAAAGAGGCACGTGATTTTTTTTTCAGATTACCTGTCTCATGCACTACTGTCAGGATATAGTGACCGTTTTATAAAAATAACTTTTTTTAATCATATTTGCTCCAATTCTACCCACTGCTGCTTTAATGGCACCAGAAGCTGTGCCATTTTCAGCTAGTGTTAGCTTATATGTGCACATACTTATATGGACACTGGTTAACGTATACTGTATGTTTTTAATGCTGATGTCTCCTGCTTACGGTTTATTAAAACAAACACTGAAATTGACAAGGCACGTCTTCATGAAGAAAATAATATCATTCTTATTCTTATCAATGACTTGAGTTTAAATAATCAATTTCCCCTGGAAAACATCTACTCAACAAGTTGAGCCACTTTTAAATGAGTTGGTGTTGTTGAGGACAGGGTGCCTAATCCGACGGTCATACATCTGTCAATGTATGACAATGCATATTCTGAGCAATTGTACAATTGAAAACAAAACTTATAGCTAATACTGGAGCCCTAAACTGACAATTTCATTTAACTGGAATTTTTGGTTGAGCTTCCATTATAGTTTCCCTTCAGAGGGCACAAGCATATTACATTTGTTTTTTGCAGGTGTAAATTATTTGTATTCGTTTCACAGTTCGTGTCCCTTTAGTTCATACATTGGTTTAAGCCTTCAAACTATTTTCTTAGTTAAGGGATCATACTTGACGTGTGTTGTTATTGGTGTAGCATACACTGCCTATGGTGTACAGCAGCTATTCTCAACCACCGGGCCGGGGCCCACTGGTGGGCCTTAGAGAGCCACCTAGTGGGGCACGAAGGTGCTGCCAAATGGTTCGATTAACCGCTATTCTGTATTTCAGAGGTTACAGCAGGCTCACTTTTAAAGCTAGAGTGAAAATACTCGCATCATATGAAACCAAAAAAAACTAATGAATCCATCGGTACCAACCATGTCATGCTAGCTTGTTGGGAAGGAGGTTAAATAACGCTCCAAACTTACGCTCAATTTTGGTGAGGAAAAACTGCCATGGCCATTTTCAAAGGGGTCCCTTGACCTCTGACCTCAAGATATTTGAATGAAATTAGGTTCTATGGGTACCAACGAGTCCCCCCTTTACAGATACATATGTCACAGATGCAGTGACACAAAATCAAGCAATTTTTCAAACCAGTAAAAGTGTTTAGTGAGGAAATATGACCCTGAATACTTTGGATTCATAATGGCAGGCAGTGATGAGGTGAGGGTAAGCTGAATATCTATGTGGGTCATTACACCTGACAGTGGCATCACACATTATTTTATAGCCCAGTTTGTCATTCATTTGGCGTACAGGAGTACACCAGAGTCAAAACCAAACATGCAGAAGCAGCGTTCAGTTTTTATGCACCAAATATCTGGAACAAGCTCCCAGAAACCTGCAGGACCAACTCCAACTCTGAGTTCTTTTAAATCAAAGCTTCAAACTTTCCTGTTTGCTGCTGCCTTTTATTAAACCAGAAAATGATCTTATACTGCACTAGAGCTTTTACTCTTGTGTGTTATACTCTATTTTAGCTTCTATCCTAGCTTTTATTTTTTTTATTTTCTAATCTTTAATATTTTTATAACTTCTTTAATTATGTCTTAATATTCTTTTGCACTTTGTCGCAATGTTCTTGAATGTTTATGTAAAGCACTTTGAATTGCCCTGTTGCTGAAATGTGCTATACAAATAAAGCTGCCTTGCCTTAAATATGACATATCTTCTTTATGATTTTTAGATTTCACTGGTTTTTTTTTATATTTTATTTTCAAATTCTTTAGTTAACCAAATATACAAAACATACAAAACACAAACTCACACAAACATGGCCCCAAATTCCCTCCCTATCCCACCCACATACAAACTGAAAAAGAACCATACTCTGAAGGAGTATAGGCTAGTTAACTATCAATTGAATTAAAAAGGATATAGAAAAAAACTAATTAAATACACAAATAAAGAAATCATAAATAACAAGATGAAGTGTTCTGACTTATTCAGATGACTAATGATGTATCAAGTATGATAATTTTGTTCTTGAATGTTAATGTAAAGCACTCTGAATTGCCCTGTTGCTGAAATGTGCTCTACAAATAAAGCTGCCTTGCCTTACCGTCTTTGAAAGGGGGATAGAGCGACGCAGCCTGGCAACCCTCCTCCAGTCACTGCAGAGCATGCTAACTACCTGCTGAAGCTGCACACTGAAGTTACTGACGTCTTTACACTTTGACAGTAGCAGAACTACAGGCTCACCATGGCAGGCAAGAGGGCGTTAGTGATCCTGTCTAAAGGAGCAGAGGAGATGGAGACCGTCATTCCTGTGGACATCATGAGGAGAGCTGGGGTTGGTTCACTTCTACTGGATGATAGCAGCTAGTTAGCTCATCATGCTACTGGTCAGGAGTTCAGCCTTCAGTCAGCTCAACAACACTTATCATGATGTTAGCCTTATATTAAGCACAACAGCCTTATTAGTATACAACAGCTAATGTTAGGTTGTCACTGTGTTAATGTTTGACATCACACATTGAACATTAAGCTGTTTTTGTAACCAGCTAACTTTATCTAAGCTAACAATATCCTTACTGATCGTTCAGTTTCTATTTTATAATTATAATAATATAATGTTATAATGATGTATAATAAGCTATCTGGTGAACTGTTGACCCACTCTCAACCTTTAAAGCGAGAGCAGACAGAGACCAAGTTAAATGTCAAAGGTCAACTTCATTGCTTTACTCTGTCATTTGATAGCCTTCAAAATAAAAGTCTCCATCAGCCATATTTATACATTGAGTCAGTTTACACTTTTACTTTTATTTGCTGGTATGCATCCCTCAACCTCAAACAGAAAAACTCATTAACAAGGCAAAGCAGCTTTATTTGTAGAGCACATTTCAGCAACAGGGCAATTCAAAGTGCTTTACATAAACATTCAAGAACATTAAGACAAAGTGCAAAAGAACATTAAGACATAATTAAAACAGTTATAAAAACATTAAAGATTAGAGAATAAAAACAAGCTAGAAATAAAAGCTATGATAGAAAATAAAATAGAATATAACACACAAGAGTAGAAGCTCTAGTGCAGTATAAGATCATTATCTGGTTTAATAAAAGGCAGCAGCAAACAGGAAAGTTTAAAGCTTTGATTTAAAAGAACTCAGAGTTGGAGTTGGTCCTGCAGGTTTCTGGGAGCTTGTTCCAGATATTTGGTGCATAAAAACTGAACGCTGCTTCAGCATGTTTAGTTCTGACTCTGGGGACACTAAGCAGACCTGATCCAGATGACCTGAGAGGTCTGGATGGTTCATAACACAGCAGAAGATCAGACATGTATTTTGGCCCTAAACCATTTAGTGCTTTGTAAACCAGCAGGAGTATTTAGAAATCAATTCTCTGAGACAGGGAGGCAGTGTAGAGACCTCAGAACTGGACTGATATGATCCACTTTCTTGGTCTTAGTGAGGACTCTAGCAGCAGCAGCGTCCTGAATCAGCTGCAGCTGTCCGATTGATTTTTTTTTAACAAGGGTGATAAAAATCAGCAGCAAAATCGTCGGCACTCAGCAGAAATGTCTGTCTGAACTGTACAACAACAAACAGCTGATAAAGAAAGCAGAATCCATCATTTCAGACAGTACTCACCCCCTGCATTCAGAATTTAAGTTTCTGCTCTCAGACAACCATCAGTCAAAACTAATCCATATAAATTCTCTTTCATACCCTCGGCCATTTCACTGCTCAACTCTGTAAAGTATAGGTGGTATCAGCACATCCACCCAGGCCGGTTCTTCTGTTCTTGTCATTATCTTTATATTGTAACTCTTTTAATATTTTTGGTACTTCAAGGTTTCACCTTTTTGCAGTGTTTTAGTATGTGGGAATGTAGAGTATGTGTGTATTGTCTTATTGTGATGAGATGTTGTTGTTTGTTGTTGTTGTTTGCTACTGCGGCAACACCAATTGCCCCTCGGGGAAAAATAAAGGTCTTGAACTTGAATATACAGACAGGATGCCATGTTGTGCCTTTATGCTAATGATGTACTTTTCTTATTACCCACCCAAACCTGTAGATTGCAGTGACGGTTGCAGGACTGACGGGCAAAGAGCCAGTCCAGTGCAGCAGAAACGTCCTCATCTGTCCTGATACTAGCCTGGAGGAGGCCAGCAAACAGGTTGGGCTCAGCATCTATCTACTACTAAGATAAGATAAGATAAGATCAGATATTCCTTTATTAGTCCCGCAGTGGGTAAATGTGCAGTGTACAGCAGCAAAGGAGATAGTGCAAAAAAACAAGATGCATCAGCTAACACAGTAAAAAAGAGCTAAACAAAGTGAAACAAAATATGAACCATTGTAACATAAGGTAACACTTCATTTTACAGGTCCGCAAATTTCATGGTAATTAGATGATAATTAGCAAGTAACCTATTCTAAATTTCTTTGTAATTACTGCCAAATTACCCCAATATTTACCTCAAAATGTATCGAAAATGACTTTATTACAAACACTTTTTAACAATTATATGCTGAAATAGCATATAATTGTTAAAATAGTGCCCTTAGCCTTGAGAAGCGGCTGTGAGCTGCTCTTCATCGTAGGTGGAAAACCAAAAGTAATAGAAGACACTTCTGATCAGCACAAATCTCACCATTGTGTGACTTACTGTCTACACAAATGTAACCTGGTAGCTGATGTCATGATTCAGGGAGTTTTTTTAAAGAAATTTCAAATAAGTTATTTGCTAATTATTATCTATTTATCAGCAGACATGGAAATAAAGCATATCAATTAACTTTGTATTCTTTTCCTGGAAATGTATCAAATAAATTACCAGCTATTTATTACTGCTTATTGAGAAATAGCAGAATATAATTATTAAATAATGTTTATAATAGATTTAAAATAATATTAATCAAAGTCCTGAGTCAAGTCCCAAGTTAAGACAGCCAAACAAAGTAATTACAAAGTGTTACCTAATATTTTGAACATTATTACACAAAACGTTTCAGCTCTTCATTTTTGAAACACAAGTATTGTATAATATCTTTTTCATATTTTATTGTCTTTTTTTTTTTTAAATTGATGCTTCAATTTGACTTTGTTTGAGTTTGAGTTTATTTGCATTTATGCTCACAGTTAACAATTGAATAGAAGCAGAACATACATTGATTAAAATACAAATCTATACATGAGTGTACATATAAAATAAATAAAGACTATACATTTATTTATACACACATGCACCCATACATACTCATACATACACATTTTACAAATAAAACCATTCACTTACATACAACCATGCATTCATTTTAATACAAATTAATATACCATGCATATACTTAAAAACCTCATTAACACACCGAAAAAGAAAAACAAACAGAACAAACCCCACAAACTTCAGCTATCCTTCTTTTTTTCCCACCAGTTCTGTACTGTACTTGATTTTATCTTTTATTTTCTCTACTGTTTATTGTTATGCACGAAACACCAAAGCAAATTCCTTGTATGTGAAAACCTTTTTGGCAATGAATCGGTTTCTGATTCTGAAGACTGTCCTACAATATCAAACCTTGCAGTTTCTCCTCATCTATCATGGTTTGTCTCCCAGGGCCCATACGATGTGGTGCTTCTGCCAGGAGGAATGCCAGGGGCCCAGAACCTGGCAGAGGTGAGAGACACTCAGACAAACTGCCTCTAAATGGCTCAGTCTCTACATGTTTTGATGTGCTAGGGTCCTAATCACATATAGAGTTTTAGTGTTTTATAGTTTTTCCATGGGCTGAGTCAACACTTAATAATATTGTGGAAATTACTAACAAAACAAGCCAAGTTTAAAAAAAACAGTATGAGGAACATGAATTGCCTGAATTTGCATAAAAACTTGGTTTAAAATTTTAAATATTTCTAAAATATTGAAGGAACACTGTGTAACATTTCGGGGATCTATTAGCAGCAATTGGATATAATATCCATAACTATGTTTTAATTATTGTAAATTAGAATTGTTGTGTTTTCGTTAGCTTAGAATGAACCCTACATATCTACATAGGGAGCAGGTCCTCTTCATAGAGTCCGCCATGTTGCACCGCCATGTTTCTACAGTAGCCCAGAATGGACAAACCAAACATTCACGTTTTTACGTTATCTGAAGGCCACCGTAGTTCTCCGACACGCTTATGAAACTGTGGTAACGTGAGCTGCAGAATGCAAAACTGTGGTACCGCCAGTCGCTGCCTGACTTCCGTTGCATCTAAAGTGGTTTTATTATGGTAAGCATGGCCTCTGAGCGAGGCAAACGGCGTTACCACGGGTTTGCACTCGGTACCGCAGTCTTGGAAAGGCAGGAGCGAGTTGAGGGGGTACTCAGTTGGCTCAGTCAACCATACCACTAGATGCCGCAAAATCCTAAACACTGTACCCTCAATGACTATACAGTCAGCATACACACTGCAATGAATCACATGGCCTGCAAATGACTTACTGTGCATCTGGTTCCCATGCTCTCTTGCAGTCTCCTGCTGTGAAAGAGGTGCTGAAGGATCAGGATGGCAGAAAAGGTCTGATTGCAGCCATCTGTGCAGGTACAGTTTGTGAAAACAAACCAAAGTCATAATTATACAGTACCAACCTGTAATAGTGATGCCTTTCTATGGGTTAAAGCTTAAGTATGACATGACCTCAAATGTGACTGTCATGTTGTTGCTTATGAACAAATAGATGTAAATTACCCCAACCTACACAGTGCAGTTTATTCTGATGCTTGCTGTAATAGAGCAATAAATGTACTCGCAGTCATTTTCCTTATCAAATCAAACCAGTCAATCCAGTGATATAAATGAATAAACCATGCACTATGCTATCATGAGACCTGTAAATATTTGAACTATAAACAACACTAAATGTATGGTATTGTGGTTTTAAATGTACCAAGCTAATGTTGTGCCAGTAAATGGGATTTGGATTTGCTCGCAAATAGAATCGGTAAAAAAAGGTGCAGATTTTATATGCACATGGCAGTGGATTTTTCTGGCATTTGAATAACTGCATGTGACCTTGAAAGAGTTATCACATGCCTCAGCAACATTTTGAAAAATCTACAGTTAACAAACGACATGCTTCATTAATGTATGGTCATGTGTGACACCTTTTTGGCATTTGGAATGAAAGGGTGAGTGTTTGATTAGTGACTCTCCCCGAGTGAGCCCACAAGCACCGACATTTTACCGACAGCACTCTGTATGCAGAGGAAGGACACTGGAAGGACATTTTGAATAGGGACGGGGACCAATGCGGCAAAGTGGATTGAAGGGTGTCCTAGAATATGACTGAAATCCTCACAGGAATATACAGTTTAATGAAACTGCCAGGAAGAGGGCCACTTGCAAGGCTTATTATTCTGCCCTAAGGCGAAAATTATTATCTTGACATGTGAAAAAAAGGTCAGTTCAAAAAGAACTTTATTGAAAACCAGAACAAGAATGAGTGTAAATAAATTAGCAGGATGAGACTACCATTGTATATTACTCTTTTTGTCCACAAAACATAGTTAGATAATTTTTAGGATTCATCAGATAATAGAAAGATTGTCATCATCACCTTTCTCTCCACGTCTGCCTCGCTGTCTGACTCTGGTTCTCAGAAGGTCTCTCTCTCTCCCAGACTGGCGTCCTCTGGGTGGTGACTTGCTGTAACAGGAGTAGCTTGGCTTTAACTGGCAGTCTGCTGTTCTGCCAGGGGAAAGTGTAATCTTTAGACTGCATGGGAAGGCAGCCAAGGAGCATAATCAATAACTTTCTATTTATTAACAGTTTTTGGATGAGCTCACTGCAGTGGTAGGACGCTGCCAAAGTTAATGCAGCAGCAGTCAATGTCTTCAGCCTCTCCTTTTTTCCTCTCTTTTCAATGTGCTGCAGAGTCTTTGGAGAGAGGCTGAAACTGTATACTGTATGTGTGTATTCTTAGAAACAATGGCACAGTTGAGGACACCTTTAGGACATAATTTTGTGCACTAATGGCACTGTATTTTGATTTAGCTTTAGGGAAGTGATTCGAGGATACATTATTTTACCCCATTTTACCCATGACTAACTTTTTTAAACTGGACTGACATGAACAACAGAACAAGTGTCACTTAATCACAGGAAGCAGTTATTTGAAACAGCTTTGGTTCTCTGCAGGTCCCACTGCTCTTCTGGCACATGGCATCGGGTACGGCAGCACAGTCACTACACATCCTGGCATGAAGGAGAAGATGATGGCTGGAGGTAAAGATGACTCTTGCAAACAAAAGGGTGGAAATATTGCTGAAATACACAGCTAGTGATTAAGGAGGACAGAACTTGCCAAAATAAAAAATTAAATATATAAATGACTTTATAAGTAAATAAATATGTCATTACATGTAGCAAAAGTAATATTACATATAAATGTAGCCATTAACTAATTGATAAAATGTGACATAAATTGATATTTATGTTTTATGTTTTGCTTCTTTATTTACCTTTGTATTAATTCCCTTATTTATTTACTCTTTTGTTTAATTTGTCCTTTTAATTAGTTATCTATTTATTTGAATTATTTAATTATTTTTTGCATACATTAATTTATTTTTGCGTTCATATTTTGATTATTTTTAAACATGTGTATTTGTGTATTTGTGCATTTATTTATTTATTTCTGCACGATTTTCCCTTCTTATTTCACCCCTTCTTTATTTCCCCAAACTAAACTTATTTCTGTATTCTTTTCTTGACACATTTCTTTTTACATTTCTTTATGCATTTCTGCCTGATTATGCAAATGAGGGGGCTGTCACTCAACGTGTGTCATGGGGTCAGAGTGCATAGATGATAGATGCAAAAATATATAAATAAATAAAAAAATGAATGCAAAAATGAATAAATTAATTTAGAAATCAATAAAAATAAATACATAAATAAGTAAATAAGTAAAAGGGAACATTAAACAGAAGAGTAAATCAATTAGGGAATTAATACAAAGGTGAAAAAATAAAGAAGCAACTTAAAACAAATATCAATTTATGTCACATTTTATCAATTAATTAATGGCAACATTTATTTTTCAATATTATTTTTGCTATATTTAATGACACATTTAACTATTTATCGAATCATTTATTTATTTATTCATTTATTTTTTATTTTGGCAGATTCCGTCCTCCATACATGAATAATGTGCAGCTCTAACTCAGAGCAGGAGGAATTGTAATTCTGTGTAAAGACCAGCAGATGGTGCTATACTAGCTCTTTCTCGCCTATAGAAAATCATGTCACTGCAGTAGAGTAGACCACATCACTCAGGTGAAAGCGGATGCAGGAATCTGACAGAACATGCTAGAACTGGGTCAGTTAAAACGGTGATAGATCATCTATACATATACTACTACAGTGTGATGTCTGACGTGTGGCTTTCAGTCTGTAGCTTGAAGCTCTCATGTTGTGATTATCCTCATGGTATTGCTCTTTGTCTTTTTTTAGACCACTATAAATATTCAGAGGCTCGAGTACAGAAGGACGGACATTACATCACCAGCCGTGGGCCAGGAACCAGTTTCGAGTTTGCCTTGACGATTGTAGAGGAACTTATGGGGGCTGAGGTTGCGGCTCAAGTCAAGGCTCCTCTTGTTATGAAAGACTGACTGTAGCCGTGTTTTGCTTACATCCTGCAAAGCAGCACTGCTCGCTATAGAAGTCTACTGCACTACTGAGAACAGCTAATCCAATATAGCTGGTACAAAGAGTCAAAGTCACTAGTGACAAATCATTCTCCCAGGGGGACTTAAGGAGGTTTCTGTTCTGACTGGTTATTGTCTTCCTTTGTCTTGCAATGAAACGCACCCATTTGTTTATTTTTAACAAAGAAATACAATATTGAATCACAGGCTATCCAAATTAGATAAAATTTAATTTCTGACATTGTTTTTCCACAAATTGCTCATTTTTTTGACAGCTTTTAATTGTTTCATTAAAACATTAATGTGACTAAACTTGTGTTTGTCTTACTCTACGGTGTATAAAAACTGAAAGTCACTGTGACTTGTTTTCACACATCTGCAGTTGTTGTTGTCACCTAAATATAGGGCTGCTGCATCATGTAATGTATTGTGAGCACTGCTGCTCAGAACGCGGGAAGTAGAATCCGAATAGATTGGCAGATGGTCTAAGCCAATCAGAAGCCTCGGCCTGGCTGCGGTTGTATTCTAACCGACCAATGGCGGCTCGCCCCCAGCCAGAGGGGGCGGGGCTCTGCTGCAGCAGCGTGGTAGTTGTGTGTCAGAGCAACAGAATCCAGAGAGAGAGGTGTCTTCACTCAGTCTGAGAGGAAGAGAAGGATTTCAGCAAAGGTAAGAGCATTATGTGCTTTCTACAGTGACTGTAAAGTGTCGTGTGGGGTTATTTACACACTTATCAACGATTATGTTTTCTCCGAAATGGGTTTAATAGCGTTAATTTCTTCTAATTTGCGTTGGCAAAGCAGTTAAACGCCACGTTAATCACGGTAACTGGCTGTGTCGTTCACTGACGCTGACATGTTCACAGTGTATATCTTTAACGTTGAGAGATCACAGCAGCAGATGTGACCCGACATGGAGACGTCAGATCCAGAAGCTCTCCATCCTCCTCAGCAGCAGCAGTCAAGCTGTGCTGTATTCACTGACTGTAGACTATCACAGTGCGCCAGAGGCCATCAATCTGAGACATCACCTTGACAACGACAAAAGATGCTGTAAAAACACGTGCAACTGACTATATAATCAAACTAGACGATTTTCTTTGTGCATAGATTGCATCAAAAACACTTGAAATGTCATAATGTTGAAGTTAGGTTGGTATAGCTGTAATCATTTGAATGACTTGTCATCATAAGACATGGACAGTTGAGCATTCACTGACTGTAGCTTATCACAGTGAGCCAGAGGCCATCAGTCCCAGACATCACCTTGACAATGACTGAAGATGCTGTAAAAACACGTGCAACTGACTATATAATCAAACTAGACGATTTTCTTTGTGCATAGATTGTATTAAAAAACACTTGAAATGTCATAATGTCGAAGTTAAGGCCACGTTGGTATAGCTTTTTCAAGAAAATGACATTAGGCCCTTGTTGACCGAAACGTTGACTAATAAAGCAGAGAAAAGTGTGTGCCGGAGCAAGTCATTGTTTTGAAAAAGTACATATTGGAGGGGATCTACTCTCCAGCACCACAAACTATTTTGAGAATGTGCATGTTTTCCTCTCCTCACATTGGTATAGCTGTCATTATATGAATGACTTGTCCTCATAAGACATGGACAGTGGTGTTTCTCATTAATCTAAGCAGAGCAGAACAGTAGACTTCACCGTTTTAGAGATCTCCATTGACATGAGGCCCAGTCAAGATTATGCTCTCATTTTGCATTTGAGCACTTATAACAGGAAGTACCAGAGGTGTTACCGTCTTCGCTTCTTTCACTTTACACTTTACACTTTACACTGACAGGAAACACAAGTTTCATTTCTGGTAGACTTCCATTTTCAATTGCTGGGAAACTGTCTCTTTTAGTCATTCTATGCAAAGCAAGTCGGGGGTCAACCAAATAGGGTGACGACTAGTTCTCAACAAACCAAATGTGGGACAAAGAATATGTTTGTGTGGGACGCGTTACCAAGGCTGAGAGGTAGTCTACAATTTTGATATGTCTATCTAACTTAAATAATAAACATTTCTATTCTGCCCCTTATCTTGTAACATCTCTATGCTTTGCCCGAATGCATCCATAGATCGGCACATCTCCTTTTGATTTTGTTTCTTGTGAGACTCGCATGAACTGTGTCGCTTCATGTCGTATTCCCCCTCATGTGAAATTGAAAAATAACTGAGAAATTTTTATAAAAAACTGTTGAGCATCGCCTTCCACTGGCTTATAAATACTTATAAGTGGTTTCACAGTCTTTGTTGTTGCTCTGCTTTTCCTTTTCTTTGTGGTAGTTTCCATCATATTTGGCCTAAATCTGCATTGCTGGTGACTTTGCAGTGACTCGCAATTTTCCCCGTTGGGCATAGTGTGGCAAAGACGGTGACAGGTCAACCTGAACTTGACCCACGTGTGCACAGCTTGATTGACAGGAAACACAGCCCAGTCAGTGATGACAGCCTTCCCTGCTTTCTTCACAGCCTTTTGAAAACTAGAGCCAATGAAAATGTGGGACACTTTATCAATATATGGGACGTGGAACAAGGGATAAAAATGCTGTGCAGTCCCTCGTAAAGTGGGACACCTGGTCACCCTACATCCAAATGAGAGGGCAACTCAAGTGGCTTTTTCATCCACCATTGTACAACCAAGTGAGCCAAAATAAGACTGCAAGGCTCTGTTCCCATTTTAGTGCAACAAGAGAGCATTGTTTACTGTTAAAATCGCATCACATCAAAATCCAAATCTTCAAAATCCTGAGTGTGTATGACGGTTACCTCTGGGTACTCTGCGAAAAGGTTTAGGCTAGTTGCTTGCCCTATGACAGTCTTCAACATTTTAGATGGGGCTATGCCTGTCATGTTGAGGCAACATCACTACATTGTGTGCACAAGCTAATATGTTTTATTTCTTAAGAACCAATCGATGCCATTCCCTGGAAGACAAACACCAACGCTTAGGCCTAAGTAGTGTCATGATGACATGTTTCATAGCACAGTCTCATTAATGCTACGTTTCTCAGTTGGATATTTCTGGAACGCTAACATTTTGCGCTGTTGCACATAACATGTTAGAATTATTCTGCTTGAGCAGCTGTAGAGTAAAGAGCTTGAGGCTTGACTCCCTATTTCTGGATGGGGCAGTGGGGGGAGGGGGAGGCTGAAGTCACTGTGACTGAGTCATTGGTTTAGCTAATGATGCAATTAGAGAGCTGCACTTTGCATCTCCTGATTAGATCCCCTACTCGCATGGGCCCGCAGACAATGGAGACTGAATTTGCTTGCCTGAGTTGCTTTGGCAGATCAATTTCAAAAGGTAATAATCAATTTTGTAAGCAATTGGGATTTCATCAAACATCAACGTTTTTTTTGTGTCATCAGCAATGAATGGATAGATTTGTCGATCTCTGGCACTCCACCAAATGTGGGATCTCAATTATAGCTCTTGCCGATTGTACAATTTGGAACCACTATAAGTCAGTGATTCCTGTGCTTAACTTTGGAGTAAAATAGAAATGTTATGCCAAATTGGGCTTTAAAGTTTGCATGATGAACTCTTTCACTTGTGTCAATTTGCACATTAGCATTATGAAACAGAATCACACCATCGTCAGTATGAAACTGATGTGTAAAAAAAGTGACTGTGAACGATTCTGTACTATTTTAGTATTGCTGCGTGACGTATTTAAGTATTTGTTTAGCAACTATTTACTCTGGGGGACTTTGTTTGCCATCACACCATTGTCATTATGAAACTGATATGCAAAAAAGTGACTTTGTGAATGATGCTGTACTACTGTATTTTGGTATTGCTGCCTAATGTTGGGCATATACTGGACCGAATTTCAGCTTTGTCGGGCGTCGTTTGTTGTGGAGTGTACAGGGGGGACCGCAGACCGATTAACTCCTCCCAATCAGCCGCCGAACAGTCGGATGAATTTCTGACATGCCAGAAATTTTGGTCGGCCGTCCACAGGCCCTCGCACAGTTGAAGCAGAACCACGGGCCGATCTCCCCAACGTTAGTGCCTTATTTTTTCTTTTGTTACAATCCAAGCGGAGCAAGATAACAAAGTAGCCTACAATAGATATAGTAAAACGTAGCAATGTTACCTCCAATTCTCTCTGCAAAATGGACAAGCCATACTCTCCACGTCTTCCTAGTCACCTGCGAGTCCATATATGCTGGCATCTCTATTTTCTTTAGATGTTTCAGCAGACATGCTGGCACAGATGATGAAGGCAGGACTTTTCTGCCTTGTTAGGCTTTGTGACCCAAACAGACCTCTGCTAGCAACAAACTTTACCTGCCTCTGAGCTTTCGAACAAATCTTTATTGGCAACAATCTACTTGTACAATAGGAGTAAGAATTACACAACAACATTTCTAGAATCGTACAGTGTATGCCCAGCTTAAGGTATTTGAGTATTTGTTTTTAGCAACCATTTTACCCCAACCATTTACTCTCGGGGTCTTTGTTGGCCGGAGACGTGGTTTGGACAAATCGCTCTGATGGCATCTACAAATACAAAGTATTGACTTAATTGATGTTAGTTATTTAGAAGAGAACATGACAAGGTAATTGCATAGATAATTTAGCAAAGGTTAATGAAAAACGCTGAACTCGGCTGTCCAAAGTTACACTTTTCTGCACTGCTCTTGTAATTAGTGTTTCCATAAACAAAATGGGGCTCCGGGGCTATATGTGGGGACAAGCTTTAAATCTTAATAAATCTTCAAGTACGTTTTTTTGGTTTAACTGGATCAGTATTTGCATTGACTTTGTTAAAGTAATCGTCCGGGCATGACCGATACACATTAAATGGCCATTGCTTTCTGCATTTTATTCTGTTTGTCCTTAGGTCAGGTACAATCAGCAGAAGTCAGCAGGTCTGATCTGAAGTACAAAAGAGGACCTTAATCCGAAACGGGAAGAGTATTACAGCTTGTTTGTTTTATGGAATAACTGTATTTGCTTGTCTGCTGTATGTTATTAAAGCTGAGCAAATACAGACAAGTGCAGATACTGTGCAGTCCCATGGTGACCTGCTAGTTGTGCAGTATCAACTGTTTGCTGAAGTTCCATCAGTCCTGGAATAATTGGTAATCGTTCATACGCTGTATTGCTGAGAAAAACAGATCCACTTGGGATCCACACATGTCAATATTTGCTGCCTTCCTATCCTGCTGACATTTATATTATATTTCTGCAGACTGGTGAGGCTTTTGCATGGTTGAAATTAAATTATTTTGATGATTTTTGCATTGCATCTATGTTATAGTTCTATAACCACTGTCCTCTATGGATTCTAGATCTGAGATGTGAGACTAGCTCAAGGCTTCTCCCTTTCTTTAGATTGTCTGACTGTGTATTAAGAGTCCAAACCTATAGCAGTAGCATGGCAGCATCACCCTCTTGTGTTGTCAGTGTGAGACATCAGTCAATACTGCATCCTAACACTCTCATGTACCAGTCTGGAGCTGATCCAGGATTGTGTGGCTTTTTGTGTTTTACAAGAAGTTACAGACTAATTCCTCAGAGCCTGTAATTTTGTTTACTTAATGCCAGTCACTCGCTGTGTTCTCTCTGGTAATCCCAGGGAGACCGTAGTACTAAAAGCCTAATGGCCTTCTCCTCAGCAATACCCAGAGGACCTCAGAGCCAACTCAATATCGGGCTCAAAGTGTAACCAACTGCATGTTGTGTTTTTGCAAGCTAGTTCTGTTTTGTCTATTACTGGTTGTCTTTATATGTTAGAGAGGTTAAATAATAAGATCATGTAAATATGCAAGACAACAATTGCTCAGAATTTGTGTTATCAATTGTGCTATTGAAATTATACCCAAGAATGTGTGTATACTAAAACAATTACCGTGAAAAGTATTAGCCAATTTTTGATAGATGAAGTTAACATCAAATTTTTTGCTTATTTAAAAAAATGTGTGGTGATTGAGGGGGGCAGATTTACCATTTGATTAAAATAGTTTTCACTTGAGGAAACAGTGTGACGGTGAGCATCTTGCATGGAAGATTTCAAGGATCCACCTGCTGTAGGAAAAAATGCAACAGTGTTAAATAAATATTTAAAGTGATACTGCACACTGAAACATGTTTTTTTGAGCTGTAAACTAAACAATATAACTGAACTGTGATGAAACGCATCAATGCTCGTGTTAATATTAACATTTCTTATAAAATTTATAAAAGATCCATATTTCATAGGTTGAAAATGGCTCAACATGCTATCTACTGTTTTAAATCAGCCCTGAACCTCGCAAGGCCAATGCTGAGATAGAGTTGACCATTTGGGACAAATCTACATCATGAATTTTATATAAAAAAACAACAAATGTTAACGCCCTATAATCAGTCAGTGAGCAACTCCTACCTCACACACCCAGCCCCCCTCCTCCTCAGCCCATGACAATTTTTTAAATTAAATATTTTTCAAAATCATGCCGTGGATGGAGTGAGGCTCAGACCTGGGGGTGTTAGTTACACTTTATGTTGAAGTAAATTCTCCCCATCTCCTTGAGTGAATGCAGACTCTTGGAAAAGTAGTGATTAGCCATAAATCAAGAGAGGCGCTGATAAAGCAGGTTTTTAGATGCCTGAATCATTCTGCGACAACCATTGTAGTGGAAATCAAGCCCCCAGGAAGAGCACTGGGCTTTGAAGCCAATTTTACATAGTGGCCAAACTGCGGAATTCCAACTTTGGGTCCGTCACGTGATGCCATTGGGCCCTAAAAGAAAACTTTTTTTCTCATAGACTTACATTGGGAAAGAGACGTTTGTAAATCAGCAGATATTTTTTTTGTTTTTGAGGTAAATCAACATTTCAGATGCACCTCTAGTTCCATTCAAGGTTGCTGTACATTTTGTGAAATTACATTTTGGTTTGTTTCTGGGGCCTCAACCCAAACCTCGAAATGGCAACAGGAAGGTATGGGTTAAAATGAATGGCCTAGTTGTTTCTTAAACCTCCCAGTTGGTATTGAGGAGGGCAAACACTCGTGATCACAGGAGGATCACCGTTCCTTTATGCAGCTGTCTGGCAAAGCTCCAAAGTGTCACACACAGACTACAGGCCTACTGCATTTAGGTATACGTACCATAGAGCCAACCCTCACACCATTCAGTATGAACATGGAGTCATAGCAAAGAGTATAGAAGCAAAGAGGCGAGACTCTGGTGCTTTTTTGATAAATGCCGATAGATGGCGCTGCGGTAGCGCTGCCGCCATTTTGGACTGAAAACGCCAATGAGTCCATAGCCATTAATGTGTAAAGAGATGTCTGTAAATCAAAGGATACATTTTTTTTAGTTAAATCAACTTCCCAGTTAGAACACTTAAATAGCCCTCATTTAAATCATTTTGTCCTAAAAGTTGTAAAATTCACTAAGAGCCAAATCCAGAGTTATTTTCCTCGGCATAATGAACATGCATCTGATCCACGGGACTGCAGCACCCTGCACGCTCATATGACATATCCGGTTCTGCTGGCTTCCTGCTAGCTGTATGCGGCTGTAATAATGGATATATTGGCTGTAATTTATCACTTTTATTATCTTATAATACACCCATGGGATGTATGCTGTAAGCTTGTACCGTGGTGGATGTATTAACGTCTCTGGTCCCAAACAACTGGCTATCGGCCAGTAGCTAGTAGTGCTAGTAGCATGACAGAAACAGAAATTAATATAGTTGTAGGTTATTTGCTAATGTTCAGGGCAAAAGCACAGGACATAACCTCTTATACATCCGTGGTCTGTGGTCTATTGGACATCGATTTTGGAGGTCCTTGACATGAAAAACTTTGAGATGGCTCTCAAAATCTTCCTTCCATTTTTGTCCATCACTCACTTTATTTTCCTCTAGGAAACGACCAAGCAAAGACGTTTACTAAGTAAGTAAGTAAATAGTTATAATAGTATGCATATTTATAATATTTTATTGTTCAACAAAGGCCATTTTATTAGAGATATTACAATTATGACAATAGAATAGAAATAATTTTGTTTTACTTTTGTAACGTACTTTTGTTTAACTGGCGTCATTATGGTAGGAGACAAGATTACAGTCCAAAATGGCGGAGGCGTAGGTCTGCCTCTGGGCGCTGGCGTTGTAATGGAACGTATAATTGACTTTCACTTTTTAGCAATATACGTTCTTTGGTCATAGGTTGGACATTATGGAAGACCAGGTTTGGCAGTGTGTTTACGGTTGTCTGTGGAACTATGAAAACAGTGAATTTTGTAGCGGACTTCATGGACGTGGGCATTTATTTTCTATATTAGCCCCCAGTTGCAGATGGTGCAAAATCAGTCACATTATCCATTTCATACAAGGTAACATTACATGTTTTAGACGCAGTTTTGTATGGGTGGACTGAATGGACTCGGTGTGGTTTGCCTTAAACTCTCAGAAACTCTTTGCAGAGTGTAGTTATTATTGTGGGTGTGGGTGAAGATCAGACTGTCTGGCAGAGGCCCCGCCATGCTTGGTGTCATGATTGTAAAGGAGCGAGCTATGGAGCCGTAGTCTGGCTGGAAGCAGAAGTTGGAGATGCCGTGACTGAGCTTGAGCTCACAGAGAAAGGCCAGGGACAGTGGTGCGCAACAGTGAAGCTGTAGCTGTCCCCTCAGGCTCTGAGCAACACACACGCACACACACACAGGGTGAGGCAAATACATTTATACAGATCTAAGGGAAACTGATCCGAACACCACACTGACAACAAACTAAAGAGGTAAATCACATCTAAGAATATTATTTCTTGGAAGTAGAAGTGCTTTGAAATCATTTCCCACAAACTACGCAGAGAATGCAAAATGTCAAATTTTTCTTTGCTGAAAATGTTTGCAAACAACCAGGCCTATCTAATTTTCTGTCACACATTATTTGTGATACATGACTGTTTTCTTGGCTGACTGTGTCTAATTATATAAGTTCAGACTTGCTATGCTCCTAATATCTTTAAGATTTGAAAACTATGCTAAACCCTTAATTTTTCTTGCCTAAGTACTAGCTCATCTACTGATACTGCTAAATATTTCCTCGGCCCCGGCTAGTCAGAGACACATGATGCGACTTGGGCTGTGTTCCACTCGAAGGCGTCATCTCTGAGCCCAACTACCTAGTCAGCCACCTGTTCAGTTACCCGTTTCCTAATGCAATCTGCACTGAAAACCCAGTTTGAACAAATCTGGAATTCCCTGCACCCATCATCATCATCATCATCTTCATCCTTCTAATGCAGCTAGCGTAGGAACCACAATGACACAAATACCAAGAACAGGGACATTTAAATTCATCCTTTACTAAGGGTGCTCCGATCAGTTTTTTGGGCCAATCACTTATCGCTGGAGGCAGTATAGGCCGATCACAGGATCTATTTGAAGCCCTCTATTTATCGTGTATTATTCATTTTTTATGTATTTAATATTCTTAACAACATTAAGTAAAATGAAGAGATGAAAAAGTATCATGAATTGACAACTGTTTATTTATTGGCAGGCAACATGTGCAACATATTCCACTCTCTCTCATAACCCCCTTTTATACAGAGAAAAGAAGACCCCAGATTTCACACCACTCTCACTCACCACTTAGTTTCATTCCAGATGGCCATGTCGTTGTGAAAATATCTGTGTGTTGAATAATCAGATGAGGTGAAGATGGAAAATGAGAAGAGTCTTCTGTGTCTTTCTTCTTGACTTTACTCGTTGGCTGATGCACTGATTCGTTCGTAAGCTGAACAGACAATCAGAGTGATTTCTCTCTGACAGGCGCCACCGCCGATTCAACATGCTGAATCGTCCGAAAAACCTCCGACACTGGCAGACTAGAGCCGACGGTGCAGGACACACCGAAAAAACTTGGCTGATGGAGGCTCACCGACGGCCCCAAACTGTCCGACGGCCCACCGTCAGCTTGGTGTTTAGAGACACAACGTACAACTTCAGTGAAGCCATTTTAGCGGCGCATAGAGAAATTGTCTTGCATGTTTTGCGTCATTTGATCGGCTCTTCTGATCGGCCTCTATAGCGTCCACTGATCAAACTATTTAGAATGCATATCAGACAATAACGATCGGTGGCTGATTTATTGGAGCCTCCTTAATCTTCTGCCACTCTTATCTTCCTGCCCCACACACTCTTTCGATCGCTTGCTCTTAATCTTCAATTTATTTAAGTAGTAGTCGGGTAGTCGGTTTCATAAATGTTATTTTAAACGTCAATAACATTGAGTGAATTTTTCATCCCTGCATTTTGAGAGCAGTGGTTTCATAGCCTATTGATTTCTGTTAGCATTACTTAACGAAGGTGGGGTCACTTTCACAGACATTGTAGCACTTTTCTGAATTGCTGTTGATAGGAATTGGTTAGCAGGCGATATGATTGGTATCTTAAATCTATATTAGGAGAGTAAAATAGGCAGTTTATGCATACAAGGTTGGATTGGATTTAATGTACAATAGTATGTATTATGTAACATGTTATTGATCGTTGTGGGTAAGCAATCCTCTTACTTGACTCCCCCTTTACATGAAGATGAGAGTGTAGTGCACTGCTACAGTGAACAGACCAGCAGGACCTGAGGCCTGCAAGTGAGTTCAACATACCCAGGGTATCTTCTTGTTATCTGGCTTAAGTAACCCGAACAAACCAGATCCCGCTAAACGGTCCTACGACGGTGGTTATCAACTCAGTAAGTCAACCCAGGGTTTCTCAATCTGGCTATGAGCACGATCGCATGAAAGAGGTGGTGTTTGCAGCATAGGACCAATCACAAACATGGACAAGTCTACTGTCAGTGGAGCGGCACATTATACAAACCAAAAACAGACTATAATATTAGACACATACAAAGAAGTTAAACATATAATCCAGGCTAAACGTTGAAGCACAGTTGAAGCTGCCAAATGCAGGAAGGACAGCTGGCAAAAGAAAAAATTGCCAATGTGTAAATTAACAGACTTATTCATTTAACGGTATACTCAAAATGCAGCTATATTCGTCTAGATGGGGCACTGATATATAAACAGCTTTCGAAACAGAATGGATGAATAGATTACACTTCTCTATGCCCTTTGATTAGGGCGTCGCGTGTAGGATTTTTTCAGCCTTCTTTCAGCTGCGTCCCCGACTCGGGCGGTGTGAAATGGACTTGAGAGCAAGTAAAAAAACATAATTCAAAGCGGTAAGCACCCACAGCATACAGCCAGCTGTCTTTTCTTCTCAGTTTAAACTGTTTCTTTTTGCCTGGATTATAATTTTTAACTTCTTGGTATTTGTGTGATATTATCATACGATCTGCGCAACCGAGCTTTGATTGGTCAGGAGGCGGAGCTTTTATACGAGTTGATCTCTTATCTGGAACATAACCTGCTCTGGAGCAGGTTAGGTGTTCAGCATAAGTTACCATGGTGATCTACCCCGGTAAGAAATTAACCACCGTCGTCGGACCGAAAACCCCGGGTTAACCCTGAAGTTACCTCGCTAACCCCAAATCCTGCTACGTAGCACAGGCCTCTGATAAGGATTTGATGCCATGCTCAAAGACACTACCGCATATAAGGACCTACTTGTCATAGCTTGAACCAGGTCCTGACAGATTTCTTTGGATGCAGTGTAAATTACTTGTGCATGTTAATTTTACCTTTTGGCATAATAGGGAGTAGGAGTTACAGGTGTTTGCAGCATAATGTACCCCCCTCCTCTCCGTGCTATAGCCAGCAGAGCTGTGTTCACTTGCTATGCAGTTAATCAACTTTGAGCCACGTTCAGTGGAAACCACAAACCTCGGAGTGGGAGAAAAGGAGTGTCTTGTCATTGAATTTAAAAGGAACACATGCTTCCTGCTTTGCTTTCCTCTTGCCCACCCTTCTTTCACCATTTACAGCTCACTTCGATTCATTGAATGCATGCTTACTCGAATGCTGACAGTGCAAAGGGAGGTGTGTGTGTGTGCAGAGGAAAGAGGGAGGGGCATTTCCTTTTAATGCATCTACTCTGCTCTGCTCAGTGACTCTCCAAGCTCGCACATTTATTCTGTCTCTTCTCACCCGTCTCTTTCTTTCTTTCTTTCTTTCTGCCTGTTCTCCGTCTCTGTTCTGTCCGTCTTGTGTCACTTTCTTTTCCGTCTTTCTCGTATTTCTGTCTCGTGTCAGACCTACATGCTCGTCTCACTCGGACACATTATTTTAGTTGCACATGATCTCACATTCACCAGTCTTGTATCATTCTTCCTCTCTCTACTCCTCTCTTGGATTTTGGCTGCTGGTCCTCCGTCATAGCAACTGTCTTCTGCATTTGCTCCCCGGTTGTGCTCACTGCGTCAGGAATCAGCAGCAGACTGAGGTGGGTGTTTTAAGAGCATCATCGCTAGGTCTGAGGCTACATGTCTTTAGTATCTTTCTCTCTCTCTCTCTCTCTTCCTCTCTCTCAGCCCTTTCTCCTCCTGCCTCTTCCCACTTCGCTCTGTCAGTGAGAGCTGGGATGATCATGCTTGTCTGTTCCTACAGGGGTGCAAACACCATACGATCTGTGTGCTGCAGAATTTAACATTGTCACACACTATGCTAGCGAGGTAGCGTTATCTACCTCTCTAGATCTCTCTCTCTGTCTCAGATAAGTCAGTACGGTTGATAGTGCTGCTGCTGCATTGAAAACAGTCTTTGCATACATTATTACTCTGGCATGTATTTTGCTCTCTCTCTCTCTTTTCTGCCTCACTCCATTACTCTCCTCTGTCTGAATGCCTGTCATGATTTATGCATGCTCTGTCCTTCTTGCCGGAGACTTGGCCATGCTGTAGGATTTATAAAGAACCACCTTAAAATAGCCAGGGTGAAAGGCTTGTGCGGAAATACACGTGCACAATAGCGCAGGAGGTTCGGTTCCTTTTCACCTCACCTGCCCCGCTGCCGCTGCCGCTGCTGCTGCTGCTGCAGTTCCATCTGTTGCCGTAGCCACAGCCAGCGACACCCTGAAGCCAGGCTTCAACTGTTGTGTGCGTGATTTTGCTGAAAGGTTGTGACAGTCATCTGTGCCTGTGTTACCGTGTCATTTAAATGTTTGCATGTGGGTGATTTTTGTGAGTCAGTATCTCTGCATGCTTGTATATACTTGTACATGTATGTGCACTCTTGTGAACAGTGTGTGTGTGTGTGTGTGTGTGTGTTTGTGTGTCTGTGTGTGTGTTTGTGCTTGCTTGCCTGCTTATGGGCTCTGGTCCAAGAGGAGAGCACAGGAGAGGCAGGCTGCAGGGGTTCAGTTTGGTGCAGTAAGCTGTTGAATGCTCTGTAACGAGCAGAAAAAAAGACAGATTCATGTGCTGGTGTGTCCTTTCACTGGGCCGGTACATCGATATTGCAGAAAGCAAGGCTTTTCTGAAATGTCTGCAATTCATTTGTCCTTGAGAAGCCGAACTTTGCAAAGTTAGATTTGTTGTTAATACATAGCTTTTGTTTTCAACAAATAGGCTTATGATGAGACAGGTGTTAGTGTGACAATGCTCGAACAGTAATTAGGTTTTCCATTCTGTTTGTTGTCTTGTATTTTAGGGGAAAGGCACGACGAGGCTCAACAAACAATACTACTAACAATACTTCAAACAAAATGTCTTCAAAGAAAGGCTGTGTGACAATCCAATGACAACAGGAAAGGCAGATTCTTCTGGGATTTGCAAAATTGCTTTGGTTATGTGTCATGCCCAATACTTGTTATGCTAGAAACAAAGGAGGCACTACTCTCTGATGATGTCGCAATTATGCGGGATCTGCTGATGCGAAAGTGAACCATAGACACATCTTTTGAGCAGTTACTCTACTTTGAGGTTTATATGTTTCTGTGAAATGGACATCTTTAGCATACAAACTAGTTGCACCAAAGTGCTGCTGTAGTTTATAGCTTTAATGAAGAGCAGTATATTATATCTGGGTGAGATATTGATGATGTGAAACTACAAATGTCTGAATTTTATGTTGAATTATCATCATATGTGATATTGTGCTTTTCTGGCCTAGTTGTTGTTGGTTAGGAAATGTCTCTATTGTGTTGCCAAATACTTCTTAATAGGGATGCTCATTTTGAAAAAATGTCTTAACCGATAACTGACCCTCGTTAACCGACAAGATTTGTGCCTCGTACCAGCTGCAGGAGCACAACAGATATTGGTTGACGGGAGTCCCCAGTTCACCGTCCGGGAGCGTTAACTTAGCAGCCACGATGCTGCATGTAGTGTCGCGAGCCACTTTTCCAAGAAAAATGTCTCCAACGCACATTTAGTTTAGTTTAGCAGGTTGTCAGCTGTGTGTCTGCCCGGCGTAACGATACTTTGTCTCCTCGTCATAACTTTAGCGAGTGGCCAACAAACAGTGTATTTGTGCTACGTTAGCAGCTCTAACATTGCCAGAGGCTTCGTGCTCGCCGCTGCACACGTAGTCTGCGTAACTTTAGCGAGTTTCCAACAGATCGTGTGTTGGCGGTGAGTGTGAGGTTGTTGGTGGCGTTCTAGCTGTGATCGTAGGTGTAGCAGTGTGTGTACAGTTTATTTGTCGGTGAATAAATGCTACGAAACTACAACTCCACTCCGCTCAAGCGAGCCAGAGACAGGAGCCGACTTCCTGTATCCTGCAACTCCGGCTCCGCCTCTTAAGGTGGGCTGTTAAGGTGGACCAGCTTTTCTCCTTAAAGTGACGAGCCGCTCCTCTGAGCCGCTCAGCTTTTGAGGTAATTATTAACATTTCTTTTAACCGTTTTAACCGATAGCGTTAATCGGTTAAAATGCTTAATGTCGGTTAACGGGTTAAATGGTTAGTTATGGACATCCCTACTTCTTAAACTACAATGTCTGAAAAACCAGCAAATAGTTATGTTTGAGAAGGTGAAACCAGTGAATTTTTTTACATTTTTGTTGGCGATTTAATTTTCGGTCGATCAACTACTTGATTAATTGACTAATTGTTGAAGCTTAAAAAGTCACTTTGGGTGAGTGACTTCCGTAGCATGTAGTGAGGTGCGAGTCATTATGTTGGTTAGAGTGGACGTGTATCTGTTTCACATTTGACACTCATACCTGTCGTCACTTACAGTATGTAGGTCCTGACCCACTATAGTTTTTACAGCTTGGTCTGCTGGATGCACCAGTGGGGGTGTTTCCTAAACTGAGCTCAGTAATCATTCTGCAGTGGAGATTTAGCGGCCTGCCTAGCTTCATTAGCCCTGTTTTGGTGCTCCCAAGAGGCATCCCACTCACACTAAAAGACACACAGATATAACACACGCACACACACACTCACGCACGCAAAAGAACTGAGTGAACTTATCACACATTTATTTAGCAGGTGTGTTATCCTCCTCCTTAGTTCCCATATTATTTTAAAATCTATGTTTGTTTAGGAAAAGAGAAGAATCTGGTTATAGTAGTATGTCACGATACCAGAAATTTCATAGTCGATACCAATACCAGTGAAATTCCACGATTCTCGATACCCAATGTGATACCAAGAGTAAAAAACAAAACAATAAATCCCATGTACTTTAACATACACGCCTTTATTACCGTTTTCATGTTTTTTTTTGCAAATTTATTATTAATCCCTGATGATTCACCTCAAGTTTCTCAAAACTAAATTTTACAAGATTACATTTGAGGACATCATGATAAGGTTATAACTAACCTTTGCCCAATACTCATTTTTACTGAAAAAAGCTTCAATGCAACATATTGTAACTCAATGCAACCTATGTACGTTAGCTGTTAGCCAAGCAGGACTGTAGAAATGGTCCCACACAATGCTGGATAATGTGTTGGTTGACTAATAAAGAGCTTAACTTTTAACTGTTTGTTTTGAAATGTCTGCTGCTGAGTGTTCTCAGTTCAATCGCACAAATGGTCCCACAGCATGAAAAAATGTACTGGAGGATAAACGTTTGTCACCTGACAAATGAATGTGAGAATCCTCAGTATATTGGTGTAATCATATTGTGGTAACCAAAATCTATCATAGAACGAGATTTCAAAACTTTTGAAAGTTATTTTGTTATAGTACGGCAAATTGCTAAAACGTATGAATATGAATACTTTACAATATCATAGCAATTTTTACAATTGCAATTTACAATAGAATGCTTTTTCCACCCTGATGAAGGCACTGTGACCAAAATGTGAATATAGCATGGTATGTTGGAGAGCAGTTAAATTTCAAATTGATCTTGAGATAGGCTAATTCAATGACAAATATTGTAATCTCACAAGTAGAACTGTGCTACCTATAGGCCTGTACCCGAATCAGAAGTTTTCTTTTATTCGACTCGTATTTGGCTGCTCAATACGAAGATTTGACTACTACTTTTGTTCCTTTCTTCATATAGACTATTTGGCAATCAGAAAATCCATTGGCCTGAGTTTCGGTGATGATTTCGACCACATTCACCACAGTGTCCGCCACAGTTTCATAATGAACCAAATATATTTTTACACTTCTCAACTGGTGGGGTTAGGTTATGTGTGTAGCTAACATATTACACCCTCCAAACAGAATGCGACGCAAGCATGCGTCAGTGACAAAATCAGTTTCATTGCATTGTTGCAGCGCTGAACTTTTGTCAGACGCCCTGTTTCTATTTACTGTATTCCTTATTCCAACGATGAGGAACGGCTGATTGGTGAAGTTGAAATGAGGAGTTATCTTATACGATACCTGCTCATTTCACTACAGACACCTAAATAAGGTGACAGCTGGCTGGAGGGAGATCACCTGAAAGTTTATTTAAGCTGCTGTTGGTTGTATTGTATGTAGGGATGTCACGAGAAGCGATACTTCGGTACCAAGTCAATGCCAAAATTCTAAAAACGTGACGGTACTCTTTTTCTACACTGAAGGTACCGTACGATGCCTGTAATCACGGTCCGAAATGAACATCCGCCAAGCGCCAAATGCGGGTAGATTTTCCATTTGACGAGCAACTCTCCGAAGGCGTTTGTACTCTGCTCTCTGTGTGTCGGAGCCCGACACACACACACAACAGCGCCATGCAACAGCGTCGAGATGTTGGGTTTGTTTACTTTTTCAGAGATCCTTTATTGATTTGTTCGAGAAGATGACTCACTCCTGTGGAAATAACTGAACTGAAAAACTGATCAGAGATCTTTTATTGATTTGCCTGAGAAGTGGACCCAATTGTGGGGGGAAAAAATTAAATGAATTGAACTGAACAAACTGAACCTCTATCTTTTCTTGTCCTCTGCTAAATCTCTGAAAAGTGGTGCTTTTTTACTGTCATCAAAATTTAACATTAGCATTTTAAATGAATATTTAATGTTCTAATGGTCTGTCACCATGTCAGTGAATTTAAACTACTGCTTGCAATCTGAGGATATATAAATTATATAGAGAGAGTGCTTGTGTGCCTGTACAGCCTCTGCTGTTTTCTTACAGCCATTGAGTTATACCAGAGGAATAAAGGATTTTTTTTTACTGTGGTATCAAGAATGTTGGAAATTCACTGGTATTGTATTGACTACTAGATTTCTGGTATCGTGACATCCCTAATTGTATGTCATTTTCAGTAAATATTGCAGTATAAAACCTGTGTTTTTCTGTTTAAAAAAAACACAAACGTCGGAAGAGAGCAAGTACTACTCACCCATCTATTAAGTGGTTACGTCTGTAGTACAGCTGATAGGTACGTGGTTTGTTTACATGGCATAACAGAAGTGTATATTTAACGGTGTGTGGACAGAGAGTGTCTGATGTTATTAGGCTATAAGTAAATAAAAAGACCACAAATCTATCTTCTTATCTTGTTTTCTTATTCGGTCAATAAGAAGACACAACAAGGTGAAGTGTGTGTTTTGCATAAAAAAAAAATATCGTTTATGCAAAAATAATTAGATCATTTTCTGTTTTTACGCAACATTACAACATTTTGCTTTGATTAACATAGCAGACGTACAACGTATTACAATTGCTGTCATGCATTTGATCTTTTTTGATCAATTTAGCCATTACATAACAGTCTTAACAATGGCCTCACTCTTTAGATATACATAAGAATGTGATGTATGTAAAACAGTGCCTGTGCTCATTCCCTCTGAAGGTTTTATTATACAAAGGTGTATTGGCGTCTTCTGATTTTGGAGGAGGCCCGCCTCCGCATTAAAGCAAGAAAATCTTTCAGCGAGTTACTGTCTGCATGTAGCCTCCTTCTTAGTACTGACCGCAAACATCACAGGCTGATGGTCCTGAATAGCACAGTCCACATTTTCACACATACAGGCTACTTTTAGATCATACAGGTCAGTGTTGATCTGCAGTAGGGCTGTTTCCTCTCCCCTCCTACATGTTTCTCTGATGATCCCTGATCTTACACAGATTCAGTGCGTCCATCATGATTTGTGGTGCCATGTTAATTTTCTCAGGGTTTCTGTTTAAGTTATGTGTGCGCGTGTCAGCGGTGATTTGTGAGTGCAGACACGATCGGCAAAGACCAAGCCAAGTTGATCATGATACACTGCAACACCGTGTGGACAGCCCTTTTGAATTACGGCAACAATATTGCAGGTGTGAATAACGATTTAGCACTGACTGTTGTTGTTGACGTGTGTCTGTGACTTATGAGACATTGTGCTGTTCGTGATGGCTGAGTTATTGAGGTCATGTCTGTATTTGCTACAAATACTTGAGATTGATTAGAATGCGTCAGTCTGAAGTCTGAGCACTGTGTGGGATTTTTTTCCCGCTTAGCATGCTAATCACTAACTTGCTCCCGAAATGTGCTTACTGTTTATTTTAGGCTAACACAACGCACCTTAGGCAAACTTAAGTTCTGTGTGATGTGCACAAATTAGTGTTTTGTGTGTACAGTGCTCTGTGTCCCAGTCTTTGGGACATTAGGGGATGTGTTAAGATAACACATGCCATGATGGTGTCACTGCCCGTACATCACTTAAGCAGACCCAGGCTGCCCCAGGGTCCTCCAGTGGGCCCCCAGCACATCACTAAAAAAAGCTATGGCTTGTCTCTGTTACGTAGCCTCAAAAGAAACAGAGTAAATGGTTCAGAAAAATGGCTTGAGAGGAATTTAAGCCTGTTTAATTCTGCTTGCACATGACAAGGATGACACGAGTGGGCTCAAATCTTAGTAATAAGATCAAGCACACATTAACTGAGTTGCATTGTTATTGTAAACAAATCTTGAACACAAATTACCTCACATCCCTTCTGTTGGAGGTTTGTCAGTCCTTGTGTGTGTCTGTGCTGCAGTGAGAGCAGAGGGCCGGCTGACCTGGCACATAATTCTCAGACAAAGACGTGGGAGAGGGTGAAAATAGATTGATGGGAAGAGAAATGCAGAGAAAAAGAGCACCAGTAGAGGAGACAAACCTACCAAATAGGCATATTGTTAGTACTTGTCATGTGGAATGTACACATTAGGAGATAGACTGCAAGATCAGACTGGATTATGTACTTGATTTTCATTTCAATGTTCTTTTCTGCAGATGACGGGTAAGGCTGGGTGATAATTAAATGTTATTATTTACTGTCTTTTCAAACAACAATACTGTGACAAAATTCCACATTTGAAAGGTCATATGAACTATGACAGCTCACTGGAGAAGGAAAAACAGAAGAATTGGATAAATAAGACAATTTAAGTGCAGTGAAAAAAGGAGTTTGAGGAAGAGGGGGGCAGACTAAATCTTTAGCTAGCTTGTTTCCACCGAAAGCTGACAGGAAACACTGGCTTTACACACCAAGGGGCCTTTCTGAATCACTGTTTGTTTGGTGTGGACAGCAGGTTTGACTTCTGCGTCCCTATGTTACCCCTAGGATGGCCTGGTTCAATGTATTCTCATACATACATATGAGAATACATATTTTCCTATGATATCTTACGAAAACGTTATTCTTCCTTTTTCATTTGTTTTCCTGCGAATGTCCAGCAACACAACATGTCAATTTCAGCTCCTAACTTGCATACAGTCTTTTCAAAATAATAATAAGCTTAGGAAAAGATCAACTTGGTTAGGATTAGGCAACAAAACTACTTAGTTAGGTTTAGGAAAAGATTGACTTGGTTAGGATTAGGCAACAAAACTACTTAGTTAGGTTTAGGAAAAGATTGACTTGGTTAGGATTAGGCAACAAAACTACTTAGTTAGGTTTAGGAAAAGATTGACTTGTTAGGATTAAGCAACACAAGTAGTTAGGTTTAGGCATTACTTAAGTACATGAGTTATGTGAAATGAATCAACGTTGACTTCTGGTTTCACACAGGATACAAACAGCAGTCTCCTGGGTGAAAGTCCAGTATTTTTTGACCCACCAGTCCACCCCGACCTCCTTCTTACCTCCTCCTTCACCGCTCTTTATATTTCCTGGTTCACAATTACGTTAATTACACATACGAATTACAGTGGATTACTTTTCGTAGGAATAGCTACAAACAGTGTATGAGAACAGCCTGCCTGGTTTGGAGACACTTGTGATCTAAAAACAGTTCGCTTCGAAATTTGGAAACAAAAAAGAAAGGCCGGTGCAATGGCACAGTAGCATGGCAAGTAGCAGAAACACAATATTCACTAAATTATTTGTTTACAATTGCTGTAAACTGTAGTAAAAGTGAATAAAAACACCAGTATAAAAATATAATCACTGGCATGACACTGTTTCAACAACAGATACTATTTCCATTGGCAGATCTCTTTTAAAACTTGACAGATACATATCCTTATAGGCAGCTAGCGGTCACGTAGGTCATCTTACTGATAAGTAAGCTAGCACAGCTGCGTGACCACATTCAAACTGAAAACTATAATGATCAGCTATTGGTTTCACAGTGATTTAAGTCTGACTCTGAAGACTCATCCGCTGTGTTACTTTCACAATAGTTTCACAATGACACAAAGCTTTAAGTCAGAGGATTTGAGTCAAGGATTTTCCCTTTCACTTCCTCTCAGCCTTAATATAATTACTGCAGTGTATCTTTTATTTGGTAAACCTTGCTTGTAGTACAGAAAAAGCTTCACTTTGGCCTCCAGAACAGATTCTTTTAGGCATGGATTCATTAAGGTGCTGGAAACACTATTTAGTCCCTGTCTGACTTGAATGTGTCGCCGCTGTTACAGCTTTTGTAGCATTGACATAACAAACAACCTCATTTGATACCAAGGGGCCTAATGCTTGCCAAGAATGTATTCCCACCCCCCATAGCAGCCCGGGCTGATGACACCAGGCAGAATGGATACATACAGTCCCCTGTCATCAACATGTCACACCACAACCTGGAAACTGTTGGACAGGTTGAGGTTTTTCCACTCTTTGCTCATCCAGGCTTTGGTGATGATGTGTCCTTTGCACTGTCTTCTTGTTAGTTGACAAGAGTGGAACCCACCATGGTCATGTACCACTGAAGCCCTCATCAGTGTCAATGATGTGTCTGCTGAAGTCTGTTCTACTTAGCAGTATTGCTTGCATATTAATTGTTTTTTAGCTTGAATAACATCAACAAACCAATTTTCTCCTTGAGCATCCATTATATGGTTGTTTGGTTTTCAAGCATTATATTAGATACATTGTTGTGCAAACAACATTGTTGTGGTGCATTTGGCATATTAAGGCTGTGAAAGAATTGTCAATATTGTCAGTAAAAAAACTCCATTCATCTCCTGCTAAGAAGTTGTTTACAAAAGGCCTGAGACATATGCTGTGTAGACTATTGTTAGTGTAAACTGTAAGTCGAGATGTTTTTATATTTGTACAGATAATCTTTGTCTTGTAAGTGGTTTTGTTGCCATTTTCCTCTGTAGATAGAAATGTAAAACGCTGGTGTACAGCAGATTTAAAACTTGACATAGCATCTTTAGGTTAACTCTCACAATTTAATCATGTTGACTTCTACACAGATGTTAAGTTCAACTTAGTTCACTACATAACCCAAGCTAAAATTTACCCTTCACTCTTAAGAGTTTAAAAATGCAAGAGAACCGTTATTCGGGTTGTTTTTGGACATTAGTGTGCAGTTGGATTTGGAAATATTTCTTTCAACACTAATACAGGCAGGAATGCAAGCAGGATTTTGCTTGAACAATGATGTTTGTATAAATAGTAATTTTGGGCCCTTATATAGTGATGTGTTCACAAAGTCTGCATTTATACCCTGCATTTGATTCACTTGCAAGAAGTACAACAGTAGAGCATCATTTTCTAGATCACAAGCAGGGGGAATCTTGTGTTTTTTGTGACAGAAATACTACAAGAAATTTTAATATTCACTGATGAGAGGAATGAAAAGGCCCATTATTCAGTGTCAACGAGGCAGAGTTAGTGATATGTACTGGGAAGGGCTACTCAAAACAGGTTGAGAGACAGATGGACAACACTGTAGGAGGCAGAGAGACAGTCTACTGGAAACAGAGATACAGATATTGAGATGGATAAAGATGGAAAGGGCTCACATGAGACAGGACTTTTCTCCCTTGTCTGCTTTTTCAGGATTATTTTCAAACTGAAAGAACTTACTCTCGGCTAATATACAGGCATCAAACTACGACAAGTGAGTAACTTGTACAATCTTATAAAAAAAACAACTTGAATCCCTTAAAAGAAGTAAACTGGGGCTGCAACTAATAATTATTTACTTAAGGATTCATCTGCTGTACCAGTTACTTTTTCTACTATTAATAAATCAATTGTTTATTCTTCAAAATGTCAATAATTAATCACCCAATACCCATCACAAGTTCCCAGAGTCTAAAGTCATGTCTGCAAACTCCTTATCTAGTCTGATTACAGTCCACACAGTCTTAACTCGAAGGTGGTGAAAGTACAGTGATATGAAATAAAGAAGAACCCCCATTGGAGAAGCAGGAACCATTAATCGTTTGGGATTTAGCCTACTTGAAAAATGACTTCAACAATTAATTGATAAACTATCATGTGTCATCCATTCATTTTGTGGTGATTGACTAATTGATTAGCTACTTACTGACCAATGGTAATAGAGTGCTGCAGGGATGACGCATTTTTGTAGACCAACCAGGAAGTTCGCATCACCCTGGTTCCATCGACAAAAAGCCAATGGGATTTTTTTCATCGGATTTTGGATTATTGCAGAAAATAAGCGCTGTGGCAAACGTTTGATACTTTGTTCAGCCAAATAATCTCCACAAATAAACACCACATTTATGATTTTTGAAGTGTAAATGCAATCGCCAGAAGTAAAAAGCCAACGTTAGGCTATAAAGCATCGACACAACGGTCGCATGATTAGACAACAAGGCTGTTAAGGCAGACGAGTTGGCGTGCTAACATTTTGTAGTCCCATTTAGCCACTTGTTAGCAACCGCCTTTTTGAAGACACGTAAAGGCTTCAAAATTCAAGAGTGGGGTATTTATTGATGTATTTTATATCGTAGAACGAAACGTTAAAATCTCTTAAGCCATTCTAAAAAACATTGACTTCCAGACGAGGGAACCGGATGTGCTAAAATGCTAACCCCCCTCTGGGTTTTAGGACTCATTCCTGTACCACTCTATGAGCATCAAAAGAAGGTTCAGTCAACATGTCAAGTTTTCCAATGGCTTTATTGTCGGTATATATATGGCACACAACCTCTCATACACAGTAAAGACATAGACTAATGTGGCTGTGAAGATATAACAATACTAGAATAGTAACAACTGACCTCAGGCAAATGCACACATTGAATTATAAAGCACTGCTGTGAGCAGTTTTTCACACTTCTACACGTTGCCCACTGTTAGTCTCAAGGTTTACCAAGGTTAATGTAATGGTACAGATGGCACCTGGACACATTGCACTGGCACACAGGATCAAAACAAGTGATATTACCTTAATGCACATGGAAGCCCCCTCTTCTCAGAGCGTAGCTGCTGTTGCCTCGGGGACACAGAAATGAGTTGGTAAACAAACACTTGAACTTCCACAATGATTGTCTGTGACACAGACTATGGGCTGGCCAACGGCCATGAATAAACAGCATGACGTTAACCCTGTATGCCTCAGGAAACCTGGTGCTATTTTCATGCTTGATGGCGGAAGCGCTATAGGTAGTCTGATGTAATGTGAGTGTGTGTTTGCAGAAAAACAAAGAGGGAGATGGACTTTTGGTGTCAGTCATCATTCTGTCTTCCTATAGAAACTCAAATAGCTACTGTGTCAAAGCATGCTTGGTTGGATCCATTTACTTGTCATTGTGTGGGCACCTGCATGTAGCCATTAAGTTTGTCCTACTTTTGATGGAAGGCTCTGTGCATTTTATATGCTCGCTGCACTGCAGTTCCCCTGTTGGTACTCATATTCTGTTTGAAGGCAATTCTCCGCTTCCATAACACACTCAAAAACAAGCCAGTAACCAGCTGTTTGAGATACAGGAGTTTCGTGTTTAGGGCCAATTCAGTCATGTTATACGTAGAGTAAATGTATTGAAGAGTAACTAAACCCCAGAGTTTTGGCTAAAGTGCCTCTACCCTGGAAATTAAAAAAATGGCTCGAGAACGAGAAGTCGTCTTCTCATTTTACCGTCACCAGTGTAGCATTACAGTCGCAGCACAACACCAGCCTTTTCTCTCTTTTCGGTGGACTTGAAATTAAGCATTTTACGAAATCTGTTGAATCAGGGTTGATAACTGATTATCTGGCGATAGCAATGTGCTTTCCGATGCTGTGATGAAGGTGTGGATGAGGCATTAAATTAAACTCATTTAGCTGGACTTTACTGTTTTTAAATTAAGTTCATGATCGCTATTACCAAGCCCTCAGGAGGAGCGCCGGTCGTTGATGACAATCTTCGTAGTGGCCAAACGGCGGTACTACAACTTCTGTGTCCGTCACATGATGCCATTGGGCCCAAAAAGACTTTATCCCATAAGGCTTACATTGGGAAAGAGACATCTGTAACTCAGCGGATCATTTTTTTGAGGTGAATCAACTTCCAAGTATGAACACTTGAATAGCCCCTATTTAAATCATTAGGTCCGAAAGTTGTAAAATGCACTAATGGCCAAGTCCAGAGTTATTTTTCTTCCTCCGTTCATATGAATGAGACCCAGACCAAGGCTGGAGCGAGGGCTGGGAGGCGGAGTTAGCAAGCCGTGACGGCTTTGACCCTGTGACGGAGCCATGTGACCGAGCGGACGCTACCGCGGCTGCCCCATGGGCCCAATGGTTGCGGAAGATCCGGGTACTTTTCCAGTCGGAAGTCGAGCCATTTTGGCGTCATGTGCCACTGAGCAACTTTCATAGAAATGAACGGGGCCCCGCCTCCAACGCTGTATCCAGTTCTCTTCGTGGGTACCCATATTAAACCCCAAAGTGGTTTAGGAGTTTATTTAGCAATTAATTGCAGTGCCCTCTAGAGTGCAAATGCTACATACAAAGATGAGTGAATGATGTTTCACTCTTGAGCCACTATAAGGTGCATTGCTTATGCTTATGCTATTAAAGAGCAGCTGCATAAGTGTCCTGAGGTGGTATGTGTGTGTGTGTGTGTGTGTGTGTGTGTGGAAAGTAACCCTGCCAAGTTATCCATGATTGAGTCAGATCTGCACATATGTATGTACACTTATTGTACATATACGGGAGGACTTTCTCCGTCGTCGATATGTGACCCTGGGTTTACAATGATGGCTAAAGCAGGACGTAACGCTGCAGACTATCACTGTCTCACAGCTGATAACCACCGTAAAGGCCGCAACCTCCCTCAGCTGGCATTCAAAGCCTGCGTGAATCACACGTACTATGTTAGACAGACAGATTGTCTGTGCGCCACAAATCTTCAGGGTTTTACTTCCATTTCAAAGGCACAGTATGGTGCCCAGCTGGACTTGTAATCTATTCTCTAATTGTGTGTGTCTGCCAAGATTTTTAGCATGCGTCTGTGTTGACATCATCCTGTTGTTTACTTGTTTACTTTTTATCTATTTTTCTTGTCATTAGGGATGTACCAAACACCACACATCCTTTGATACTGAGTATGCCGCAGGGACTGGGATGGACATTTTTTTTCTCATTATGGTAATAGCACAACGAAACCCCTTGGTTGTGCAGGTAAATGCCTTTTTTTTACAGTCAGATTGTTGGGATTGTATTGGTAGGGGCAAATACAGGAGGGGTGTAGCAATGTCCATTGTTTAAAGTTCAAAGTATCTTCATTTCCCTTTATAGGGAATTAGTTTGCAGCCAGGTTACATACAAAAAGCAGGAGGTTCTGAAGTACAAGTAAACAATCGTAAATAATCTGTGCAAATGAACATCTATATACAAGTTTAATAGGCTGCTATCTGCTGTTTAAGATGTGAATGGCAGCAGGGACAAAAGAAAACCGATCTCTTGGTCCTCATAAAACAACGACCTGAGGGTAACAGTTCAAACTCTGTCCGAAGGGGTTGATCTTGGCACTCCAGAAGGGAAGTAACCTTCCCAAGCTCCTGCTTGTTATACAGGTCTGTAAACTGGGCTTGAGTCCTCCCTGAAATCTTACTAGCAACTTTTGATGAGGCTACCAAGCCTGTTTTTGTTGGCCAAAGTCAAGTTCCCATATCAATACAGGACATTAAGACTGATTCAATAAAACCTTTATAAAAAAGAGTCATCATCGCTGCGGAGACATTAAAAAAAGGTGTTGTTGGACCTTATGGTCTTCCATAATGTGTCATTCTTGGTATCAATACCAGAAGGCACTAAAGTAAGGCATTTCTAAATCCAATACAGAGTATAACTAATCTACTGGCAGTACTGGAATGTTCATAATATCTTCATGTAGTTAGTAGAGATGCACTGATTGCAATTTTATTGGCTGATTCAGATTTTTTTTTTTGATTCAGACCTGCCTATATTGATTATGGCCAACTCAGATTTTTTTCTTTTCTCTCTATAATTAAAAACTATGATTGACAGCACACGCAAACATTTTTGCAACTTTTCTTTAATGGAAAATGCAATGGTATGTTCATACATATCAGAGAAGAATCTGAGAAAATATTCTCTCTCTAAAACAATGTCTTTATTTAACTATTTATTTATACAAAACTATTTATGAATCAGTATCTATTTACAAGAATGGATTTGGATTTGGTGTCAAAGCAAAAGCGCCTATTTGGCAATACTTCGGAGTTCAACCCAATGCTATAAGGGAACCATAGCGTTAATGAGGTAATCGTCGTGAGGAGGACGGAGAGGTCACAGCCGGTGTGCACAGCTCCAGGTAGAAGAGGCCAGACACACAGCCATCCAACGATAAAGATCTACAGATATTGAGCGCTGTCTTCTCTTGTAAAATGTCCGGTGTTGTCACATGTTTATTAACAGGTGTGAAAATGACCTCACCGTGACATTTCTAGTTGATTACTGTCTGTGCCACTGTGTGTGCGTCACGCAACGGAAACCATTGTGCTGCGCATGAGTGTAAATTTGACCGGCACAGATCAAGCATCTGTAGTTCACTAATGTTGTTGGCTAAGCCTACGGGAAGCTGTAGCTGCTCCAGATAAAAACCTTAAATCCTTTTTTCTTGTTTTGTGAAGTAAGGTGACTCTAACTATAAAGCAAGGAATCTGTCTGTGGGTATGTCCTTTGCATATCTCAAGAACCGTTCATCCAATGTACTTCACGCTTGGTTGGTGTATTGATGGGGAGTTCCCTGTTTAATCTGGGACAATTTATACACACGATATGTTAAATATGAATAAACTTTAAATAATCAAGCGAATAGCGTTCTGTGCAGCAACGGAGGCAGGGCTTCATGGCTCAGGGCTTCATGGCTCAGCAGACTGAGTCAAGCATGTTGTCTGCAGCGGGCCTTTACAGGCCACGGCTCATTGACTGCAGTTAACTTTTTCTGCTGGATGCATCATTTACTAACATTAAAACCAAACTGTTCTTCACTTCCTTAGAGTCGATGAGCGGTTCTCGAGAACGCTGCGAGCTTCACTTCCAGGAGCCAAGCAATCGGCCCGCTCCGGACGGGCACTACGCTAGTAGAACTAATAATAAATAATATTAATACAGCAGTGATGCTTCTCCTTAGTCTGTACATACTCTTAGAAACAGGCATATGTGGTGCTGGCATTTCATCTGTCATAAGTACAATGAAGGGAAACTCTGGAATAACTATACTGCGGTACTTCGGTGGCTTTTAATTTACCTGCACACAAATCGAATCAACAAGAAACTCTGCTTGTTGTTATGAATGTCTGTGCACTTTGTCACATGTACAGTAAGTTCTGTGTGTGAGTGAGTGCATTGGTCATTCCTGTCAACATTGCCACATTGAGTGGGCAAAGTAACATGGACTGTGTGAGTGAGGACCGTGGGTGGGTGGGTGGTTATATTGTATGTGTAAATGACCAGTTTGTCACAATGCCTCAGTTTAATACTGTGATACATTAACAGGGATGCTGCAGTACAGTGGACAGGGGAAGTTGGGGATTTTTGGAAGAGGAACACATCACCTCAGGATGTGTAATCTAATATTGTATTTTTTCATTTTTATTTATTTCCTCTGCCCTGCTTTTCTTCTGATATTAAACCTGCAGCAGGCAGAAAGTTTTTGGCGTCATTGGGCAAAAAAAGTCAGGTGTTCTGAGAGAAAACTAGACTTCTGCACCTGATATTCTGCAAAATATCATTTCAAATTGTAGAGACATACTTTGAATTTTAGTGCTCGTTATATTTTGTTTGAATATCATAAATAAAAACACAATTTAGTGACCTCGGGAATGGGAAACATATTATATAATTGTCTGAATGGATAGTCTTGTGTTGCCGTGACTGTAGTCAAACACATTATTTGCCATGACAAATTAACTTTAGAAAGTGAGGGTAGAGAAAGGGGATGTCATGCAACCAAGGTCTCCAGCCAGACCCACATGTTGTGATCACACATAGTGTCTTCAACTCCTAGTTGACAGTGATGTGCGGGTCGACCCAGTCGGGCGGGTTTGAGTAAGCTTAACTAGACAATATCACGGGTTTGGACGGGCAGGCCAAAAATGACAAAGCAGCGTTCAGAGTAAGTTATTAGTAACTTACAGAAACATTGCGTGCAATCAGTCCACCTTCCACCTTCTCTTCCCCTCTGTCTGTCACTCTTTGTTACTCTCTATGTCACACACACACACACACACACACACACACACACACACACACACACACACACACGCATACACACACACACACACGCTCGGTCTTGGTGTCTATCCTTGTCTCAGTCCTCAGTCCTGACAATTGTGCTACTATAATGCATAAAGTTGGTGGTTTGCGAGTCGAATTCAGGTGGTGGATAACGCATATTTTTTGCGGGTTGGGCAATGCTGATTGGCTCTCATAATGGGTCGCGTGGGTATTAAAAAACCCTGATCATTACTAGTCGGACACCACATAACCAACTTCTTTTGACTAAAACTTCAAACCTAACTCTTGGTGTCAATACTCTGTATGTGAAGATGCTGAACTGAAGCTAGCCTGCATCACAGTCAAGAGGAGGCGGCGGTTTCCTGTGCAATGCGCGACCATACTAACACTTGAAATGAGATGTGTGAAAGCACATTTGCAGCAGTTGGAAAAGTAAAAGCAAGAATAAAGTAATAATAGCACGGAAACATCACCTCTCTCTTACATTTTCTCAGTTCTTCCGTGACCTTGCACTGGTTAGAATGACACACAGAGGAATAGGAAAAGCATGTCTTGTTCCAGTGAAGTCGCAGCAGGATGCTGTACTGAGATCATCCCATTACCTAAAGGTCACAGTGTTGATCTTTGCAACACTCATGTGTCCTGGCCGAGTTTTCTACAGAAAGACAAACACAGAACCCCTGTTTATTATCTCATTGTTAGTTACTTTTGGTGACAAATAAAAGCTTAAAATTAGGGCTGTCAAAGTTAATGCAATAATAACGTGTTAACACATTTGTTTTAATGCCACAAATTTCTTTACCACATTAATGCAACTTGCGGTTATTAGGTTGTAGTTGAGTGAAGATACTAGTATCCTATGAAACTCAAAAACCTAAGGAATTCATTGTTACCAACCATGTCAACAAGGCTAAATAAGGCTCCAAACTTGTGCTAAATTTTGGCGAGGAAAAACTGTCATGGCCATTTTCAAAGGGGTCCCTTGACCTCTGACCTCAAGTTATGTGAATGTAAATGGGTTCTATGGGTACCCACGAGTCTCCCCTTTACAGACATGCCCACTTTATGATAATCACATGCAGCTTGGGGCAAGTCATAGTTTAGTCAGCACACTGACACACTGACAGCTGTTGTTGCCTGTTGGGTTTGAGTTTGCCATGTTATGATTTGAGCATATTTATTATACTAAATGCAGTACCTGTGAGGGTTTCTGGACAATACTTGTCATTGTTTTGTGTTGTTAATTGATTCCCAATAATAAATATGTACATACATTTGCATAAAGCAAACATATTTGCCAACTCTCATGTTGATAAGAGTATTTAATACTTGACAAATCTCCCTTTAAGGTGCATTTTAAACAGAAAAAAAATGTGTGATTAATTTGCGATCAATCTAAATTAACTATGGACAATCATGCGATTAATCACGATTAAATATTTTAATCGATTGACAGCCCTACTTAAAACCTTTTTAAAATATCTGTAGGAGACTGACAGCAATGTCTTTACAGAGTCTGTTAGTGAAATATCCCCATGTCTAAACACAGAACCGCTGAATAGAGTGCAGAAAGAAGCTCGTTTAATATTTTATGTTGAGTGGTCTAACATACTGTTCCTTGCAAAACTCTGCAAGCTAAGTAAGTCTGTTATTAGTGCATGTAGTCATAGTTATGTTGTCTAAAACAAAGACATTGCAGAATTGCGTTAGTTTGAAACAGTGGAATTAAATACAAAATAGTATTGCTGAAATTGCACAATGCATACATTATACACACTGTGTACTGTATGTTTATACAGCGCTAACATTCGCTTGCTCTTCTGTATGATCATAATCATTACTTCCAAAATGATAGATACAGAATATGTGACTAGTCAAGTGTCAATCATTACTACAGGACGAGAGGAGAGAAGTGCAGGTCTGAGATGGAGAGAGACCACAGTGGGAGGAGTGATGCATAACACTGCTGTTCTGCAGCATGTGGCCTCCCTGGACCAGCCGGCTCTCTAGTGCCTACTCAGCTTTTTCCCCACAATGTCTGCTCAACTGCAGTTTTCTCTTCTACTTTCTCTTCCTCCACCTTTCCCCATTCTTTATTTTCTGTGTTTTTCTCCTTTCCTCTCCTACTCCTCAGAAGGTGTGTGTTGGTTGTTACTCGCCGCAGGCTGCTTCTCCTGGGGCCACTCACAGTCTGTTCAAAGCGCCGGCAGCCACTTACTGCATTTGCGCCAGATTTCATTAGTAACTCTGGACCGTACGCTCTGTTTTCCCCGTCCGTTAGAAACAACAGCATTCGTCAGAGTGGCGCAGTAGCACCCTGGGGGAGAAGATTGAATCCCGTACGGCTGGAAAATAGAATGCGAGAGGTATCAAGGGCTTGTATATGTGAAGACATTAGGAAGAATGCATAAAATACATTGTGAATTATTGAACAATCTATTTAAATGATAAGTACAATTGTATAAATGGAGAACCAGCAGCAGAGGCTCAGGATTAAACAACTCTCATCTGCTGAAATGGCTCTCTTCCATCTGCACAGACTCCAAGGAAGCAAGCTGACTACATGTAAACTAAATCCAGCAGATAACTTCAATATCACCACTGGCTATAATGTCTGTGTTTATGGTTATTAATGCATCAACCCAGCAACCTCCTCTACCCAGCTCAGATGGCGAGCTAGGTAGGCTGACTCTTTTCTCTGGTTTTGTGTTAGAGTAAGTGTGTTACAGTAGGGCAGTACCAAAATGTCACCAGGTATTTATTCATTTTTTTAGAAGCCCAGGTTCCAGTCTGTAGCCACTACAGAAGACCTAGCCACAGTTGTATCCATCAGTTATATGAACATTAAAACCTCTACTCTGTGCGGTCAAAGCTGATGCAATATTAAGTAGAAATATTATAGATTCTTACTTTGGCTATAGCAGCAAAAAGTGAGGCCATTAAGTCTGTTGTTGAAAAAGTTACTGTATGTCTTGTGCAGAATTAAACTACTATTAATATCGTTTCACTGATCTGCTGCTGTCCTCTTAATCCCCCCTGATGACAGTCTGGATTTAGGTGTATTGACCGACTTCACCACTCTGTAGCCCTCTGCCCAGCTTTGTTTTTGTATCAATTTAACGCTTTCTGCTCATCTTTGCACAACTAAAGATTTAACTCCTCTGTACAGCGTGCCCATGTGTCATTACATGCGCAGTGATGCGGATGAAACTGATAGGTAGTACTTGAAGAAGGATACAAAATAGGGATGTGACGGTGAGGACATTTTCCCACCAGTAAATAAACATGTGACAACACCGGTGTTACCAATTACACCGGACATTTTTACAAGAAAAGATCAATATATGTAGAGCGCTTACTTTGATCTTTACCGTCGGATGGTTGTGTGTCTGGCCTCTCCGGTCGAGCTTTCGCTGCGAGGCTGCAGGTTTCCACCTGGAGCCGCTGCACCGTGCACACCGGCTGTGACCGCTCCGTCCTCCGCGCGGCGATTGCCTCATTAAAGTTATGGTTCCCTTATATGATTGGGTTTAAATCCGCCAAATAGGCGCTTTTACTTTTCGCTTTGACACCATATCCTCCATCTTCTTGTCAACTCTGTCGTCCTGTGTGAAATCTGACTCCTGGTGCTTTGTGCTGAGACACTGTAAGAAGCAGACACTTTCACATTCAGATTGTAGCGTTTGTCGTCCGACTATGTATTGATAACACAGCGCTGATACGCCAAAATTAACTAAATGGGTTTTATTTCTATAAAAAAAAGCAAAATGACGGTGTGGGCGGTGGCCAAGTAATGCAATTGGTGTATGCCTGACCAACGTGTAACAGCGGTAACACCGACTACCGCGGCAAGCCTAATAAAAAACTAGGAAAGCTATGCTTAGTGAAAGAAATCTGGGATGTAAAGCATAGAGAAAGTAGTATGTGTACTGGAAGGGTTTGGCAGGCATGCCAAAAAAGAAAAGTAGTATTGCTTATCTTACATTTTGAATGGGTGCTTAGAGTTGTGATTTTAACTGGCGTGAAAACCTGCCAGAAAGGCAAGGACACAGTTTATTGAACTTAGTGGTGCTGTAAAGTGTGGGGGGAGTTGTTTAAAAGCACTACCTATTTAGGTTAACAGCTCTGAGCACATGGTCCAACCTAAAGCTCCTCCGTCTTTGTCCACTCTATCTGGACAGACAATTTCAGTTCAAATACCATTTGCCAAGTGCCGGGGTGTGAAGCTGGCGCGAGACAGAAACACTTCCTAAAATCACACGTCTCTCTCCAGCCCTAATTTTCATTGTCTTTGGTGTTCAGACGGAGGGAGAGCTGGGATGGACACAGAACAAGAGAAAGATGGTTTCATATTTCTACTGCAGTGTGCCGCTCGGTGCTCCTGGTTCACTGCAGCATGTTCTCTTCCCGCAGTGCTAGCAAAGGCTTCATTTCAGCTTCAAAGGCCCAAGTTAGCTGTACAGTCTCTTGCCAACTTGCCGCTTGTGATATTCTACTCATTCGTTTCATATTTCCAGGTGGTCTGTAAACCTGACTTGTATTTGTAATGAATAGTAGCCGATTTCTGTAGGAGCTTCTGTAGCACCATGTTTTAATGTTAGGGATCAGCATAAAGGAAATGTTGAGCAAGGGCATACGGAGTGCTGATTCATCTTCATGCTGTCAGTGATACAGGCAACCTGGGACCATACATCTCATACTGTACAATAACCAGGTAGTGCGAGATATGTACTACACTTCATGGGCATACTTCATGGCTTCTTTATGCACAAGAGCTTTGAGAAAAGCAAAAGACTGTCTTTGTTTTTGTCATATTTTTTAAGGTAGGTTTCTGGACAATTTGATAAAAAAATGAGCAGCTATAACATTATCAGGATCAAAATGAGCTACTATAGCATTATCTGACAAAATGTTTCAAAATGTACATGGTTTCCAATAGAGATGGCCCGATACCACTTTTTAATGTCCGATTCCGCAACCTTGAGTATCTGCTGATATCAATACCAATCCAACACCGTATTTTTCCCTCTCTTAAACAACTAAGTTTAATAAATGTAATCACTTTAGTTACTTTGCAGATTCAGGTTATTAATACAAAATATTATTAACTAATAAATTATGTATTATTACAGATTAAACGACCTAGCAGTGTATAAAGTTATTAATATGAGCTCCACATTTACCAGCTGCAACATTAAAGGGATGAACACTTAGAAGCGTCAATAATTAGAATACAATAATATAATATATAATTTATATTATTCTGCATAATGAATACTCTTACCTCTGGTACTTTAAGTATATGTTGATGCTAATACTTATGTACTTTTACTTGAGTAGCGTAATATTTTTAAAGCAGAACTTTAACTTGTAGCTAGTATTTTACATTGTAGTATTACTACATTTACTTCTGTAGAGATCTGAGTTTTTCTTCCATCTCTGTATGTTATTATTAGTTTATTGAAATATTAAAAGGGTTTCCTTTCACTCACATACACACAATTTTCATATACAGTTAATGCAGTGTAGTGCATGCACGCTTCACCTCTCCATCATCTACTTCTGTTGTCTGTCTCTCTCCAAAGTGCGTTCGCATGAGTTTTCATCTATATTAAAATGAGTCGTTTACCGCTTTAGTTTGTTTTGGAGCGACGTCGTAACGTAATGTTATGCAACTTGAGATTTGTAAAATGAAACAACATGGCAGCTGCAATCATGAAGAAGACAAAACACTCTGCCATTTCTCTCCTCTTCCCGCTGTAAATCACTCATTGCTGACCGTCAGACACACAGTTGGTTTAGAGACCTGCATTTACGTTGACAGTCAGTTCTGTGACGAACACTATTGCACATTCACACACATTACGTTTTCTGTCGTGGCTACTCTCAAAACATTCGGGACTTAAGCCCTGGCAAAATGACCTGGCAACGCCGACTTAGAAGAGTGTATGTGACGGACTGATCCCTGGACAGCTCCGGCACAGACGCCGACATAGAAGAGCGTATGTGACGGAAATGGATCGGATTATACTTTTTTTCCCCGTCCGATATCCCATCCAGTGATTTTGGCCAGTATCGGACTAATACCGATACTGAGGATCGGATCGGCGCATCCCTAGTTTCCTAACATATGCTGAAAATAATTTTAAAGAATAACTGGACAATTAACGATTAAAGCTATCGGTTAAACGGTTAAAAGAAATGTTAATAATTAACTCAAAAGCTGACCGGCTCAGAGGAGCAGCTCGTCACTTTAAGGACAAAAGCCGGTCCACCTTAACAGCCCACCTTAAGAGGCGGAGCCGGAGTTGCAGGATGCAGGAAGTCGGCTCCGGTCTCTGGCTCGCTTGAGCGGAGTTGTAGTTTCGTAACCTTTATTCACCGACAAATAAACTGGACACACACTGGACGCTACACCTACGTTCACAGCTATAACGCCACCAACAACCTCACACTCACCGCCAACACACACACGGTCTGTTGGAAACTCGCTAAAGTTACGCAGACTACGTGTGCGGTGGCGAGCACGAAGCCTCCGGCAATGCTAGAGCTGCTAACGTAGCACAAATACACACACTTTTGTTGACCACTCGCTAAAGTTCTACCCGGCAGACAAAGTATCGTTATGCCGGGCAGACACACAGCTGACAAACCTGCTAAACTAAACTAAACGTGCGGTGGTGACTTTTACTGGGAAAGTGGCTCGCGACACTACATGCAGCATCGTGGCTGCTAAGTTAACGCTCTCGGACGGTGAACTGGGGACTCCCGTCAACGAATATCTGTTGTGCTACTACAGCTGGTACAAGGCACACATCTTGCAGGTTAACGGTTAATAATCGGTTAACGAGGGTCGGTTATCTGTTATGAATTTTTTTTCAAAATGAGCAACCCTAGTATAATGCCCAACATTACACCTTTGCATCTGAACTCTAATCTATGTATGCCCAGTCACAGCAGCTGATGATGTGCATAGCTTAAAGTTTGACCATAATATGTGATAAACCTCTGTGTGTAAAACAGCTGCAGCTGTCCTAGAATTTAATGATTCTTGACAGCAGAGCTCTCAGTTGTGCTTTTAACTTCTTTTAACTGGGGGGAGGAGGATTTGTATCAGAAGTTTACTGTATAAATAGGCTATTTATGCAAATTGCTGCTAGCTTTTTTCTCTGTTGGCAGACAGTGACCTGCACTGTTTCTGTAATCAAGGGCCCTCCACAGCCTAACAGAGAGGAGGCCGTTTATGAAACCACAAACTGTCTGATGGTGAGGGTAAAGATGATGCGCCTGACATGGATTCACATCTTTAGATGGTTTTGACTTTCATCCTTGGATGAAATGTCACTGAGGAAGAAGAAGAGGAGATTCCGTCTGAATCCTCCTTGTAGCCTGACGGAGAACGAGGCTGGGCTCGCTTCTCTCTGCCTGACTGATCTCCCATGTAGGATATTCCCGGCAGTTCTCGTCTGTTTAGCCTGTCTCCCTCTTCCGCAGCCATCTGCTCGGGTCCGTGTGTTTTCCACAGCTGCCAACATACTACACAACACCGTGCTGTGCTTTCCAGGCCAGCACTGCCTGCCTGCTTGCCTTGCTCACGTAAGCCTTGTCTCAAGAGGGAATTCATTCAGGCTGGGTGTAGGTGGATTTATGGATGGAAAGCATGAAGAGCAGCCTTTTGTGACTCAATTTTTGCATTTTGTTGAGGTGAGATTGAGGTGTATGAGACAGCAGAGGTTGTGGAGCTGCATGTCTTTCATGGCTTCAGGTTGTCAGGTATGACGTGGCACCATCTTCCCCCGTTCCATCAGGTCTTTCTTCTTTGACTATCACCTCTATCTAGCTGTAAGGTAACAAGTCTGTAGTTTATATTGACTATAATTTTTAAATCATATACTGATATCGGTACTTGACAGTTACAAAAATCCTTAAAAATCATATTATAATATATATTTTTATGCAAACGTATACCATGGGCAAACATTGTTAATACAGATCCCTTAAATTAAGTTATTGTGACTAAGATCTGTACTTAACAGGACATTTGATACAATATTGACCAATGTTATTGTGAGAATTTACTAAAAACTGCAGTAAATTAACACAAAGTGTAAATGAATTGTGTTGAAAAATGCTTTGTAATGATTTTAGAGTATATTTTTGTGATATAATGGTTCATTTAATTCATATTGAAGTACTATAATGTTAGTTTCCCTGAAAAGCCCATGTATCATGCTCTCCTATTTCATGTGATCAGAAAAGTTAAAAAGAATAGAAAAGTTCAACAAAACCAGGATCCTTCTTCTCCCGAGGTTGAGCACACAAATGTTTTAAAGCCTAAAATTCCCATAATCATGTTATTTTTGAGAAACATCTGTTTAAACCAGATGACAGACAAGTTGTTTACATATTCTGTGCGTAATAAAACATTAATGAGGGGTTTCACAGAAAAGTCGACAACCAAAACCACTAGTCGACACTGCATTGCTGTAGACTCATGGTTCATCTGTGGTTCGGTGCTGGCTGCACGGCACGGGCGCCGGATGTTGGGGGGTAGGAAGTTGGAAAGAGGGGTTTGGGGGTGAGAGCCTGCCCACAAACAGGACTTTGATGTAGCCTATGTCTACATTCGCACACACAAAGGGATGAGAAGAGCAAAGAGTCTGAGTGCAGACAGAAACACATGTGCACCGTCCACACGAGGAGTAAAATCAGCCCTTGTGAACTCATCATGACACATTTTGTTAGAAAAAAACATGCGTGGGGGAAGCCTCTGAGTGTGTGACAGAGGAAATGTGCTGCTTATGACATGAGGCCGCGGCCGCTGCGGGGCGTCTCTGTGGTCGGAAGAGCGCTGAGAGCGCACTGCAGGTTGAGTCACCTGCCGCCTGAATTTTGTTTTCCTTAACATAAAATAAAAATATTTCCACCAAAAATTGGTGCATAAAAATTCACCAGAATGCAGGAAATGAAGTGTTTGACACTTTCCTGGGAAGTATTAAAGCGGTGGCAATGCCTCCTGCATGCTTTCCCTGCAAGAAAGCAGTCGTGTTGATACTGCAGTCAAACAGTATCTCCACATGAGCTTGCAGAGACGTCTGTGTCCAGTCCACACATACCATCCCTGTGATTAATATAATCGCCTGCTAATTACTAAAATGTAAAGTGCAATATTGCAGTAAATTAGTTCACGGAAACGGCTCACTGATGATGATGACGTAATGATCCTGATCATTGTTAAATAAGATAATCCTCATTAGAATTTTAGCATGAACCTTAAGCTGTCACATATGTCTCCAAAAAGAGGGCAAGGAACGCCATTCACGGTTTCTAGGCAACAACAACAGTTGCAGCTGTTCTCATTAATTTCTCTTTGAAAGGTTTGCGGCAACCGACGTCAAAGTTTAAATATTTTTAACTTTGATCGCAGCGCTCTGTGGCAATTTGGAGGGTAGTGCTTCCGCCTAGTCGGGCTGCACCGCTCTCCCCACAATGGCACAGCCAGCGGGGAGTGATCATGTGTGGGCGGCTTTAAAGTTACAGGTTATCTTTGTGGTAATGCGAAATGTAATGTTGCACCAGTGGTAGAAATTGGGGAACAAAGTGCAGGTATTGTTTGTTTTTCTTTTAATTTAGGCAAATCAAATAAATAGTGCTCATTCCTGTGTGCTGCATTGCAGTAAAACAATTGGAAATGACATATAAAAATACACGCAACGCTTGATGCTTCTGGCTGTGTTTTGATCAACAACAACAGGGCATCAAAAACGCAAGCAGCTGTGTTGGTGTGGGCGGATTGCTACTTGCTACGGGGTACCGGTGAGAGGATAAAATACTGGAAGTCCATTTCGATGGCTCATCAAATGCCTGGACAGAGGACATTGATGGATTCCTCTGTACCTGATAGAGAGACAATTTGGGCTCGAAACATTCCTTAACGTAATAAACAAGAAATGTTAACTGGAGCAGTTGACCGTGTTGTTTCTGAACCCGTAGTGATACTTTTTAATGTTGAATATATAGTGTCTAAATCAACAAACAGGGCGGTTGTACTCCAATATCAACTCCGTTCTCTCTACACTTTTCTTTGTTCTCTCTCACTCTCTCTCTCTCTCTCTCTCTCTCTCTCTCTCTCTCTCTCTCTCTGCAGTTTTAATCTGGAAAGTGCACCTTGGTCCATTAGTGCAGTAAATCTGAGCCCTCTAACTTGAGCCAGGACGAGCCTGTAATATACCGCATTGCTGCAGTCAGCAGCATCAGCATCAGCAGCAGCAGCATCCTCTCCAACTGCAGCTCACTACAGGCATCTCTGTGAAAGACTGGTGCATTGTGCCACAGTCAGTGATAAGGTGTAAACACAAAGTGTTTTGTAGAGTATCTAAAATAGGCTCAAACAGCTGATAACCTCCTACATTAAACTGCAGAGAGGGCAAAAAATAGGCACTAGAGCCTCAAGGCCCCATGTGGTCATTTTCCTTATTTATGCAAACATGCACTAATTGGACAGGTCAGGTTCCACTCCACTGTTCACTTCAAAAGCACTTCTCTGTAGGATTTTTGTTTTGTGATCTAATGGGGCTAGCAATTACCTTTTGTGTTGACCAATCACTGTTGTTCACCTGATATGATGTAGTTTGCATGATTATCTTTTTCGTATAATTGAGCAAAACTACAGTACAAATTCACTCAAATGCAACTTTAACTGCAACACAAGTATGCATGAGTTGTATGTTCTTATTGTGTTGTGAATTTGCATCTGTTTTCGTTAAAATCAATGGTGTCTATTTGGATCGGTATCATGACCTTGTTGTGGACTGAATGAACTTGAATTCAGTACACTTGATTGCTTCTGTCACTTCCCTGCACAGTTTTCTTCTGATATTATGGTGCTGCCAGCAGTGTGTGTGTGTGTGTGTGTGTGTGTGTGTGTGTGTGTGTGTGTGTGTGTGAGAGATTAACTCAGTGGATAGTTTGAGCGCTCTTCTTTTGGGATTTACTCATCCAAGGTTATTCTGGAAATCAGTGCACGATTAATAGCTGAAAAGACAAAACAGTTTTTCTCGATAATTTACTCATGTCCCTGCTCATTCTTACGTCACAGTATCATGAAAAATGGCATACTTTTTAATTAGTATCAAATAGGGATGCACCGATCCGACTTTTTCAGTCCCGATAGCGATACCTGGCCTTTGGGTATCAGCCGATAACAAGTACCGATCTTATACCAGTGTTTAATTAACAAGCTGTATGCCTCACTGTGTGGAAGTGACCGAGATCATTCTTTTATGTGTAAGGCAACATCAGGCTTGAATTAAGCATTGCTTTCTTAACTTTGTAAAACACAATGTGATCAATAAATACATAGATATATAAATGTATTTAATTGGTCTTTATTATTGGGATGGTGGATCGTGCACCAACATTAAAAGGAATTACAATTCAAGTGTAAACATTTTTAATACAGCAACAAATTGGTCAAAACTTAAACAGGATTATAATTCCAGTATATAATGTGTATAGTATATAAACATAAAATTGAGTTGAAGATATCGGCCCCATTATCACCGAAATCCGATCCAGCTATTTGAGTTGGTATCGGCCCGATCTCTGATCCAGTATCGGTGCATCCCTAGTATCATATGCAATATTAGCCTATAAATAGCGTAAATGATCCATTCAATTTCCTTTATTCCAAGGTGATTTAATTCAATATGCTTGTTTTGTCCCACTGACAATCCGAAACCTAAAGATATTCAGTTTATTACCGCATGCGGCCCCCCTCCCCCCAAACCCACTGTGTCCTCTGATCCGCATCAATGACAGCTGTTCCAGGAGGACTCTGCTGTGCTGTGTAGTAGATCTACTACCTTGCCTTTTACCCATCAGGGTCATGCCATCATGATCACCTGATAGCAGGTCTGACCGGTGTCACTTCGCGTCGTGATTGAAATGAACGGGCAGGGAGCGTTAAATGAGTCCTTGGGAACATGGGACACCTGATGTGCAGCCTGGGAAATTGATGGGAAGAGAAAGTCACCTTCACGTTGTCATTACGATGTCGGTTACGAGCCATGACTCACGTGAGTGCAGCCACTGGTGAAATAGGGTAGCATGGGCTGCTCAGCCCACGGCTTTGTCAGGGTGACAATAGATGCCACTCTCTCTGCGGCTCTCCTCATTTGATGTAATCCACTACAGTAAACTGGGCTAACACATCAGCAGTACCGCTCCCCTCCCTCTCAACCGACGCTATTGACTTGAAACGACCTGACGAGGTATTTTAAATGTGTGTTAATGGCATCTATGTATACCTAACCACCCACCATACCCTCATTGATGCCCTGCTCTCTGGCTATAACCCTCTCTACAGCAGTGGCCTGCTTCTTGGGCAGACACTTTGAATTATTCATAGAATCAAGTCGCTCTTAGCAGTGGATCAGCTACGGTTTGCTGTGGTGCACTGCACACACATTATGTACAGTACAGTATGAAGTACAAGATGATGAAGTAGGAACCAGATCTTCATATATGAGATCTTCTGGCTTTTTACTGCCTTTTTGACCAGAATATTTTCTGCGATGTGATTATCCTTCTCTCTCTATATATAGTTAGTTGTTCTGATCATTCCAGACTGGTATACCAAGCTTTTACTGTGAAGATGTTAAAATCTTTAAGTCATAGCTGTGGGAAACTACAGAGGTCTGATTTATTCATTCAGCTCATGTCCGCAGTCTGAGGACATGACTCCATCTAGTGGTGGAAACATGCAGCAATCCTTTGAAAAAAGGTGACACAATGGCAAATAACTTCACTTACGCCTCTCTTCCTGACTATAATGTTCAAGTGCATGTTTCATTTTTAAGTTCATCTCCAAAATTAGAAGTAAACAAAGACCAAAACGTAAGTGACATGGTCTCACAAGTGTCACAGTTATTGGATTTTCTCTTGGTAATCTACCATTCTGCAACATTTGAAATTTTGTTGAAGCAATCAAACAGTCTAGTCTCTTATGAGGTTAGCTAATGAACTTTGCGGTCTTTGCAGCAATTTACCACCCCTACATCCTGCATCACACGTCGTGCACTACCCTTTGCTTGGAAGAGGCTTGAGATCCACCTTGTTTTAGACCGAGTGGCCACTAATCAACTGGATGGCCGACCATTCCAGGCAGGGTCGTTGTGAAGCCCCGTCTCCCCGTTGCTGTGGGAGGGTTGGCGCGCCATTGTTTAATTACCCTCTCATGCTCCTGACCTTGTCTGGGACGTGTTGGATCATTGCCGAATATGCATGATATTAGTTGGCAGTCTTTTAGTGTGGATGGTCAGAAATTCCTGACTGATTACTGTAGCCAAAAGTAAGGTGGAAGTTGTGTTCAGTTGATGTGAGAAGTCTCCTGGCATAACATATTGTGGTCTTGCTTTTTGCCTGAGTGTCTGTTGTCTTTTTTTTTTTTTTTTTTTAAATCTAATCTAGGTAAACTGTCATAGCATAACGAACACGCCAGAAATTTTAGAATAGGCAAAAATAACACATTTGAACTGTATGTTTTTTGCCCCAAACTGCATGTGATTATCATAAAGTGGACATGTCTGTAAAGGGGAGACTCGTGGGTACCCATAGAACCCATTTACATTCACATATCTTGAGATCAGAGGTCAAGGGACCTCTTTGAAAATGGCCATGCCAGTTTTTCCTCACCAATAGTTAGCATAACTTTGTAGTATTATTTAGCGTTCTTCCTGACATCCCGCTACAGCCTCTGAAAAAAGTAAAGTCGGCCGGCGCCCTCAAGGAGTGGAAGTGGTTAATAGGGTGCAGTGTTAACCTCAGGTGTGAAATGGGGCTGGACAGAGCAGGCTGTGGAGATCTGTATAGTATGGCATATGTTATACTGTATATAGATTAGTACGGTAATTTGTTGTAATGATAGTTGATAAATAAATGGCAAATAAGCATGAAAAATACGGTACTTGGGCGGGCCAAATATAATTAAGAGGGCTGGCCAACTATAGCCTAAGCGTCGGGGAAACACTGAGGTTATATTGTTGTGTAAACAAAACCCCCACCACCAACTGACAAAAGTGTGCTCTCTCTCCTCTCCAGAGACCCTGATTGGTGATAAACTGTACCCCGTGGTCCCGGTGAAAGAACACCACCCCCGGCAGGCTGGCCACATCCCCTCCCTCCTGCCTCCATGTATCCTGAATCGACCACCGACTCCCCTGCTCGCCTCTCCCTCCGACAGACTGGCTCACCGGGCATGATCTACAGGTGAGTTGCTGGGCGTGTACTGTGTATACAGACACAACACATTTCTGTACATGTGCATGTATGCCCATATGCCAGTCACTGAGGATGTGTCAATTAACAGACTATTTGGATTTAAATTGTAATTTAAAATATCACCAATAATTGATTTCTAGGTGTTGCAGTGTCTAGTATGTAACACTGTTTTGATAGAAATAATTGACTCCTGTCCTTGCTCATTCTTACGTCACAGTATCATGATAATTTTATACTTTTTCATTAATATCAAATAGGGATGCACCGATCAGACTTTTTCAGTCCTGATACCAATAGCGATACCTGGGCTTTTGGTATCAGCCGATAACGAGTACCGATCCGATACCAGTGTTTAATTAATAAGCTGTATGCCTCACTGTGTGGAAGTGACTGAACCGGTCACTATATCCTGACAGTAGTACATGAGACAGGTAACCTGGAAAAAATCATGTGCCTCTGTGTCCTCTGGTGTCCTCCGGTGTCCTCCGGTGCTCCTAACGGCATCTGCAAGATTTCACAGACCGGAGGAAAACAAGCAGTCACAGCTGACCTGACCATCTGCTGTCCATCTGCTGTCTATGAGAGCCGGCTGTCAATCACTCGTGAACTCTGACCAAACGGTCAAACTAGGCAGCGCTGATCAAATATGAATCAATATTATGTTACGTTAATGCCTATTTCTCGCCTCAAATGTTTTCAGAATCATCTTGTAGTGTACGGTTTAGCTGTAAAATGAGAGTTTGTGATCCAGCTGCCATGTTGAGATCAGGTTGAGATGGCTTGAAGGAACGCCAGGAACTGGTCACATGACCGGAGCACAGCCAATAGGAACGCTCTCTCTCTGAAATGACCTGTGATTGGTCAAAGTCTCCTGTCACGGGCTAGATTTTTTAAAGCCTGAAAACAGAGCCATGAGGAGGTGCAGCAGTCTAGTTTTCTCTCAGAACACTTGAATTACAATATGCTGAAAAGTTATTGTGGAATTTTTGCCCAATGATGCCAAAGATATACTGCCTACTGCCCCTTTAACAGGAATTACAATTCAAGTGTAAACATTTTTAATACAGCAACAAATTGGTCAAAACTTAAACAGGAATTCAAATTCCAGTATTTAATGTACGTAGTATATAAACATAAAATCGAGTTGAATATATCGGCCCCACTGTCACCGATATCAGATCCAGGTATTTGAGTCGGTATCGGCCCGATATCCGATCCAGTATCGGTATCGGTGCATCCCTAGTATCAAGCCAAGCACAGACTGAATTAGTTAATTCAGAATTATTAATGTGCAACCAAGAATTAGTACACAAACTGTATTTCTGTCACACAAACATATGCACACTTACCTATTGTTTATACCACTATCGAGGACATTGTGATTCATGTTTATTACGTGAAGTTGTAACCATTACCTGCCTTACCCTAACCTTTATCTAACCTTTACTTAACCCTGGTGGGAATGCATTAGGAACAACAAATGCACCTGCTTTCCCTAACTAGTAAAGTCTGAAACAGGTCCCTGAAATTGCGACACAGAGCGAGCACACTCTCACTCACACTCACAGTCACATGCAGGCAAATCACAGCATATTTAATTTTCACTCGTCTCATTGCATGTTGTGTTTACTCAGTGGAAACAGCAGCATGGACACCCATGCCTAATTTTTAATGATTATCCTGCACTCTGATGTTTCACCTGCAAGTGGCGCCGGAGGCCCATCTGCATATACAGCATCTGTTCCACTCTTCTTCTCAAGCAGCTTTATGGTGGTGTTTCACATTGCAGTGGCTGTCAGCTATAGGTTTTGTGATACTTTGTTAAAGCTATGGGACAGCTATTGACTCTTGTCTTTTATATACTGGTGTAACATAACAGAAAAAGTGGATGAGATTTTTTGACATGATTTTGATTTGCCTTCAGTGGGAAGATGAGGGACACAGTATAGCAGCCTGTTACCAGCACATCAGTACCATTCATAATTTTCACTACTACTAGTTTACATCCACTACTTTTCCACACATTTCCTGCAAGTCACAGCGTAACTTTGCTATTACACTAAAAGCTTAAAATGTTTTGCTACTTTTTTCAAAAAGGTAACATCATCAAACATCAAACCTGTCTTTGTGATGGTCAACTTGTAGTTGGTAAACACACCTAAGCAACCCTATAATGCCTGGGTAACACTAGGGCCATGGAAGTACTGTCATAATATGTTATATTATATTGTCAACTACTCTGTTTTATAAATATATATTTTTTCTGTTTTTACTCTTTATCTAACTCTTGGTATTTTGCATTAGCTTCTGTCTAATTAATTGAATTAACTTGAATTATAATACTTTTCAAGTTATTTGGGAGGAAGCAAACAAAACAGGTGTAGGTAATGGATGTTGTAGTGTCTAGTGCTTTGCCTAATGCAGAATGATTCTTCTTAAAACAGAGGTGCAGGTGGAAGATGAGTGATTTATGGTCTAAACTCAATTATATTTGAAACCTTTTGTTATAACTAGGAACTGCACAGTGTGCTTGGAAGTAGATTAATTAACAGTGATCAGAAAATGATTTTTTCTTGTGCTTAATGAACTCAAAGGTCACAACTTGTATTGTTGTCACACATTTAATTTCAAGACGGTGAAAGGCGTTTTGTTTGATTTGTTGTCTGTACCATAACAGGCAAGTATTACCAGAAAAGACAAAATCTTCTAATCTATATGTAAATTGTAACAGTATCTCAAAATATTGTGAACTATTTCCAATCCATTTTACCCACTCATAGTTTGATTTTAGTATAAAGTAAACATTGAGAAGAGATTTTTTTGTAATTTTCAGATCTTGAAGAGTTTAGGTTTTGTGCAAACACTAGGAAGATTTTTAATTTTGTCTTCAAACATGCACAAATAGCTGCACTTTTCATGTAGTATGGTAACTGTTTTTGTGAAGACTATACAGTAGGGCTGGGCAATAAATCAATATTATATCAATATCATGATATGAGACTAGATACCGTATTAGATTTAGTCATTTATCTGAACTTACCAGACGGTTCTAGCTGTTCTATTATTTGCCTTTACCCACTTCGCCATTATATCCACATTACTAATGATTATTTATCAAAAATCTCATTGTGTAAATATTTTGTAAAAGCACCAATAATCATCCCTACAGTATCATCGCAATATTCATATTGAGGTATTTGTTAAAAAATATCTGGATATTTGATTGTCTCCATATCACCCAGCCCTACTATACAGTGATTGTGTGTTAGGGTCATATCGCTCAGACATTTCTAGCATACATAAATGAATCCAGTGAACATTCTGAACAAACAAGGCTTTGTGAATGTTATATTTAATGCACTATATCTGTGTCGTTTCTAATGCAGTATTTTCTATTTCCTACTTTGCTCTTCCACAGTTTGTAGCACCTTTGGCTGGCAGTCAACATCTTACGTCACCTTAGTGTCTGTATCAAATTTCCCCCACTACTAACGTCTTCCTTTTCCTGCTTATATTAATCAACGCTTTCCTTTTTCCTCCTTCCGCCTGATGTCTTCAGCGCTCGTTATGGGAGCCCCAAACGACAGCTGCAGTTCTACAGGTACCTGTCTGTCTGTATCTGCCAGTCACTGTCTGTTGTCGCAAAGCAGGTTTTTTAAGTGAAGAATTTTCTTTTATATATATGTGTTTTTTTTGTATCCGTGTTTGTGTGTGAAGTGTATTTTTTCTGTATATGTGCGGTATGTATTTATAAAATGTTGTGTTTAGTTGTATTTCTCTATAACAACCTTGCTGTAGAGACTTGCTGTTCTGTCATTTAAAACCATACATCCATTAGTAAACCTCTGCAGCATAGATAACACTTATCATCTACTATTTAGCTGGCAATGCACTATCCAGCTTAAACCTGATAGGGGTGATGATGATGGATTTTGTTGCAAGGTTGCTCTCAAAACCTTTGAATCAACAATAACTGTCTGCGTTTTAATGTTTTGTTTTCGTTTTTTTCACCGTTTTTCTTCAGCAGTGAAACTCGACACCGGCTTTTCCTGTCAAACTTCAACATGTGACTAAGAAGCTCCTTACAGAGCTGATTTCTAGACACTTTTTTTTGTTTTGTCTTTTACTTCGACATGATTAAGCAGATAGTCATTTCCTTTATTCATCATTTCTATATTAATTTTTGACCTCATGGGAGTTCAACCTGATCCGTCAGTCAGTGTTAGAGATGAGACAGTGTTCTCTTAGAGTAGGGTTGTGGTGTGCCTTTTTAGATGGTCAGTCTTTCTGCTGCTTTAGAGTAGGATCATATTTTATGGTCTGATATCAGGCCTTATTCTGCTGATCCAGTTATAAAAAGCCCTGACTATGTGGATGTGCTTGTAATGAGCTCACTATCGGATTTTTATCTTGGCGCCTCGCACATTTCTGTCCTTTTTTAAAGTGCAAACCGTCCCACTAGCTGCTCCTCTGGCCTACGTGAGGGGGATCGATGAAGCCCCCTATCTCTGTCTGTCTATCACTCTGACAGCCTAACGGGCTGATGCTGGGAAGGGAAGTTTCTTTTCAGTCATCTCACCATTATAACACACAGTGAGTGTGTGATGGCTAGCACACTTACTACTACTCACTAGGATGCAAATTAAGTCTGAAAGGAGTTCAAGTCCACAGTCATGTTGACAATGTTTAGATTTGGCCAACTTTGTCTCAACCCCACCTTGTCTTTTATGGCCTTGGAAGGAGGTATTGTTTTCACCGGGGTTGGTTTGTTTTTTTGTCTGTCTGTCTATCGTCCTTCCTTCTGTTTGCAGGATTACTCCAAAAGTCCGACATGGATTTGAATGAAGTTTTTTGGAGGGGTGGAGTGTAGCACAATGAACAATCCATTAGATTTTGGTGGCGATCCGGATTCGGATCATGATCCGGCTTCAGGAATATTTTTAAGAATTCCGATCAGCCTGAGCATTAAGACCACAGGGTATAACACATGTGCCGTGTAACTGATGACGCGTTGATGACGCATGACCACGCCTTCATCATCCTTCGAGCAGAGAGATAGGTGTGTGGATGTATGAGTAGATGACGGGATGAGAGACAACGTAGTGTAACATTATACAGACATAACAAGGCTGCTGAATGAGAGAGGCATCCGCCGACACGTTACACGGAAACACACCGTGTTAATAATAAGCCAACCACCTCACGTTACCGCCAGCTGAGAGCTGTGATCTGTTTTTAAAGTCAGGCACCTTGGCGGAGGTTGGCGCTCTTCGAGTGCCATTCTAGTTTTATCCTGTTTTGCTTTACTCTCCGGCATGAGTTTTAATCAGTTGTATGTGTCTATGACATGATCTATTCAGAGCCATTTTAACGTTTGTCTTTATGGTTCTGTGCTAAGAATGCTCTTAGATAAGTATTTCCGGCTCTGGCTATCGTTAAACCATTTTACAGTTTTCAGGGGACTGAGTGCTTTCCGATGATGAAGCCCGTTGACTTCTGACCTCTCTATGTCCCATGTCTATGGGTCAGGGGAAAATAAATAATGTAAAAGAAGAAATAAGTGCTTCATTTAATGCATCCCACGGGTCACAGGTATATGTACAGTTTAGCATTCTTATGGCTCATATTTCATCCGCTTGAGCTGGCTGATTTTGGTTTAAAAAATATTTTTTTAAAAATAGTAAAATGTCTGCTATGAAAGCCATAACTTAGAGAACTGAACTAGGTTGTACCAGCTTGGCAAATTACCAAGTCCATGTGTAAAGTCCCTTTTCAATCAACGGATTTCAAGGAAAAACATTATTTTACAAAATAAAGTATAACCACTCAAATGTATGGATTGTTTTAGCTCACAAAGTTGATAATAAGGTGAACTCTATTACTAGGAAACATCTCTAATGTCCAGGTGGGTTGGAACTTAAATTGTAAAAATCCCCTTTAATGCTGCAATCATAATGACCAACTCAAATCGCTCGGTCATGTGCACTAGGGCAAGGGCAGTATATCCAAACAGACTGGCTATTTTCATTATGTACCATGCGATGTGCAAGAGGGTTTGGCGGGAGTGAAATCTATACAGGAGGTTGGCTTGATTAATCTTTGTCTTCTCAGTGGCACCACTGGTCTCAGCTGTGCCAAAATAGCTCATCAGTTTTCTCGTACTGCAGAAGCACTTCAATCCTTTTTTGTGGAGTTTCATTCGGCTACATCAGACCTACAGTAGAGCAAACACTGTTACTACCGCTAAGTACAGTATAGCTTGGAAGCTCATCGTCTTATTAAAGACAAGTGTTGATTGTAGCAGAAACTTAAAGGTTCTCTATAAGACATTCAGAGCAAACAGCTATTCTCTATGTAAAGATATAGAGGAGTAATGTCATCCTGAGCAGAGAATGAAGTCACTCTCCCTCTGTGTGTGTTGTAATCAGAGCTTCTCTGTGCTTTGTTGACATAGCCTTATCGGCCGTGCGTGCCTTTTGGAGCATGTTAGTGCATGTGAGCCCCACTGGCTGGCTCATGGCCGCCGCTCTGCCCTGCACTCATAAGGCAGTTACCGCTGATAACGCCGTCCCGACAGACGGTGTCGTCGCGGAAGCGTAGCGCCCACCATCCGGTTCCCCCTCAGGTAAACACTGTTATCTCAGCAACGTTAGCTGCGAGCTGCCGGCTCAGCCGTCGCCATGTTGAGAGCTGCGTGGAGGCAATAGAAATGCTCTGAATTTTTAATTGAACCTTTAAATAAACTTAAATTAATTCATAATTTTGAATTGATTAATCCGTCCATTTAATATCACTTGCCTGGGTCTAGGTCGTGTTAATTTAATTAATTTTATCATAAAGAGTTATTGTTATATAATGCTGGGAAGTACTGAAAACTGTGATTATAATGATAAATAATTTGTGGTCATATCGTCCAGACTGTTCATCTGTTTGTAGAAACCATGGAGCACCAGTGTGTGAATACACTGCACCAAAAATATGCCGCTAAAGGCAGATGATGTGCTTTTAGTGTATGTTTGTTGAGATCTGGATTACTTAGTACTACTGCCAAGTATGTCTGAAGTTAGTGTCTGTTACTATAATTGTATACTCTTATACAGATAAACAGAGGTGTCCATTAGTTTTTTAGTGACTGTCAGAGATGATGATGAAAGAACTTTGATCAAAGTACATTGGATTCTTTCCTCTGTGTAACTAATAAGACGAGAACAGAGCAGCTACACAGAATCAGAGTCTGATTCTGATTGTGACCTTGACTTGAACAAACACAAGGCTGTGTTGGAGAGAGATGCAGCATAGCGTGCTTAACCGGTGTGGTTTTCATAATTCCTTAGTTAGAGAGTACTCGAACATGCTTGGCGGTTTGTTTTTTTCAGTGTGTGTGTATACGTACAGTATGTGTTCGCTCGTTAACGTGTACATTTGTGTGTGTGTGTGTGTTTCATGTGCACACACAACACTCAGGCCTTCATTATTGTCCAGCTCTTAGTATTCTTTCCTGTGGAACAACAATCAGAGGCTTTTAGCGCAAAAGCTTTGGTGAATAATTCAGGGCTGATATTATTTGCTGCGGTTAGCAGAAACAAGACGGGCCACTAAACGACATAAATGGATTTCTTCCACGAGACCTCACAGGGAGGGGAGGAGGAGAGGTGTTGGTTGTGGCGATAGAGTATGGTCCAAGTGGTGAGGGGAGGGAAGGGATGCACTCTCTTATTCACTAATTGGTTTAGACGTTTCCTAGTAAGACACTCCCAGTTTGGGTGGACCCGCTCCATCACTGTCTGCAGTGTGTGTTTATAAGAGCAGACAGGCACCAGACCAACCTCGCTCATGAGCCGACCCCCAAGAAACCGGGTGAGTTTGAGGAAAGATTTGCACTCATGACCACGTCGAGAGTGTGTTTGTTTGCGTGTGTCTTTTGTGTGTAAGAGGTTGGCGGAGTGATGAGGAGTGTGTGTGTGGGTGTGTGGATGCATGCTGCCTAGCTTGAAGTCTCCTCCTTTATTTATGTCTTCTGTCTCTAAGCGAAGAAACCAGCGGTTTGGGAAAGTAATAGAGGATTTGTGGGAGAGATCCAAGTCATGATGGCATCAACGGTTTGGCTAATTTTTTCTTCCATGTTAGAATTTCAAACAGATAGAGGTTGGAGGTTTTTACAGTCTGTATTTTGTAATGTGTTGGATTTAATATTAGTTTTTTTTACCACTTTGTCTTTTTTTAAATGGAGGTTTGATGTCAGTGTTATAACTGTGTGCTGTTTTGAGGCAAAGGAAGTGCTGTTCAAGTGTTGTATTTGTCAGTAGACTTTTAAAAGATCAATACAGCTTAGAGCTCACGGTATGTTTCAAACTAGGGCGGCAACTAAAGATTATCTTCATTGTCGATTAATCTGTTTATTATTTTCTAGATTAATCGATTAGTCGTTTGGTCTAGAAAATGTCAGAAAATGGTGAAAAATGTTGATCCGTGTTTCCCAAAGCCCGAGATGACGTCCTGAAATGTCTTGTTTTGTCCACAACTCAAAGATATTCAGTTTACTGTCATAGAGGAGTAAAGAAACCAGAAAATATTCACATTTAAGAAGCTGGAATCAGAATTTTGACTTTTCTTTTTTTTTAAATGACTCAAACAGATTAATCAATTATCAAAATAGTTGGTGATCAATTCAATAGTTGACAACTAATCAATTAATCGTTGCAGCTCTATTTCAAACCAGCAGTGAAATATCATATCCTTATTCTCATTTGGTTATAAAGAAGGAACTCTGCATTGACAAAGACCCAAACTGAACAACAAGTAATTCTTGTTGAGGGTACGGATTATAAGATAAATTGCATTTTTATTTTAGTAATTATTTAAATTGCCATAATTAAAATGCTGTTGTAAATCTCACCTTAAGTCATTTTGGATCGATCCGTTATGTTAGGCCAGAAAGTGTTCACCATGTCTTATGTTAATATTTAATGAATAATTTAACTATAATCTCCAAATCATAATCATGGCTATGTATGCTATAATGAGAAATAACTAAGAAAGAGATTTCCTGGAATATAGTTTCAGCATGTATTTTTAATGTCTTTGTATTTCGTTTCTAGACAAATGTTTTTTATAAATGGCTACAATCTAGGGCTGCAACTAAGGATCATTTTCATTGACGATTAATCTCTTGATTATATTCTCGATTAATCAATTAGTTGTTTTTTCTATAACATGTCAGAAAATTGTGAAAAATGTCGATCAGTGTTTCCCAAAACCCAAGATGACGTCCTCAAATGTCTTGATTTGTCCACAACTCAAAGATATTCAGTTTACTGTCATAGAGGAGTAAAGAAACCAGAAAATATTCACATTTAAGAAGCTGGAATCAGAGAATCTTTTTGTTCTTAAAAAATTACTCAAACCAATTAATTGATTATCAAAATAGTTGACAACTGATCGATAAGTCGATTAATTGTTGCATCTCTCCGACAATCATCTTATTTTTTTTCCGGTAAAATAATTGTTACACTTTTCTCTACATTTCATGTTTTCACAGAAGTCATATTTTAGAGTAAATGTGTATTTGAATAGCATTGGTCTGCAGGTCAGTGTATTATATATTAATCGTGTAACTAATATGAAATTGCAGTCTTGGTGTCATACAGTTCATTGCCTTTATCAAGAGAGTGGGTTTGTTGCCAGTGCTCACTAGTGCATTCAGCGTTAAGTTGCCTCCTTGTAGTGATGGTGGAACCACAGATATAATGGGTGGAGCTGCCACAGTGCTGCCCTCTATTGATTAAATAACAGCACAACACTCTTTGTAGAGCTGAATCTTAAAAGAATCAAATAACTCAATCAAAGAGTCTGTGTGTTTAACAGAAGAATGAAGACTAAACTTCTTGAAATGGAAAACATAGTTGCTTTAAGCTCCCTGAACTCCTGAACCTGAAGTAAAGCCCAACTCTACATTAAAGATCCATCACAAGTGCATATTGTGCAGTTGTTTGGGGATTCTTTTAGTGCTTGTGCACATCTGTTTCTTCCAGTCCGGATGGGTTCGTTGTGCCTTTTTGTGGAATTGTATCGTGGACTACTTTCAGAAAGTTTGTCTGTTGGCTCTCCCTCTTAGTCTAGTCAGAATCAGAAGTGAGACCAGGTCGTCCCCTCTTGCTTGGTGCATGTCTGAATGCCTCCCCTCTGGTAGATAGCATGTGCCCTCTTTGGTCCTGCTCCTTAATCACCAGCAAGTCACCTGAATGCTCCCTATCAGTGTAACCCTACCATTGTGTACCTGTCAGGGGAGGGTGGTGCGGGGCTATGCCGTGCGACTCTGATTACAGGATGCATGGCCGTGTGCTGCCCCGAGCAGGAGAGCTGTTTTTTTTACGGGAGCAGGTGCTATTTAAGGAGGTGGCTGTACTCTGCCGGCTCCTCGCTCCGGTCATCTCCCTACTTTAATCTTGACTGCACGGGTCGCCTCAGCATCACAAGAAGGAAGAGAAGGAGGGAGGAGGGGGGGGCATGTTTGCGGGAGGGTACGCCGGCGGCCCCGGGGGGATTCCCGGCAGGCGCAAGTCCAGTCACTGTCCTCCTGAAAACCTGCAGATCCCCAAACCGGCAGTGCCAAGCGGTGTTCGAAAGAGCAGCAGCAGCGGCAGCGGCAAGATGTTGTCTATGACATACAGCGACAGCATCCGGAGCGGGATCAACCGCTACCACTCGGACCAGGGGCTGAATCAGCCACCGGCCAGGCCCCCCGACCCCGCTGAGCTGCAGAGACTCCGGGATCAGAAAGTCGCCGCTCAGATTAAGAACATGGAAGACTTCATGAAGATGAATGGCCTGGCCATGGAGGAGTGTGTGTCCTATCAGACAGGCATGAAGTACAGGTAAGAGAGGGGCAGAGGTTTGACAAGGGCTCGGATACCACCGAGACCCGGACAGTGGTGGGGCTGAGAACCAGCAGGTGAGAGCAGTTTTGTGGTCGAGGGAGGTCAGATACTTGAGGGTCTACTGAACAGATGTGTGGCATCGTATCGGTGTTTTTGTTGAGGTTGGCCTCAAAAATAAATATTTTGTACCATTTGCTGTAAGGAACATGTTTATAAGTCTCTTCTTTGTTAATATCATTACAGTTTTTTCTCTGTCCTCTGGTCAGACTGCACTCATGTAAAGGTACTGGGGCTCAGGTTTTATTTTAATCATCTAGGTCGGTGGCATATTTGCCCAACTACATGGGAAGGACAGACCGCTCCGTAAGGAGTTACCTGGCCCCTTAAAAATCTCATTCAGACTTTCTTTTCTTTTTCCCCTTGATCACAAAGATACTCTCCCTTCTTCTCTGGCTTTCCTGATTACTGCTCAGAGAAATCTGCCCCACAAAGACAAACAGAAATAACTCCTTTCTGTGTGTTCAAATCTCAACTGAGAGATATCGATAACATACATATAACAATATTAGATATCATGTATGATTTTGTTTTTGTCATAATATTGTAATATAGGTTTAAATATTTGCTTCGTCTGAGTTGTAATGTTTTCTGATCTTATTTGAATATTGTTATTGGAGTGCTGATAAACACCGCATGCCTTCTTGGCAAGGAAGTGTAAGTGTATTTTCAAATTTGGTGATTTATAATTTTTCAGGTAAAATAAAGGATTGGGGTATTCCTATTTCTTAAGATAAACAATTAACAATCCCATTGTTTTATCTGATAAAATAATGTGACTAAGCTGAAAACAAGGCTGTGATAGACAGTCATACGCAAAATATTGTCACATCATCATCGATGCCGTGTCATGGCAGTCTGTCAAAAAATATTGTGTGATTTGAATGTCAGTGCGCCAAGCTTTAGTTCAAAAGTCAAACGCCAGGACTTGAGTTTGTTAATTAGTTAATTTGATCTGTGTCCTCAACACAGTGACAGCTAATCAAACAGCCTATTTGATGGACTGTTGCTGTTCAAAGGGTTGAGCCCGTGCAGCATGCTGAACGGCTGTTGCGTTGGCTAATAAAGCCTGTTAAACTGATGTTGCCATTGTCGACATGGACGTGGACATGGATAGCTTTCATCACACGCAGGCATGGCTGCTGTTGTTTTTGACCGAGACCAGTGACTAGAACGCAGGTATGGCTGGCTGCTGTTACCACGTCTGGGGTGACCAAGTTTTACTGTCATCTACAGGCAGTGTTGTGTGTCACCGCCGTGCTGGCATGTTTCCTCGCCCTTAGTTACCTCCCCGTTGCGTAAAGCTCAGTCACTGGCCCATGGCGGGTTAGGGTGCAGCTTTGCGAGCGTGTGTGTAGAAAAGGAGTTTAATATTGCAAAGAGCATGTGTGCTTCTTTACTCCTAGACCTCAGAGAGCCTCCTACAGTAACCATCAAATTTACATATCAGTAACACTGGAGATCTTTATCTTTCTAATGGACCTAGTAACAAATCTAAGTGGGATTTGTGGTATCTCTTTGTGGTGTTGTATTTAACCGTTGGTATCCATTTACCACCGGAGTAGTAGCTCATCTAACGGATGTCTTTCTCGTATCGTGATCGCCTGCAATTCTGTAATTAGTGCTGCAATTGGGTCAGCATGTACATGTGACCTCTGAGTCAAACTCATCATTATTTCAGGTGTGTGGTCAGGAAGGCGGGCCAGCATTGCTACTAAGCAGCATTTAACCATTCTTAGCCCTGACATCACATTTTCCAACAAACACAAGCAAAAAGGTTATATTAGTTATATAGTCTCTCTCTTCTTTTTAACTCTCTGGCTTGCTCAATACTCTGCATGCATACTTACTAGAGCTGTCAATCAATTAAAATATTCAATCGCATGATTATCCATGATTAATCACGATTATTTGCAAATTAATCTCACATTTTTTTTATCTGTTCAAAACCTTAAAGGGACTATTTGTAACTTTCAGAAATGCTTCTTAACAGCGACACCTGTGGCCGTGAAATCAACGAAAGTCAGCGTCGGGCTCGCGCTTGCTTGCTCTAAATATACCTGAACGAGCATCACTCAAAACAGTGAGGTGACACACGTCAGCTAAAAGCACAATATCACTCTATATTTCAGCTGCTTGGCAGTAATGTTAGCTGACCAGACGAAGGTCTCTCCATGAACATGATTTAGATCTGGTCCTAGTGTTGGCTTTTCCTGCCTAAGTGCAGGCTGAGGCAGCGGGGCTCTCCAGCGTGTCTCCCTGCTCTCTCCGCCCGCAGCCGGAGAGAGCAGAGGAGACACCGGCACCCGGTCGGTAACGAGAGGGTAACGAGAGGGTAACGTAACTCTCTGTAGAGCTCCGTCACTTCACAAGACACGGGAAAGCTCTGTTGGTCTGGAGGAGCTGCAGCATTTATTTCTGCACAAACGTCCCGTGTGCATTCACTAGATATTCTCAGAGCTAAACTAACTCTTCTGCAGTGTGGAGTGAGCGCGCGTTCACATCTAGAGGTGGAGCGAGACAGCGAGGACGCGCGTGCATTCTGAGTGAAGGAGAGCAGGCAGCGGAGACGAGGCTCCAGCCACACGCGAGCGCGCATATGGGAACGCGCATGTGTGACGACCCGCTACATTTATACGCTTAAAAAGTTACAAATAGTCCCTTTAAAGGGAGAGTTGTCAAGTATTCTCTTATCAACATGGGAGTTGGCAAATATGCTTGCTTTATGCAAATTTATGTATATATTTGTTATTGGGAATCAATTAATTAACAGTTAACACAAAACCATGACCCTCACAGGTACTGCATTTAGCATAAAAAATATGCTCAAATCATAACATGGCAAACTGCAGCCCAACAGACAACAACAGCTGTCAGTGTGTCAGTGTGCTGACTTGACTATGACTTGACCCAAAACTGCATGTGATTATCATAAAGTGGGCATGTCTGTAAAGGGGAGACTCATGGGTACCCATAGAACCCATTTTCATTCACATAACTTGAGGTCAGAGGTCAAGGGACCCCTTTGAAAATGGCCATGACAGTTTTTCCTCTCCAAAATATAATGCAAGTTTGGAGCGTTATTTAGCCTCCTTAGCGACAAGCTAGTATAACATTGTTGGCACCGATGGATTCATTAGGTTTCCTAGTTTCATATGATACCAGTATCTTCACTCTAGATTTAAAAAGGACCCGCTACAACCTAAAAATCGCAAGTTGCGTTAAAGAAATTAGTGGCGTTAAAACAAATTTGGGTTATCGCATTATTATCGCGTTAACTTTAACAGCCCTAATACTTACACACATTTTTCCTCTTTGTTCTTTGGTAGACCTTTCATAACGGGAGATATTGTTTTCCACCACTAGAAAAGCACGTGATTCATTTTCCCTGCTCTAAATATAAGTATAATCAGCATTACTTCAATTCGACATGATTGATTAATCTAATACTCCTATACTAGTCAAGACTGAATGAGTACTAATGGTCTTAGAGATATTGTGTAATTCAAATTAAGGAAAATTATTACTTTATTTCCATTATGTTGCCCTTGAAACAAAATACTCCCACTCAGCAGGCCCATTTGGAGAACTTTCCCTAGTGTCTATGTCCTTCGTCTGAAAGAGCCAGGCAGCAGGTAGAGGAGCCAGCTTGAGTTCAGTGAGGCGAGACAGGAAGCCATGTGTCTCCTATTAGATCTCGTATAGATCTCGTATAGATTTTTAGAGTGACTTAACATTAATGGACAGGGTAATGACCTCCACTTAGACGTTCCTACATGCAAAGCTACGTTTGACCACAGCTGCTCCTCGATGTACAGTATGTCTCTCCTGCTCATTTTGAAAAGCTTTGGTGTGCAGGTGGACACAGTATGTCTTGGATCCTTTGAATAAAAAAGTGCCTTAGTCGAGATTTAGCCACTAGGGGGCAGAAAAATATCAAAACAAGCAGACACATGCACAGTCAGCACCACATCACAGGCTCACTGACAACTCGCAGCAAACTCGGAGGAACATTAATATTTTATTTGTATATTTTATGACTACCTGAAAAAATGTGAGACCACTATTTGCTCTCTTGAATTCAGAGAAAAATGTTTTTAGCCGCGAGATGCTCAACTATGTTCACCAGACACTTTTTCTGTCTGCCGTTTAGTGTTGGTCAGGTGGTGCTCAGTGGGTTTAAAAGAGATTTCTATGCTGGAAACCTCTGGGGATGATTAGAGCAGCTTAGACTCAGCCACACAGCAAATTTGTGGGCAGGAAAACCAAAACAGTTTGCTAAGAAAGCTTTGTGGAGCTCCAATGTTGGGTGTTAATTTTCTGTTCTTTTAGCACTATTACTTCTATAATGCAGTCATTTGATTCATTGTTAGTCTGAAAAAATATTGATCAGTAAAGGTTAGGGCTGTAACTAATTATTGTTTTCATTAAGGTTTAATTTGCTGATTGTTTAGTCTAAAAATCAGAACCCAGGGGGGATATCTTCCAAAATATATTCAGTTTCAGTGAGATGAAATTAAGAGAAGCAGCAAAGCCTCACATTCGAGAAGCTGCAACTAGAGAATGACGGACAGTTTTGCTGGAAAAATGACTGAAATGATTAATTGATAATCAAAATAGTTGCAGATATATTTTTTTTCATGCAAGTTGAAGCAAACATAGACAGAAATAATGATTATAAAAAAAGAAATCTGTATTGGTCTCTTCAGTTTTTCCTCAACAGAAGAAAGAAGAAACTAAACACAACAAATACATGTTGAGGTTTGAACATGTTTGTTTAGCGAACTGAAGAACATATATTTGTATATTACATCCACTGAGTCCATGATGAGTAGTTCTCTGTTAATAACAACTGATCTCCACTAGATGGTGCTGATGCTCCACTTTAACAGTTGAGACACTTTCCAAATGCCTCCCACTGCACTCAGTGCTATAATTGCTTCACTGAGCACAGCGAGTGCATCACTCTTTGCACTCCTACACTGCTGAACATCCTGGCCAACTAGTTTTAATATTTATCAGTTTCTATTTATCTCAGCCTGGTATTAAAAGTAGACCAAAAGATGACTAAAACCTGATATACGCACTGTGACTGACCTAGTACTTTTTAAATCTAAGCTCAAGACTTTTTTATTTAAATTGGCTTTAATACCTAGTAGCGCTGTGACATTTTTCCTGTGCTTTTTATGTACCTTATATGATTTTATGATATGTAATGTTTTTATTCCTGTTATTTCTTGATGTTAATGTAAAGCACTTTGGGTACATTTTGGTTATTGTAAAGGACTATACAAATAAATGTTGATTGATTGATTGATGTAAAATAGCAACCCTGTCGCCAGGTGGCAGCATGGAGGAACGTTTCTTAGTTCTTATAAGTTAATTGCCTCTGCCTCAAAGTAGGGCTGGGCAATATATCAATATTATATTGATATATCGTAATATGAGACTAGATATCGTCTTAGATTTTGGATATCGTAATATGACATGAGTGTTGTCTTTTCCTGGTTTTAAAGGCTGCGTTACAGTAAAGTGATGCAATTTTCTGAACTTACCAGACTGTAGCTGTTCTTTAATTTCCCTTCACTCACTTAGTCAGTAAATACACATGAAAACACGTCTTTCTGTCCCTTACTCTAACACACACTTTAACAATCTATTTCACTTATTTCTCGCTGACACACACACACGCACACACACACACACACACACACACACACACACACACACACACACACAAACATTTTGGTGGGGACATGAATCCCCACCGAGACACTCTAAACTGTAAACTATTTTCCCTCAGTCTCAGCAGCACTGCAGCATGTGTGTGTCAGCCCGGGCAACTGTGACGTTTTTCTTGAGGCGATCCCCTACTCCAGAGCTAAATATAGCACCACACTCGTATCCACAGCTGCAGCTGGATACAGCTGAACGGGCTGCAGCTTAACCTGTTAAATCACTATTTTACCTCAAGCCCACTGCCTCACAGTCTTGCTACATCGATGAGAGCTGCAGACGTGCCTGTGCTTTATCTTTGTCACAGGAGTGGAAGATGATGTTTCGCTATTTGGATAGATATAGATTTGGTTTCCAGTGGCGACCTCTCCAGTTCCCTTTTTGAGCCATCTCTGTCTGGCCTGGTCTGACAGCCTGTCAAAGTCTTCTAGTCAGAAATGTTGTGTGGGCACAAGAGGTAGGAATGCCAGGGATTGGACAATTCTGTTTTATTTTAGTTGCTGTTGTATTTCAATGTGTCTCTTATGGCAGCTGAACAAGATGTCCTCATGATCACAGTTTAAGGGTTAGAACACTGTTTTTAGATTCTTGAATTGGCCATGTGTGTAGTTTTACCTTGAATTTGCCACCAGAGGATTGTAACTTGAAATAGTGTCATTGGTCATTGTCATCATTGGTTATTTACAATGTTGCAGCTGTCTGAATCGTAAGCATTTGTATTTGGTTGTATTTATGTCGAGAAGCGCAGCCGTGGACTTCACAGAGCTCGTAAGAAGTAGTTACTGTTGCTTTTATTTGACATGTTTCATGTAAATTCTTGAGAAATAGAAGGTGTTTTCTAGTGCTGCTCCTTCCAGTGATTTCTATAGTTATAACTGATATCCAACAACACATGCCAACACCGGCCCTGTGTTTGCTATTCCCAAATTAAAATAGTAAGAGCACCTTTATACCTGTACTCTCCTTCATCACACTGCTGAACTTTAGCGAGGAGTACTGTATCGGGATGGGGTTTCTATAGAGTGCTACAGGAATGAGTCCTACAACCCGCAAATGAGTTAGCATTTTTAGCATTTCTGGTTCCCTCGTCTGGAAGTTAATGTGTTTTTTTTTTATGTGTTTTTAGTTAGATGCCTGAAATAAAAGTCTGTGGTTAACACAAGCTTAAGAGATTTTAACGTTTTGTTCTACGACATAAAATACATCAATAATACCCCACTCGTGAATTTTGAAGCCTTTATGTGCCTTAAAAAAGGCGAATGCTAACAAAGTGGCTAAATGAGACTACTAAACGTCATCACGCCGACTCGTCCGCCTTTACAGCCTTGTTTTGTATACTCACGCTCATGCAACCGTGGTGTAGTTCCTTTATAGCGTTAGCTTTTTACTTCCGACGATTGCATTCACGCTTCAAAAATCATAGAAGTGGTGTTCATTTGTGAAGATTATCTTACGGAACAAAATGTGTAAGTATCATAAACGTGTGTTTGCCACAGAGCTTAATTTCTGCAATAATCCAAAACCCAATGGAAAAATCCCATTGGCTATTTGTTGAGGGAACCCTGGGTGATGCTAACTTACTGGTTGGCCTACAAAAATACGTCATCCCTGGAGCACGTTGTGCTCGACACAGCACTTTGGACTGTCTTAGATGTTGTCTAAGACAGTCCAAACTGATTAGTAAGCATGAACAACTCTCTCCCAAATCCAAAAACTAGAGCGCTCAAACTAAAATGTCTGATGTCATAGGGTATAAAGTGTGTAACTGCTCTATAGAATAATAAATTAATTGGGGAAAGATGTTATAGGCGACAATGAGAGCACCCAGGGGATGATCTGAGTATTTGAGAACATTTTCTGTTTCACAACTGACAACACTACAGTAGAATAAAGCTCATTTGGGTATAAAAAAAGAAAACAAACATGCTGTGGGTCCACAAAATCAGTCTCTCATTCATTATCTATGGAGCAGCTCCAGACTTTATACCCTATGACATCACATCTTTGAGACTTATTCCTCCGGTTTCTGGCTTTGAAAGAGAGTAGCTCATGTTCACACATATTGATTGAACTTTCCGCCATGGAAATAACATATTTGATCTTAATATAGGTGGTGTTCCCCTTTAACATTGCTCTTCCTCACATGTACTTTCATGCCTGTCTGCATTAACCGTGTGTTTTCTCTTTATGTCTGAAAGAGTGTGTGTCTCTGTGTGTGTTAGTGTGTGTGTCACTGGAGGCTGCAGGGGGATTGCTCTGTACTTTATGAATACCCAGTAGTGACAGGAGGTAGGAGGCCCTCTCCACTGTCCTCACCCTTTTAGACACTCGGGCTTTAGAGTTGTGCTGTTGTCGCTTTGGATCCCACGGAAGTTTTTACTTAACAAACATTCAGCACATATTTCCTAAACTGTCGAGTACCATCTCTGAATAAAATGTGAAGTTTTGTTTGTTCTCCTCGAGGCCATGTCTATTGCCTTCCTCCACTCTTGACCTTCTCATTGAACATCAGAATGTGCTGCGTCAGTGTTGACTTTATCAGGAACCAGACCATGATTTATTCATGTTTCCATAATAAATTACAATAGGCCCTTAAGCAACGGAAAATGCGATGGATCTAAGTCTCAACATGCAGTAGAGTAAATGAGGTTAGGGAATACTTAGCCAAAGTGTTTCTCATTCACAAGTCTAAGGCTATCCCGGTGAAGAAGGAGAGTTCACCGAAGCTTTTAGTACATTTCTGTGGTTTTGTGGTCACTCTTGCAAATTTAATGCATGGGGAAATTTTCTATTTCACGCCTGACCGACCCTTCAGAAATGCAGCAGTACCAGGTCCTGAATTTGTTGGATGCAGGTGGTGTTGTGCTGTAGAGCATAAAACACAGATGCTGTTTAAAATTTTAGTTTTTTGTCAACTCACCCTCTCTTTAATGGAACCTATTTCTTATTTCCGTTCATTGCTTTGCTTGATAGGAAACTCTCTCCATGCTTTTCCCCACATTGCTCATAGCACTAAGCATCAGCTGATGGCATATTCATCTTTTTTTGCTCTGTTTAGTCTCGTATGGTCCTTATTTTTATCAGTATATCCAATCTAGCTGAATCCACCTCTCCAAAACTACAGTTTTGACCTAATTTCTTATTGTACAAACAAACTTACTTTTCTTCTGTCGTTTTCTGTCTCCCATTTCCCTTCTTGTTTTCTGCTGGTAATGTGTAGCATTTGTGCATATTATGATCTATTCTGCCTGATATTTCCTTTCAGATTGTTCCTTTGTCTTTATTAAGGTTTATTAAGTCATACAGTAGTGTCGGTGTAGACCGAGACCTCAGGCAGGACCACTGGGCTAAAGGTGTGAGCTGGTGTGACTTCTCAGCATGTCTAGGTCAGGGATTTACCAACCGCAGTCTGACGGCATTATTGAGCTGCCTTGTTTTCTATATTTGTACAGCTAGAGGCCGTTCAGGGTGACCGAATCAGTAGCGGAGAAATAAATAGGAACCATCTGTTTCATATGCATAACTGGTGTGACAGGACAATCATAAGCTTATGATCAAATGGCATTTTCTAGAAAGCTATGGGTCATACACTGTAATAGATCTGCGTAGGCCTTCAGACATGCCGATCGTCAAGGACATCACAATACCGGTAGATTTTCATAAAATGGTTCTTTCTAATCGGCTCTTCACTAGCAGCCTGTTCTATATAGTATAATATATTTCAGTAAATTGGGCAGCAATGTAAGTTGAATGCAAATGTGATTCACTTTATTACTTACGGCATTATCAAACAGGACAGGTGCGACCAGACAAACCGGTAATTTTGTGAGTATTGAGAGAATCTCAAATGTGAGTGAATAAAACACATTCATATTAGAATAGCTGATTCATCCTTCTACTTTTGGCTAACTGGAGATTTTCAGTGTCGTCCATCTTTGTGAAAGTGAAAATGGGAGAGTCGGAAAACTGTCTGAATTCTTACCCTAAAATGACTCACCAACAATAGACACACTAGATGTTTCTGTTATATCAATTATTCTATGAAACCATCTCTATTGATTTAGTTAATCATTTTTATTAGCTAATACAATTAGCAGTTCTTGACAGTTGGTACAGGCAAGTGGTGTCGTGTTTAAATGTGATTAAACTAAGCTCTACTGTATTTGGGAATGAACCTGTCAAAAAATACGGATTAGACCTTTCACTGTGAAAACAGCACCCAAATGTTAGAGGCAGATGTACAGTAATATTAGGGGTATTTGGGCCAGCAGCGCGTAGCTGTATCTGTTTGAAGAGGTGTTCAGGGGCAATGATCACAAGTTTGTTTCTTTGAAATTGTTCCAGGTCATATAAGGAGCTACAGTACAGTATGTTTTAATGATTTGACCTGATATGTTGTAAAGGTAGTCAGTCCCTCGTTAACCGATTATTAACCGTTAACCGACAAAATTTGTGCCTCGTACCAGCTGCAGGAGCACAACAGATATTCGTTGACGGGAGTCCCCAGTTCACCGTCCGGGAGCGTTAACTTAGCAGCCACGATGCTGCGTGTAGTGTCGCGAGCCACTTTCCCAGTAAAAGTCTCCACCGCACATTAAGTTTAGTTTAGCAGGTTGTCAGCTGTGTGTCTGCCAGGTGTCACAATACTTTGTCTGCCTGGCATAACTTTAGCGAGTGGCCAACAAACAGTGTGTGTATTTGTGCTACGTTAGCAGCTCTAACATTGCCAGAGGCCTCGTGCTCACCGCCGCACATGTAGTCTGCGTAACTTTAGCAAGTTTCCAACAGACCGTGTGTGTGTTGGCGGTGAGTGTGAGGTTGTTGGTGGCATTATAGCTGTGAACGTAGGTGTAGCAGTGTGTGTACAGTTTATTTGTCGGTGAATAAATGCTACAAAACTACAACTCCGCTCAGCTCAAGCGAGCCAGAGACAACTTCCTGTATCCTGCAACTCCGGCTCCGCCTCTTAAGGTGGGCTGTTAAGGTGGACCAGCTTTTCTCCTTAAAGTGACGAGCTGCTCCTCTGAGCCGCTCAGCTTTTGAGGTAATTATTAACATTTCTTTTAACCGTTTTAACCGATAGCGTTAATCGGTTAAAATGCCTAATGTCGTTTAACGGTTAAACGGTTAGTTATGGACATCCCTAATGTTGCCAAAAGTGCCAAAACGATTATTTTGGAATTTGATTGACGTGCTACGTCCGACTTTGTAGAGGTGTAATTGAGATGATTTGGAAGAAAAGTTCCTGAAAAGGTGGTGTTTCCTCTCCTCCACCGACACAATTAGTGCCTCCAACACCTCGTAGCTAAAATTGAACGTCCATCTTTTTATTTTTTGTCCATGATTGCAAGCTAGCTAGCCAGTCAAGTGAGAGCCATTGATATTATGTCTTTTCCATCTCAAGTAGCCTGCCGGTACAGTCTAATCAAAGATACAGGCCTGACAGGACGAGTGCAGATTGAAGAATCAAATTTACAGTCATAGTTAGGATGTCTTAAGTTAAGATAAGATAGGAGGTCTGAGCACAGCCATGTGTTTAATAATTGCTTCTGTAAGAGGAGGATGTGATTTTCCCCTCTTTGAAACTCAAGTTAAGATAGGACAAGTAGTTAGGGTATTTTTCTGTAATGAGGCCCCAGGTCCTTTCACCAGTAGTTGAACTCAAGTCTCTTAAAACAGTCTGGACAGAAGATGCCAAGAGCTCCGAGAGCCAGCTGCCACATCTTCCCACTGAAATGTGTGCAATAGAAAGCACTTCTGCCTAGCAACGCTCCTCTGTATGAACCTTAGGTATGACAAATGCACGCAGGCAGGCGGGAGGATCTTCTGTCAAACAGGACAGATTATTCTGCTTCCTCCACTCACGCTCTCCTCTTCTCACATTAGTAGGCTCTCTCCCTCGGACTGTGTAACTCAGCCCTGTTTGGTGTAAGCACACTTTGTTACACAAGCCGTGCTGCCTGAAATCCCTACATGGCTGTGAGCTCACTGCTGTTTATTTATGGTCAACATATTTACTTAAACTCACACTGTGTGCAGTATGTACTCCAATGCATTGTATCAGAAACACATTTTCTTTCTTAGATATTTATCTGACTATAGTAACCCATTAAATGTACAATAAACATTACAAATATGTTGTTTATAGTCACCATTTTTCCCCGTATTTCAACTAACATAACCTCTGAGAATGGTTAAAGCCAAAAGGCATCGTAAAGACTATATTACATAATAAGAGGGGTTCCCTGTCTGCTATTTCTGATTGCCTCAGCTCTCCCGCTCTGTTAGATGTATCAGCGGGGACAGCTGAAACGACAACTCCTCCTGAGCCCTGCTGTCTGCGGGGAATCTGTCATGTTCGCTGGAGAATTAAGAATCGCAGCACTCGCTGCTCACAGATGTGACCTGCGTCTCTCTTCACTCTTCTGTTTTCTGAGGAATTCCCAGAAAAGCTGACATAGTATTTAGCCTTCGCTAAACCTAATTTTCAGCATTCTTTGTGACAGCTATTTAAAACCTTCAATACTGCCTCTTTTTTTTTTTTTTTTTTTTTTTTTTTTTTTAACACTGTTTAGATCCTTCAGATCAGGCATTACAGTTTTTATTTGATTTATATAACAAAAGAAAAGATTAATGCTAAGATAATAATATATTTTTCTGCTTCAGATAATTACATCGTCTTTACAGCGATGGAAGAGTCAGCCATTAGAAATGTTTAGCCTCAGCCTCAGGATGCATTAAGCTTCTAGAAAAGCATTACGACATCCGTCGATCAACTCTGTCAATCTGTCTGAACTCACATCACTTTCCATTAACTCTCTTAAGCCCTTTCACCCACTCACTTATACACACACACACTCCTCTGCCTCGCCATCTCAGGGATGCTATCCTTTTCACTCGGTCACTCAAATCCTCACTAATGTTGTTCAATTAAAGTGGAACTTGAACTTCCATTGGGCAGCTGGCCAGCAGTTACACATGATGCAACTGTGGTCATCCTCTACAACCGGGTATACACCGCACTAACAACCACCGCCCGCCACAAACAACATTGTCCAGGCCTGATACGCTTTCTTAAAGGAACAGTGTGTAACATTTGGTGGGATCTATTAGCAGAAATGGAATATAATATTCATAACTATGTTTTCATTAGTGTAGAATCACCTGAAACTAAGAGTCATTGTGTTTTCGTTCGCTTAGAATGAGTCCTTCATATCTACATAGGGAGCGTGTCCTCTTCACCAAGTCCGCCGTGTTTCTACAGTAGGACAGAACAGACAAACCACACACTGGCTCTAGCGAGAGGCTTTTGCGTTTTCACGTTACCTGAAGGCCACCGTAGATCTCCGACACGCTTGTGAAACTGCGGTAACGTGAGCCACCGAGTGCAAAACAGTGGTAACGGAAGCTTCTGAATTTCGTTGCTCCTAAAGTAGGTGAGGCGATCAACCTACGAGATGTACACAGAAGACGGCTGAGCTAGAGTGAGATGAAGCAGTTGAGTACATTATTCTGGTTACCCAGCTTGAAGGACTCTTTGCTTTAAGATGTAATACTCCTGTTTAATGGCAGAGGATCTCTGCAGTAGTCCTTACAGAGGGCAGGAAGCCAGTGCTTGCTAAACTAACTTAGACAGATCAGGCCTAGCACCCTGCAGCAACTCTGGATGCCAGTTCATGTGCCAGTCCCAGCTCGATGGAGGTACCCAGACTGCCCCTGAGAGCAAATTAGTGAAGGACCGAATGAGACACTTGCAAATATGAAATTTGGGAGTCCTTTCCCCCTTTCAGTAGCTAAGGGCGTTCTTTGTATTTTGTCTAGGCTCACAGTGTAGAATTGATTTAGAGAGCCAGTGACTATTTTTAGAGATAATGCTGCCGTTGTGATGAAGGATCACTGCTCATGACGGATGCCCCACTGTACCTCTGTGGTCAGAGTAGTTTCTAACGCTCTGTCGATGAAAGTACAGTAGTTGTCTTCCACCTCTCCGCCACTGAAGCTGCTTAGCTGCAGTATGTGGGCTGCAAGCCGGGAGAGGTCAGCTGTACGAGCAAAGTCTCGCACACCGTCGGCCACGACAGACTACTGGGGCTTCATTATGGTATGGCATCATTGATCTCCAATGCTTCTTCCCGATCAGGGCTGTAGGGATGAACAGAACAAAACCAATCATTTTAAGTGTGTGTGTGTTTCTGCAGCTTTCTTTTCTCGTAATGGTTATAAGGATGTAGGATGATCAATAAGTGAGGTGCATTTCCGCAGCTTGTCATCACAGCTGTTTGCTTGTGTTTACAGTTGTTGGCCTACATGGTGAATCTGAATCTGAATATCAGCGTCTTTTGTTTTCCTTCTCCGTCTGCACGCTCTTGAAAAAGAGAGCTGTTGTTTCCACTACGCTGTAGTCGTGATCGCAGAAACACACATGTTCGGCTGTATGTCTCCAGCTTCTCTCTCCTCCTCCTCCTCCTCCTCCCCCGCACGTTGAATGAAGTGCAGGGCCGGGCCCTATCAGTGCTCCGCATTCACTCACACTGATTGAGTGTCGGGAGAGGGGTTTTAACAGCTCAGTAGATTTTTGGGATAACCACAAATCAGGCACTTAATCAAAGCAAGGAGACGAAGGCCGCGACTCAAGGGAGGACGTTGTGATAATATGTGGAGTGGGAGGAGATGAATTTCTTTTCTTTACACTGAGATTTGTTCAGCAGTGCTATCTAACAACCAGCCACTGAGTCCAGCGTTAAACAATGGGAACTGATGGGATTTGGTTTTCAGGTATTGTTCAATTGTTTCCCTCCGCATTGATACAAAAATTACTTTTTATCGTAGAAGAACAGTTGTGCATTGGGTTGAGTCACCCCACTGTGCGCACCCTGAACACAATGTCACTAATTAGCAATTTAACAGCAGCACTCTAAGGCATTATGTAAAGATCAGAGTCTCTTATTTTTAGTTCAGCATCCTTTATGACTGATTTATCTTGTGACTAACAATGAACGGAGATTCATTCCGAATTTGCTCCAGCAGACTCTGATGAATGAACACAAAGCAGCTCATAGTTCAGGCCAGTATTCGCTCAATAATAGCGTTGAGAAAAGAAACCCCGGTAAAAGTGCGCATGAAAGGACCAAATGAGATAATAAATGTGTAAGCGTTTGCTCAGATTGACTTTGACTGGTGGGTCACCAGCAGGCCACGAGGCGATGTGTCCTCTGCAGTGCAATTTGATGTGTCACGCAAGGGAAAAAACTTCCGTACTGAAACACAGAGGTGGTGTATGGAGCACGAGTGTCACGCAGATAAAAGACCACATGTGTGGGCACATGTGGAGCAAGGTCGCAGGTTTCTAACAAAAGACGTAGAAAGTGTTTCACTAATCATCCTTCCACTCGACAGCAGTTGGTGTCTGTCAGGCGTGCTCACAGCGACGCCTGCTAACACTGCGAGAACCATAGACGTCGTCATGCAGCGATAAGGTGTCAGTCATCTTTAATAATCGCCTCTTCTGTTTATCTGGTCTTTTGGTCCCTTTTTCTTGTTTTCCAGATATAGTCAAAGCGAATGAAACGCATGCTGTCAAGTTGGCAGATGTGCCTGTTGTGAATTATTAAATCATACTAAGTGTGACAGGCATGCTTTATTGGATTGAGCATATTTGTTGCTCACTCTGTTGGCATATTTTTCGTAGCAGTTTATAGCTCCTGGTGTATTTATTAATTACAAGGCGTTGATGCATGCGGTGTTGTGTAATTTTGATTTTAAGGGTGGGATATTTTAAAGTGAAGATTACGAATACAGACTGTTGCAATGTGGTTTGCATCTGGTGAGGAGAGTCAGTCGGCTGGACAGAATGCCAGAAGGAGCAGTTGGGTGAAAAATGGTCGTTCTATTGATTCGTTTAGGTGATGGATCACTAGTCTGTCGGATGATGCATGCTTGTATCGATTACTGCACCTTGCGTCGCACAACAGCCAATAAATATGTGGATTTTCAGATGCAGATAAATCCAGGATTCATACGGTTTAGTAACGACAAGAAATCAGTCGTCACATGGTTTCAGTAGCCGTGACAAGCTGTGGCAGGGCAGTAAAAGCCTAAACGATATACTGTAGGACCAAGGTAGTATGGAAATAAATGCATGCCGATATTCGGGACATGTTGCCATATGTAGCTGTGGGATTTTTGTCCAGCTTATTATGTGAGCTTCGCGTGGATCACAAGACTGACACTGTATCTGTGCAGCCTGAGCTCCCGTCTCTGGCCTCTCCCATCTCTCAGTACCTTCCCTGTCATGACTCCTGGGGGCCCTGGAGCAGAGCAGAGTGGATCGCGGCATCACGTTTCCACAGCACTGGCAGTGAATGCATGGACCGTATACCTGGTGGTGAAGGGACGCCGGGATCAGACTGCTCTCATGCTCATAACTGCTTTGTCGAAATGAGCAGAGAGATCCCAAATGTGTTCCCTTATCATCCATCTTGCACATATGTTGCTTCGGCTGCCGCTGTAGAGATTGATATGCCGTCACATTCAGCACAATGCTGGTTCCTTTTTCAAAACCATCATCACACTTTGTTACAGGAAGGAGCGTTGAAAAAGGCAGCCTTGAGCCTGGCTCCTCTGCTCTCTCTGCACACGGCGTGAAATTTAAATCAGATTTGCGTTGAATTAAAACCACCTTTTCCCCCCTCAGGGTTCTATTTAAGTCCAGCAGACCAAAGGTCATCGCTCCTAGAATAGAGCTGTCAGTTAGCAACAGCCTGTTTGCTGGATCCCGTGATGGAGGTTGCCTCTTTGACTGCTTTACAAAACGTTGTCTGCTCCTGATGACATCTCTTTTAATTATCTCCCTGGCACACTAGCTGGTCCACTCAGATAAGCTTCACTATTATATTACTGGGAGCGTGTGTCTAATCTACTGTCGCTTCAATCTGCAGCCACTGTTGCGTTTAGTCCAATTACTGGTGTTTACTTTCAACCTCCAACCATTATATTTTTTACTACTCAGCTCTTCTCATTGTTCATTAGATGAGTATCAACAGATGTTATACAGTAGGCGTCGTATCCTGCAACCTTAATTATTTCTTTGCTCAGTTGAAGAACGCGCGAGATTAAATAATCATCACGTACAAGGAATGAAGCAGTATAGACAAACACGGCGTCTCAGTTCAGTCTCAGACAGCGCTGCCTTTGACATATATCGTCATAGATAAAGTTACATAATGAATATTTCATGGGCAGTTGAACACACCCACGTGAGAGCCCCCATTTCTAGGGCCATAGGCTACTGTAAAGTCCTGACCAGAGAGCATTCAGCTTCCTCCTTTTTCTTCTGATGGAACAAACTGTATTAGCATACTGCAGGGCAACAGACGCACAAAGAAGAGCACACAAAAATGCACTACCCTTTTCTTTAAGAGTGCTGCTGTAAACACAACAGATTTCAATGCCTTGCTCTCTCACGCTGCTCTTGCTCTCTGAATATTCCTCCTCGTAGCTTCTCTTCATATCCCTCCCACCACATTCCCTCCCTCCCTCTCCCCTCCCATCTCTTGCCTGTGTGCACCGTGCAGCTTTACGCTGAGCACAAGGCATACAGATGTAAGTTTGAGCCAGGCAACGGCCAGAGCTGGCAAGTGAATATGAGGTTGCCCTTTTGCTAACATGCAGTAGTATTCATTCGAATATCCAGCAGCCAGCGCAACTGTCAAGGCGGACTCAGAAGGGGAGATGAAAACCTCCTGGAACTGTGTGTTCGTGTTTGATTCTCTCCATCCCTTTGTGAGGATCTATGCGTTTCCACTCTTAAAGCTTGGCAGCAAGAGGTGTTATCTCTAGCACTGAGCTCAGCTTTAAAAGGAAATTGCAAGACTCTAAATCTGCCTGTCAGCCTCTGATGAGCTTCTGATTAAAAGATAAAGCGAGAGGAGGACACCCCGGATGAATCAAGGAAAAACTTGCAGAGGGAAATTTACACAAGCTCTGCTTTTTTTTGGGATTCTCTTTTTTAGAAGATTTAGATTTTTTCTTTTTAATTCATAGTTTTGTACTGGACCTGCGTTTTATGTACCTGAAGTCTGCAGTGATTGCACATTTGTTTGTCACACCAGCTGAGACAGAGATGCTGTAATGTTGTGCTTGGATTTGGACTTCCTTTGAGAGGATTTTGTTTTCACCTGATCAGCGCTCCTTCACTGTTTGAATCCGTTCTGATCTGCCCTCCCACCCTTCTGCCCCTCTTTTTATCCAGTGAACATTGTGAGCTTAGTCACTTTAGCGACTGGGCAGTGATTTCTAACGGAGGCAAAGTGTGTGAGGCTGGAACCGGAGTAGTTGCCTCCTACAGACCGAACTGTCTCACGCTCTTCGGGGTCCTCAGACTTCACACCTCTGGGAGTTTGTCTTACCTGATTCAACCAGAGGAGAGTTTAATTAGAGCGTCTGCAAGCGGGACGGCCGGCCAAAAGCCAGGATGCAGGTGTCATTAGTGTGCACGGACCACCGTGGGGGGGTGAGCCGCACTACGGAGGACCGGCTAAACCGACAGAACGCCAACAGCCCCAGCACAGGCACCCGCAGCAAGTTCAGAGCAGTGGCGATGGTGGCTCGCAGTCTCGGACAACTCTCTGTTCAGAGTGTGCCTTCGTCCAGCGAGCAAAGCATGAAGACCGGCATGAAGTATAGGTAGGGCATGTCTGAACCGTTAACCCTTCAGACCGATATAAAGTATGTGAATTGATCTTAACCTGCAGGATTTGTCTCCTCCTGCTAAAGTAGATCTTTAATGATCAAATTCTTCTTGGCTCAGGCTACAGTACATCACAGAGGAGACTGCCCATCTGTCCAATTTTGCTTTTGTACACCAGTTTTTCTCCCTTACTCCTTCCTGTCAGAACTGCCAAACTCCACCTGTTTAGAATTGATGACCGTTATTATGACTAATAACTAATTATTAACCTCCAAACTCCTCCTCAAAAACAGCAGGATCTCACAAGGAAAGAATTGCAATTTGTAGTTTTATCTAATTTTTGTACTTAAGTGATAAAACTCAGTGGCTGGCAAGTAATTTCAATTTAGTTAGTGGCCATTGATGTGTAATCTGTTCTTTGCAGGAGTGACAAACAAGCGATACAAACAAAGTACAGTAAGCTGCATTTGTTCGGCTTCAAAGGAGAAACTAATTAGTATTTCCCCAGATTAGTCACTAAAGTGCAATAAAACTATTATCCCTAAAACACCATTTTTGTGTTTGTTTACCTTATACTGATAATCCCTTAGTTTCAGAGAGTATCATCACTGCAGATCCTTTTGTTGAATTTATTGCAGAAAAATTAAAATAAGATATATTTTCAATCATTGACACAAAAGCCACATAAAGTCAGTTGTCACTATTAGAATAACCCTTGTTGTCATATTAGAGAGTGTCCCTGACATGCTGTGAAAACAAACACTTTGCATAATGATAGCTTTTACCCACAGCGTTGTATGTTGACATGATGCTGCATTGAGTATTTATCGTACCCCTTCAATCAGTTGATTACTGCTCTATTGTAGTATTTACACTTCTGTTGCCTCCATTCTGACACGGGGAATAAAAGGTTTAATATTTGATTCAGTGGAAATTATTGAGTGTCTTTGTGTGTAGGAAGCCCGAGGGACACAAAGACTAATGACTGTTTTATCTCCCATACCCCATATTTAACATTTAGGCAAAGGTGTATTTGCAGAAATGCATTTATAACAAAAAGCTTCTATTTGTGTGGTGAATTACTCCAATTATTCCAGCTTTTACACAAGGAAAAAGGAGCAGATTATGAAGTGGGATATCTTTTAAATGCATGTTGAAGCTCTGAGGGTAGAAGAGTGAAAGGCAAATTGAACAGTAGCAGAAGGCAAAAAAATCTGTAGGCAGCATTGGTGGAAAAAATGAATCCTGTTACTGTTCAGCATGGTGAGATACAGCACGTTATTATCTGCAGCAAGCTGTCCATTAATGCAATGTGTCCGTCAGGAGTTATTTTGCAATAATGACCTGCTCTCTGTATGTTTTCCCACCTGTCACTCAACTGCTCACCAAAGACAATAGTTTGACAAGAAATATTCATTTAAAAAATGACAAGCTCTCACTAAAAAACCTGCATCCGTGCACTACATTTTAGCTCAGCTTGCAACCATTGCATTATACATATTTCCAGTATCTTTTCATTCATACTCTATTCATTCTATTCTCTTAACTATTCTCTAAAACTATATTGATGATATTGTAACATTCCTCCATGTTTCTAGCCTTGGTTTTGAGTAGCAAAGTGTTACCGAGGCGTGCTGTCTTTCTGCTAAAAGGTGTTGCCAGTTCTTGTGATGGAAAATTAATATAATTTGTATCCAGTTGTAACCAAACTGCAGCAGAAATCTCACAATATAGAGGCTAATGAAGAGGCTGCATCAAAAGCTTGAGCTGTTTTCTTGTTTTTAACCATTTTATTGCAAATATATATTCTAAAGTTTTAATAAACAGGAACATTTGTGTATTTCTACTATGCTCTTTATAGGATTTGTCATTCAAGTGTTAATGACTTTTCTGATAGAGCTGTAAATATTGAAATCAACAGTTTATCTTTTCAAATCATGTTTTTCAAGCCCCAAAACCTAAAAAAAGAAAAAACTGCAAGGTGATGTTGTGCCTTTTAAAGCAGACTCAGTTTGTTTTGTTGGGGGTGAAAGATTAGTGGTACGTTGACATTAAAAGAATTGAAGATAGGGACGTTGATTTGAGGAAACACATCCTCCGTACTGTTGTCTGAAGGAGCAGCACAATCCTTTGCATCTGATTTTGCTAGCGGCAGTCTTGCCATGTTGGCGCACTGTCATTATTGAGGCTAATGATATTGAATGAGTAAAAATCATTCTCAGCTCGCGAGGCCAGCGGCTGTTTGTGTTCTTCTCTTCCGCAAAGTACATAACGGGCTCTGTGTTTGTGAACCAGACTTGCATCTGATGTAAACTGAAGGTCATGCAGGCCTAAATGCAGCGCGAGGCTCACAGATGCATGCACCGAGGCTCCGGCATTGTGTTTTAAGAGATGCGAATGAAAGGGAAGGCAGGAAGGAGAGTGAATAAAAGAAGAAAGAAAGAGGAGAGTGCTAAGGTTGATGCTGGTGTAGGCACTATGCCCAAGAGGAAGTACAGTAGGCTGGAGTGATCTGTGCTCATGTCACTGTGTATCTTTCAAACATGCCTCTCGGAGTTTAAGCTCGCGAGCCTTTTAACATGGCCGTGCATTTATCTTTCCATCCTTGAGCACAAGGAGATTTTTTTTCTTCTCCGTTAAATTCAGTTTTTCATTTTTGCCATTTTGACAGCTGAAGAGGTTAGCTGTTTTATAACTGTTCCCCCAAAAGTACACAGTGAGAACGCTTATCCACCCTGCAAAACTTTCCACGATTATCCACACTGCAGAAGAGCGGTGTGAAATTCAGATCAGCCTCATTTGCATACAGTCCTCTCGGTTTCCTTGAATGGCAGCCTTGAGCTTGAATCAAGTCTGTCAGTCTTCATCCATGGGCGAGGACGCAGGTTAGGCTGAAGGTGACCTCCCCCGCTAAGGCCGAGGAAAACCATCAAAGTGAGCATCTTTTCAGCGGTACACGGAGGGATTGCGGCAGCTTTAGTGGGGCTGCCTCGCCGCAGACTGAGCTGTTTCTGTAATGTGACACCGGGCCTGCATGACATGACTGGTTAAAATCATCAAGCTTGACTGTGAGAGGCTGCACCTCCTCCAAGGAATGATTAAATGGCTTCAGTCAGGACTGAATTAATGATGCACGCAAAATGGCTTATGATTATGTAAAGTAGTCTTGCTCAGGGAAAAGGGAGAATATCTGTGAGATTGGGACGGCATGTGCAGGTAGGGAGTCAATCCCGTAAAGCTCCTGCTTTTCACAGTCCGGTTATCAGCTCTTCTCTCAAGCAACCGAACCAAGGAAGGGTCTTGAGGGAATGAGTCACCCTTTACAAGAAACACTTTTATTTGCTTAGGCGTAGCAAATAAACTGCTGCAAAGCAACGCCGAGGTGCATAAGTTTGAATATCACTTTTTGTTTGGACTGCCATTTTTGTGCTTTGCGCAGACTAAATATAGACCACTGTGGATAACATTTGTGCTTTAGGAGGATATTTTTTCTTTTTTGTCAACGCATGGTATTGTTGTTTGTCACACACAACACTTCTGCTGTGTTGCACTCAGTATCGTTTACCGCAGTGGCCATGTAAATCAGAGCTGACTCACCTCCTCTCCTGGTGTAAATCTACAAGTAACTCTCCTCAGCCCCTGACTGTCAGTAGAATTCCTCACATCTCACGAGGTCCACTTCTGGTTGTAAAGTTGACAGTGACTGACTGTCACAGTAAATAGCTACTGGCAGTGTTGTGTAAGCGGATGGCATTTAAATCCCACCACCGTGTTGTGTGAAGCTGTGATGTATCATTATAAATCACAGAGATAAGACACGACTTAAAAAAGACCATCCCACTAGTTCTGTTTTCATTTAGTGAACCTTGAATTGACTTAGTGTAGCAGATGGCGGAATTTATAAAGACAGAAACGGGAGCAGACTGTAAACAACAAATGAAACATCCATGCATCAATTGTCACTCTAGTGGTTTAATGTTTCTTTATTGTACTATAGCTGTAATTGCAGAAGGGAAGTTGAGTTGGTGATGCTTAAACCTGCAGTAGGCAGAATGTTTTTTCCATCATTGGGCACAAATTCCATAATAACCTTTCAGCATATTGTAATTCAAGTGTTCTGAGAGAAAACTAGACTTCTGCACCTCCTCATGGCTCTGTTTTTAGACTTTAGAAAATCTAGCCTGTAACGGGAGACTTTGACCAATCACAGGTCATTTCAGGGAGAGAGCGTTCCTATTGGCTGTTCATTCAACGGAGGCAGCTGTCAAACACTCGCGAACTCCGATCAAACGGTCAAACTAGGCAGCTTGACCGGAGTTCACGAGTGATTGACAGCTGCTCAGAGACGGCAGACTCCAGCTCGGCTCTGATTCGTTGTTTTCCTCCAGTCTGTGAACTCTTCTAGATGCCATTAGGAGCACCGCAGGACAGCGGAGGACAAAGAGGCACATGATGTTTTCCAGATTACCTGTTTCATGCACTTCTGTCAGGATATAGTGACCGTAAAAATAACTTTTTTTTTTAATCATATTTGCTCCATTTCTACCCTCTGCTGCTTTAACTATAGGAATGTTTTTGTCCTTGTCAGGGAATTTTTTTGTTTTTTTTCCCAATATTTTGTTATGCAAAAGCATGCATCGCTCAGGCTCTAGGTGACAAAAGCTGTGGGTGTGAGATTTGGGGCGTCATGAGTGTGGGTGCATGCTGGGACGTTTTCCTGCATTCTGAGGGCTCTTCATCAGGGAGCCAGCTTTCCACAGCCTGCACTCCCCCTTGAAAATATGAATCATAAATAGACCGTGGTAGTTGAACAGAGCACGCATACAGGAGCCACTCTGATGTAAATACTAAGACTCATCCACAGCACAGATTTCAGGTCCCGCAGTAGCCACTTAGGTACCATCTTAAATGTGCACAGAACATTCGCCATCTGTTTGCTCTGGGCATGTGGAGAGAAATAACCAAACGGTGGGGTGGGTGGTTCATTTATTGATGGAGGCTTGTGTTTTAACTGTATGCACTGTCTGTGTTGGTGTAGAAGAAAGTGAGTGAGATGAGGAGGGAGGGGTGTTGTGGAATATTGTGCTTATGTGCCTATAAGCGTGTCTGCACGTGAGAGACACACTTGTGTTATGTTGAAGGAGAAAATGAAGACAGCTGTTCTTTCTTTGCCTCACTGATAGAGTTTAATTAGTGTGTGTGTGTGTGTGTGTGTGTGTGTGTGTGTGTGTGTGTGTGTGTGCGTGTCTTAGCACCACTCATTTCTCTCTGCATGGTATTTTCTTAAACGCTCTAGAAATAGCTTAGATTTATTAATTCTCTTGTGCACTGCCAAGATGAAGCAAGTCTTTTATTCACTCAGTATCTGAATTGTAGTCAGTCAGTTTATACTGTTTCATAATGTGTGTGTGTATATGTGTGTGTGCGTGTAGGGATTTTATTTAACTTAATAATGACTTAGTCCAAAGTTCAGTATAAATGTGCACAATTGCGTGTTTCAGTACTCTGTGTGAGGTTATTATAAAGCTGCCACGCTGTGGAGATGGGTTTAGATATGAGCTCTGAATCAACAGACTTGTTTTGACAAAGAAATTTGTGTTTAACTTTTCTGTCTGCATGAGAAGCGTGTGAGCCGCGTGTTACGTAACGTGTGATTGAGGAAATAATGTAGCACAAATAGAAGTGAGGCTGTACTGTAGCAGGAGGCCAGAGCTTTAGCTTGCTTACTTACTTCACAAAGTAATAATGTGCAGGCCAGCAGAGGAAAAATCCCATTCATCCCGCAGCATCATGCTCGGTCATGTGTATTATGAATATTCAACCTCAACTTTTTTTTTTAATTAGGCAGATGGCACCCGGCAGTTTGCTCTAAATCGATAGTGGACAACGCAATCTCCTTTATCATCAGCAAGATGGTCTTTTACAAGCTAATTAGAGCTAGTTAGTACAGTTTGAGCCTTTTATGTAAATACCTTTAATCAACTTATTTGTGATTAGGGCTGCAAACGATTAATCTGTTGATTGTTTTCTCAATTAATTGATTGTTTGGTCTATAAAATGCCAGAAAATAGTAAAAAGATTTCCATCAAAATTCCCCAAAGCCCACGGTGACGTCTTCAAATGTCTTGTTTTGTCTGACCAAAAGTCCAAAATTCAAAGATATTCAGTTTACAATCATAGGAGACTAAAGAAACCAGAAACTATTCAAATTTAAGAAGCTGATACCAGAGAATTTGTCCATTTTTAACTCAAACACTGACTCAAATCAATGAATCGACTATCCAGTAAGTGCTGAGTCATTTTCTGTCAATCCACCAATCAATTAATCAACTAATTGTTGCAGCTCTGTTTGTGATTGTGTTCACTGCCTTCTTTAAATTTATTAAGTTAATTTTGTTTGTAACCTTTTAAAGACATTTTCTACTTTTTTTCCCCATTGAAATTGGGATTATAAAATGCATTTAATCTGATGGCATTGTCAGTGAATATGCTCTTGCAGTATCCTTTGGCTCCAATAGTCAATTTAAAAGCATGTCAGGATGCTGGAGCACAGCTCAGTGGGACATTAAAGATACTGTATAGGAACCGCTGCTAAGACGTTGAATCCCCCAGGTGCTATAAGTTTCTCCCTCGTTGCTCTCCAGCATATAGCAGAATATTTTCCATCCCTGTGGGCACTGGCAGATTTATCCACAGACAAGAGCGTCTGAAAATGCCCGATTTAGAAGAAAAACAAATTCAGCCTCAGGAAAACCCTCTGAGCCGGCAATCTGTTTATGCCCAAGTAAAAAAATAAATAAACTGCCATTGACAACGGTCTTACAGTGCTTTAATGCCAGTGGCTCTGTGTTTCTGGCTGCCGCCTGTATGAAGTTGCATATTTACACATGAAATCACATTTGAGGTGTTCTCGGCCTGCTGTCAAATGTGGCGCTGCAAGCAAATGTACAGTATACTATGTATAACTGAGCGTGTGTTCATTTAATGGCTTCCATGAGAGATAACGGATCATCGAGTCACGACACATGAGCAGAAAGGTTCCTCACAATAAGAAGTTAACATCCTCAAAACAAGAAATAAACGCTGAAACTACTATAACTGTGAACTTTGATAAAATATGTAGCCTAGGAGTAACCACATGGCATTTTGACCAGTTACAGACGACTCCATATTAAATGCAAGGCTGTGGAAAAATTGTACTAACCAACCTGAAGTCATTGGAACAGTCTAGGCTCAATGAGGTGTATAATGCCAGTTTAACCGGACCACACCTAAAGAGCATCATGGCTGACACTCAATAGCAAAAAAGAGTTATCCCTGATTCGCTTGTAGAGGATGTGTGTGTGAAGATTTGCATACTTTCAGCTCTGCATAATGTACGAACTAAAACCATTTTTGCAGCCATGCTTCATCTGGATATTTTCATGTTTTTTTTGTTGTTGTGTATAAGCGTGCACGCATACATTAAGTGGCTGTTTAACAGTCTCACAAGATGATACATGTTTGAGTGAGATCTTGGGGTCAGAGGTCGGTTTGGACGTCATGTGTTTATGGTGCAAATGCCAAAACGTGTAATGTGCAAGCTTCTGAATTACAGTTTACCAGGGATGGGTCATGATTTAAAATTTTTCGAACAGTCATTCAATTATAAAAAATCTAATATTTTATGTGACTACTGTCACGTCTTAAAATATATATTTTCCCTTGTTTTAACTGTCGCAGGCGCCGCCTGGTAGTAACGCTACTGGTAAAACACGTGAGGCACGTTCAGTTCGGTTCTTTTCCGTCGTAGATCTGCTGTTCGAGCGGCATAACATTGTAAAACACACTTCATTCAAACCAGAAAGAAACAGTATAAAATTCATCAAAACAGTCTTGGTTAGTCTTTCCACTGTTGCAACAATATGGACAAAATATACCCTTAATTCAAAGTGGAAAATAGGAAAATGCGCCGACCCTACATGCCGTTTTCCCCCGACTGTGTCTCTCTCATGGGGAATGATTGACTAGTTCCCAGTGATTATCGAATAGTAGCCTAATTTTGCTTGAAATGCCTACATCCCTACAATTTACAGGATTGTCTTTGAACTTAAAGGAATAATTCAACATTTTGCACTGTCACTGTGAGGTTTCCAGCCAACCAGCGGAGACATCAGGATGTAACGTATAAATTAGTGAGCTTTTAAGGTGCTGGTAGACAGATTCCTTTCATGGGGTTTGGACAGCGCTAGACTATCTGTTTCAGTGCTGCTTCCAGTCTTTATGCTGAACTAAACTAATCATTTCCATCTTTATTGAATTTCTAATCTAAGTCTTGGCAAGAACATGGATTTGTAAATGTCAAACTATTCCTTTAAAACAACAGTTTAACTCCGGAAAAAGACTTTCTCCATTCACCTCCAGTCACAACTCACACCCCCGCAAATCTATGTGTTTTTGTTTTGGTTTGAGTTACAAAAAAGGTTATCCAGCTGGCAGCAAGTAAACAGAGCCTTATGGTAGAACGCTGCACGATGAAGCTCACAACCATTCATGCTTCATTCAGTGAGGTGAATTGAAGATAATTGGATAAATAGGGCTAGCAGACTGTATGCCCGTTAAGGTTCAGCTGATAACAGAGAAGCAGACGGTAATGAAATTTAAATCTTTGGGCAAACTGTTCCTTTAATCACAGTTAATGTGTATAAGCAGCTTTTTCAGAGCACAGTGGCTCAGCCCATTCCTCCTCTTTCTTATTGCCTAGTCAGGACATTTCTAATCCAATATTCTCCACCGTCGCTCCTTCCTTTCAGTGGAATGGATGTTACATAAACCTGAATGGAGGAGGAAACCACCTGCAGCCAACACGAGCTAGTGGCATTCGGTCTGTGTGTTTTTCTGAAGTCGAAGCCACGAGTTAGGTTGTATTAATAGTTCTACTCGGTGAACATATCTCTCAACACGTTTCTCTTTACAGCGCAGTGACCTTGCTTCCTCATTCATCACCCTGTCCTGTCCTGTCCTGTCCTGTCCTGTCCTGTCCTGTCCTGTCCTGTCCTGTCCGGTCCGGTCCTGTCCAGTCCTGTCCACTGACTTCACATTGACTCTCTCGCCCACCCAGTCTGCCGTCTCCATGCCTCCAGTCCGTCCTGATGCTCCGCTTTCACGTCTTACTGAGATTTAACTAGTCCATGAGTTTTCGGTAGAGAGCTTTTAATCTGGAAAGAATTTACGTTATTATAAATCCCTCTCAATGTTCTCAACCAAAACACATTACAGCAGATTTGACATGATTTAGGCATTTAGTCGTTGGCCGTTATAATTTAAAGGGTGCAACAGTAGACTGAACTGTAGAGCTGCAACGATTAATCGATTAGTTGTCAATTATTAAATTAAATTAAGAAAGAAAAGTCAACATTTTCTGATTGTAGCTTCTTAAATGTGACAGTAAACTGAATATCTTTGAGTTACTGATGAGTTACAGAGATACTGACCTCATTAAGCGGATCAGGATTCAGCCACGACATGATTAAATACAGTTTCTTTGTCATTGTCAAAATTCTGTGTTGCTGCCATCAGTATTCATTCAGTCATGGTGGTGTTAAGAACCACAGAAAGTCTCAAGTTACCGACATAAAAAGTCATTCTAGTGAGCTCCACGCAGTGACATTAACACATTTTGAATTTGGGAAAAGAGCTGAGGTATAAAGTAATTCAAGTTAGCTTCATTTCAACCATCTATAACGTTCATTAAAATGCTGCTGCTGACATGTTAATCCATCTAAGTAGAGCTGCAACGATTAACCAATTAGTTGTCAACTATTTGCCAACCATTTTGATAATCGATTAATCGGTTTGAGTATTTGTTTAAGAAAAAAAAAAGTCACAATCCTCTGATTCCAGCTTCTTAAATGTGAATATTTTCTGGTTTCTTTACTCCTCTATGACAGTAAACTGAATATCTTTGAGTTGTGGTCAAAACAAGACATTTGAGGACGTCATCTCGGGCTTTGGGAAACACTGATCGCCATATTTTGATAACAAGATCAAGAGACAATTTGGGCGTTTACTTGTCCCCTGTGAAATAGAAAGACAAATGACAACTTTGTTTTATAGTCCTCTAGTATTATGCAGCAATCCCCTGCATTGTACTCGGGGGCTGGGGGGGAATCTACCTCTGACACGGAAACGTAAAATGGAACGGTCATTCAAGTCGGAAACTTGAGGTTGCCGACATAAACACACCTGACGTCACGGCAACATGTCAACGCACACAGTGAATTACCGTTTCATTATTGTTTTATATTGTTTTTTGTGGCGTTTGTGTTGTGAAATGTGCTGTAACAATGTTGTAGCTGCCATTTCCATTCAGTTGATTTGTGCTTCATAGAAGTCTTTGCCAGCATGCGGTACAACCCTACTCCTCCCGTCTCTTTTAACAAGGTTCCTACGGACCCTTAAAATTTCTTGAATTACATTTTCAGAAATTCTTCCCTATATGATTCTCTAGTTGTTAATTTAAAGATGATTACTTTATACGCCGTTTGTCTTCACTAATGCCGCTGTGGTAATTGATGTACATGCTTGTGAAGCTCAGAGACTTGCCATACAAACATCAGTTTGCTGCAGGCATCCCGATCAGATGCACCGGGACTCCTTTAGACTGGAAGTCGGGAATACCGACTCAGAATTATGGACTTCTGACTTGCGATGGATTGCAGCATTAGACCAAAATTAGAATATGCCCTGTAACAACGTTGTCATTGGCTATACGTCCTTCTCAACATCTCAAGACGACCCCGACTGTAGTGTCACAAATCTCAAGGGAATTATTCATGTCATTGTGTCTTTCAGGCATTGTTGAAGGTTTCTGAATGTTGTTTAAAGGTAATGATTGGTCAGTGTGTCAGTCATTGGAAATGGCACATTTAAGACCTATTTCCTATCCATCAAGGTCTTAAATTTCAGACTCTGACTACATCGACGGTTGCACCTAATTTTCTTTATTCCTTATTGGGAAGTTACAAGAATTGGGTGTTATATCACAACAGTTTGAAGCAGCTCCCTCCTTCATCTTAAAACTCTGTATTGTGTTACTCTAAACACTGACATATGAACACAGTTTTGTTTTTGGTATTTGTCAACTACAGGAGTGACCAGCTGGTTTTGTGTTGGTTATATTCTGATACTGTACTTCAGTTTTCCTGCTCGCTGAGCATGTGCCACGTACCAAAGACAAGCATCTAATAGTGCTTGTTATTTATCTGTCCTCGAATGTTTGTCTTTGTTTGGTTAGTAAAATGTTTTTCACTATTGAGGATATTATTTCCCACCCTAAGGTTTGGGGGAATGTGGATGCCATATTGACACGGTGAATCAAGCAGTTAGCAGTGCTTCAATATTAGTTGGCAAGTTTTAGATTTAGAGAATACAGATTTGTTTTTTATTTTTAATATTTTTCCTCCAGAGACAATAACCCAATAATCAACAATCCAGTAATCAATAATAAATGACTGAAAAGTCAGGTGACGTCTGATATGCCCTGCCTCATGTTGACCTTGATGGAAAATAACCTCCACTATTTTCCACAAGTCAGCTTCCATCAATGGCGGACCAAAGTCGTCATCAGAGCTGAGTGATTGACTTAGACAAGCAGGATTCATTGTGTCAAGCTGAAGTGAAATGCAACCTGTGTGTAAACAATCCCTGAATAGATCTCCAAGCCTCCCTTAATCAAATAAACCAACATACCAAAATGAAACCCCTTGCCTTGTCCGCTGAGCTTCAGGCTGATGGGATCAGAAGGCTAATGTTAACGCAGAGAAAGGTTACCTAGTGTTTCAAAGTAAACAACCGGACTGGACATGTGCTGTGGTCACTACGTGTCTCATCAGGCTCTGTCCCCGCGGCAGCAGAGCTGTTGCCGTCCTGTACTGTGCCTGTCTCCTTCATTATTGAGGAGGGTGTGAGAGAGATGACTTTACTGTTGTGGTTCATGTCTGCTGAGACTCAGCGGGAACCCGACCCCTGCATGCTTCCAGGCTCTGGCAGAGGGTCACTGCAGCAATGCACAATGCAGCATTCAAGACCACTCTAGTGAAATATTGAACACAACAATGTGCTGACAAGGGGACATCCTTACAATGAGAACAATGGCAAGGGCAGATCTGTGTATTCTGATATCCTGGTTACTTATTTTTAGGTTTAGGGAAGCATGCTTATGCAACACTTACACTGTAGGGGAAAAAATCGATACAGCATAGAATCGCGATATTTTGCGTGGCAATATTGTATCAATTCACGGCGGTCAAGTATTGATCTTTTATTATTAGGGCTGTCAATCAATTAAAATATTTAATCGAATCACAAAACAATGACAAATATTGTCCAGAAACCCTCACAGGTACTGCATTTAGCATAAAAAATATGCTCAAATTATAACATGGCAAACTGCAGCCCAACAGGCAACAACAGCTGTCAGTGTGTCAGTGTGCTGACTTGACTATGACTTGCCCCAAACTGCATGGGATTATCATGAAGTGGGCATGTCTGTAAAGGGGAGACTCAGACCCAGAGAACCCATTTTCATTCACATATCTTGAGGTCAGAGGTCAAGGTACTTGACCTTCGTGACAAGCTAGTATGACAGGGTTGGTACCAATGGATTCCTGAGGGTTTCGAATTTCCTATGATGGCAGTATCTTCACTTCAGCTTCAAAACTGAGCCCGTTATTAGCGTGTTAACGTCGACCGCCCTATTTATTATATAAACTATTAACCTTTTAACAATCTGATTGCCTTTATTCTGTATTTCAGAGGTTGAAGCAGGCTAAGTCTTAAAACTAGAATGAAGATACTGGTATCACATTAAAAGCCAAGGAATCAATTCGTACCAACCATGTCATGTTAGCTTGTCGGGAAGAACGCTAAATAACGCTGCAAAGTTACACTAAATTTTGGCGAGGAAAAACTAGCATAGCCATTTTTTTTACCTCTGACCTCAAGATATGTGAATAAAAACTCTGAGATGAAAAGATGGAAAACGGTATCTTATTAGATAAAACAGATGTTGCCAAACTGCATAATTTGCAGTTGAAAAAAGGTAATATATCGCAATATATCTTATCGTAATACTCAGCATATCGCAGAATGTTTAAAATTGCATAAGATTGTACTGTGACTTAAGCTTTGTGATGAGCCCTAACATGCTGATGAAAGTGGTGCAACTCTAGAAGAAGCATGTGTACACAGTTGTTCTTCTAGTTGATCTAATTAGACAGGTTTATGCATCCCGTTTTCTGAACATGCTTGTGCACCGTGTATTAACATATTAAACAACACTAATTCATTTAATCACATTAGGCGTTAAAAAAGCTGGAAGAGTGCAAATAGATTCAGTGCTGAATGTACAGTTGCACCCTACAGTGTTTAGAGACCAACTCTACTAAAGGATGCAGTCGAGCAGAATTTTGAGTACACCAGACAAATGTCTCAGTCCGTCATTAAAACACTCTAGCAAATATGCTTCTCTAACAATTTTTGGTCAGTACAGTGTTTTTGCTGTCGCTTATCTCTGTTTGTGACGTCGAGCAGCAGACCCCCCCCTCAGGGGGTATTTTACTCATGCAATTAAGAGGCAGTTAATTGTAGATCAGCTTCAGTGGGTTGCCAGAGGGGACTTGCGTTAACCTTGTCACCGTGGTGCTCCGTAAGGGCACGTGGTCCCACTGGGTTCCCTTATCTCTCTCTCTCTTCTCCCTCATGACTGACCGTGTTTGCTCATAAGTCAGCAGCCTCCTATACGTGACGTCACCGTGCTCTCGGATTCAAACTGTAACACGATTACAGACCTCACTGACCAAATCCCATCGTTTTAATGAGCTCTCTTTGTTGTGAATGCGTTTGACCCAAATGCTTTACTTTGATTTCATTATTTTTCAATATCGCTCGATCTCACTGAAACCTCTGATAGCTGGAAGTAGATTTTTTTTTTTACTGTGATTTGAAATATCTTGAGTCAGAAAACAAAGAATATAAATGAATGGAGAGACTCTGCTAGCATCCATGGTGGTTTAGTGAAGTAAGAGTGGAACTAATGATGTTGGATGATGAAGTGAACATTTAACTGGATTAACTCTTCTAAAATAGAAAGTATATATGGAGATGGATCAAAAAGAAACGTAACACATTTTAAGAGCCTTTTTCTTTTGTTTCACTACAACACAAACGTAGCCCACTTAGCCTACTTAGAGGTGATACTGTTGAGATTTCCATATTTATTTTAAACGGTTTAGTCAGTCTTTTTGGACTAGGTGTTTATACCACATTGAATGAAAAGTGTTTTGTTTGTCGCAGCAGCAATTCAGCAATCTTCTCATGGCTTCACAAAACACCCCCCCACACACACACATACTGTACATACAGTCCCACTCACACATGCAGTTGCAGTCATACAACACACACCTATCCTCTGTCTCCCTCTCTACTCCTTTTCACATCAACTGTATTTCTATACAGGCTACAGTCTTATAAAAATATATTAGATATCCTCCCACACGCTCACTTTGACTCCTGCACATGTTACATCATCTCTGATGCCACATTTCTTTTATCTCTTTACACTGCCAGCTTATCTCTTGAAATAGGTTGACCAGAGGCGGCACACTTCATTTTATATGTTTAATCATTTCCTAGATCAGCGATGTCTGATGAAACAGAACTATTATGAATAACTTCCTCCTGAAAAAAGAGACAATAAAACAACAAATTCAACCAGATCAGTTATTTCAGTGTTTCTCATAGGAGCCATAGATGTCTTAGAAAAGTTTAAAAGCTTGCACAAAAGAATCAAAGGCCCAACCAAAGCTGTGACTGTCAGCAGAGGGGGTCTGTCTGCGCTGTGATAGGCTCAGAGACGCCAGCTTTAGGAGCAAGTTGTTGTGAGTAGTCAAGCTTCCACGTTGCTGTGGGGGGATTTTAGTCAGATGGTGGCTGAGGGATCCTGGTGTGCTGTGAGGAATTTCAGTGGATGTCATGCTGGGCCTTCTTAAGACCCACTTCCTTTCTACTGCTTTCCCCTGATGTTTCACTGCACACACACACACACACACTCATTGTCAGCACACGTGTTACTGTCCTTCCTTACACATTCAACATACATGTGTCAGCGCTGCAGTAGACGCAGGCTGCCTTCAAATCCATATAAAACCCCTGTTTTTCTCAGCTTTCATGACTTTAAGCTTCCACTGCTGTAACATGCTTTCCTCACATTACAGAAGAGTGTTAGGGTTGCTTATTTAGTTATTTATTTATTTATTTTAGGGCTGTCAATCGATTTAAAATAGTTAATTGTGATTAATCGCACATTTCTTATCTGTTCAAAATGTGCCTTAAAGGGAGATTTGTCAAGTATTTAATACTCTTATCAACATGGGAGTGGACAAATATGCTGCTTTATGAAAATATATGTGTATATTTATTATTGGAAATAAATTAACAACACAAAACAATGACAAATATTGTCCATAAACCCTCACAGGTACTGCATTTAGCATTAAAATATGCTCAGATCATAACATGGCAAACTGCAGCCCGACAGGCAACAACAGCTGTCAGTGTGTCAGTGTGCTGACTTGACTATGACTTGCCCCCAACTGCATGTGATTATCATAAAGTGGGCATGTCTGTAAAGGGGAGACTCGTGGGTACCCAGAGAACCCATTTACATTCACATATCTAGAGGTAAGAGGTCAAGGGACCCCTTTTGAAAATAGCCATGCCACTTTTTCCATGCCAAAATTTTGCACAAGTTTGGAGCATTATTTGGCCTCCTTCACGACAAGCTAGTATGACATCGCTGGTACCGATGGATTCCTTTTCTAATTATATATAATTTCAGTATCTTCTCTCTGGCTTTAAAACCGAGTCCACTACAACCTAAAAATCGCAAGTTGCGTTAATGTGTTAAAGAAATTAGTGGCCATAATGCGTTAACTTTGACAGCCCTAATGTATTTATTCATTTATTTATCAATCGATCAAAGTTAAAAATGATGTCCTACTCTAATAGTCATAGTCACCGACGAAGTGCAAAATATCACAAATCACTGCCCCCTCAGTGCTGCGTTAATGCTAATGTAACTCTCTCTGTTTTGACAGAAACCTTGGGAAGTCGGGTCTGCGGGTGTCCTGCCTTGGACTAGGTAAGACACATTGAGAAGTTTGCTGCACAACCAAAGACTTTGTGTAGGAGACATGTGAGGGGAACTCATAACCCCACGATCCTTTATCTTTAAATGGGGAGAAAAGAGTTTTTTTAAACAGTGTGAAAATATAAGTTCAGTGGAAAGTTCCAGTGACTCTGCAGAAATGGCTCAAATACTGTAAATGATCCAAACTGAATTAGATTTTTTTTAGCTAGATTTTGTTTCTTGTACTCTATGTGCTGTATCACTTGTACAGAACATGTTATGTCACTTGCTCATCTGTGTGTACGTGTGTTTATGTACTTACACTCTGACCCCGTCTCCCTGTCGACCTCTGTAGGAACATGGGTGACATTCGGCGGACAGATAACAGATGAGGTGAGAACAGATGGATTTTGTCATCCTCCATCAGTCAAAGCTCGGGAATGGAAACCCTCCATATGATCTGGCACAGCCTGGGTTGCTCAAGAAGCCTATTTTTACTTATAGTGAAAACATACAGCCAGAGGGAGTCATCACGGGGGGAATTCACACATGTTATAGGAACGCAAAGCCATCGAAGCCTCCTTTAGTCTTGTGAAGGAAGTTTAATAATTGAAAAGTCCTAACACCTCACATCGGTGGTCTCTCGCCCCCATCCTTCCCCCTCTCTGTTCCTTCTCCCCTGATCTCTCAACAGATGGCAGAGCAGCTGATGACTCTGGCCTATGAAAATGGCATCAATCTGTTTGACACAGCGGAGGTCTACGCTGCTGGCAAGTGAGTATATCCTGTGCCGCAGATCACATAGCAGTGAGCAGTAACGCCAAATATTACCAAGCAGCTCACATGTGATTGATTATAAAAGGAGCGGGTAGAGATTTTTATTGTAGTTGAGGGCCAGGTGCAAGAGTGATCCACACAGTGGTGCACAAGCAAATGTTCAGGACATTAGAGAGGATGTACAAACACTACATTGCTACATCTATCCAAGCTGCCAGTGTGTTGTCTCTACTAGTGGTAAGACAATCCCTCATACTTAAAGGGTCAGTTAACCCAAATCACAAAAACATATTTTAAAGGTGCTATTGTCACTAGACATCACATTCTCCCTCCCCCGTTCATTGCATTTACTTCACAACAAGTCGTTGCCAGGCACTTACCGTCAATATCAGCCATTAACCGTTTTTTTTTCAACACTAACTGACGACACAGAGATACCAACGTGATACCAACGTCGTTTTACTACTGGCTCACAGGCCTTGTTAGAAGTGTGATCCAAACGTCAGATATCTTCCACAGAGATAAACAAAACATTCATTTTGGACCCGCAAAACGTTTTTTAAAATGATTTATTCACAATCATAATAGTTTTTTTCAGGAAAAGCCATACTTTTATTCACCACTTTTCTAAAAGCTCTGTGGATATTTATATATATTTTTCAAATATTCGTCTACACAAAAATGTTATCAATAAGACCTTTAAACTACTACAGGTGTGTAGCCATGAACATAGTTTCAGTTTGATGTGCAGGGGCTTTGATACCATCCGAGTACTGAGCGAGTCAAAGTTACAAAAAAAACAATTTGTCTTTCCAGAAACGAAAGTCCTTGTTACTCCACAATCCACATGATCTCTGTCAACACTTTTCATTGAAACTGTTTCGACACAACAGATTAATGTCTCTGTCCTTGGTCTTCGACCTGAAATTAGGGTCGTCCTTTTCCTCAACGTCATGTCATTGTTGCATTCATGAGGGTTCTGATATTCATAGTCTCGGTCTAAATATACAGGACAGCCATTGTTGATATTTTTAACCTCAGAAAGCAGCCTCTCACTGCCGTACTGCTGTATGTAGTGATGCTTTAAATTCCAGCATGGATTAATCTGGCTTTGTAGTAACTTGAGTGCTTTGAAATAATCTAAGGGATTATCCTTTGCAAACTCTGATTAACAGCACCAAGTCCTTTTTTTTTTTTTTTAATCCTCCCAAGAATAGCCTAGTTTTGCCGTTGTGTTTGGGGAGATGCATCAGAGTGTCTCACAAAAGAAAACAAAACATGCAGCAGGTCTCAGTGGTTTTCCTCGTTTCTCATCTAATGCCTCAGCAGCTGTTGTCTGCTGAACGTCATCAACACATGCTTCATTACTCTGGGATTACTCTCGCAACAAGTTTGCCTTGTTGTTTTACGATAGAGGGGCCAGAACAAGTTGATCTATGACACAGAAGTTTTAACCCTGATTTTAATTATCGCTGCTCCGTAAAACAGACCACAGTTTGACGGAAAGGACAAATCTGTTAGACACGAGCAAATGTTTGTGACAGCATGTCACACGGCCCGGTATGTGTTGCACAGGTGTTAATCCTGATAACTTCCACCGCACAGCAGCGCAGAGGAGCTTATATTACACACATACACAGGAGTAGAACAAATCACACACTTTGCCCATCAGAATGGGGAAAAAGCTTTCATGTGAAGTCCTCGGTTCTGGCTTACCTCGGTTCTGGCTTACCGCGACTCCTTCATCAGTCAGACTTAGAGAACGTGAAGTGGTGCCGGTGGCTGTACAGTCGGCTGCTGTAATGTTGATTCTGCGTTGCGAGCGTGGACAGATAAACGAGGTTTGTAAGCTGTGCTCACACTCCTTGTTCTGCTCACGCACAACACATGGCGGTTGGCTGTTTGTTTGACGTGTTTGTCCTGGCTTAGCCCCACAAAAACAGAGAAAGAAACATTCAGCACATAACAGATATTTAGATACTGATTGTGATTCCTAACCGGCATATCCATCCCAATTTGCAGACTTTTGTTTCTCAGAAATATAAATAAAAATGTGTAATTGCAAAAATAAACATGCTTTGCGTTTCCCTGTGAAGCTGCTTTTTATCAGCAAACACATACGGCGTCAGAGCATTTAAAAGTATGCGAGTAATTGGAAGAACAGAATTTCCCTTTTCATTTCCTTTCAGGCTTAGACATTTCGCTCTAGATGCATATAATTGCGTGATATTGTATGAAACCAGCGTCAAATTGGAGGCGTAATTACAGAGAAAATTTGAAAGTAATAAAATATTGTAAAAGCATGAATAATGCAGCATTATGTCGTTGGCTTCTGCCGTAAGTCATAACATTGACTCTGCGCTGGAATAAAGACCTAATTAATGGATGGATGAAGAAAGTCAACCTGCTCAAGGCACACTGAACCTTATGTTGGGCTCTCAGATTACTCACATTTCAGAAGGGCAACACACACAGTGTACTGTGTGGGTGTTTGCCAGAGACACACACACACACACATACACACACTGTTATGTACACAAACACATTATTGTTCTCAGGGGAGTGCTTGAGTGCTCGTTGTTTAAAAAGGTGTGGGTCCAGCTGGCAGGGTCTGAAACGGCTAGTAGTAGTTCAGTGCTGCTTGTGGGATCAGCAGACCGTACCGGTATTCATATTTTATTGAATTTTAATAAGAGCGGAACAAAAATAAATAAAAATGTGTGTAGGGTTTTATTATTAAAGCATGACCCTTAACACTATCACAATATCCTCTGGACAAATATATTATATTATGATATTTATATATATATATTTATATATAATGTACATCTGTACCGGCAAAGTACTGGCACTGACTCACATACAAATATATGGTATATACAAGGCACCAATAAATCATCTCTCTGGTCTCCAAGATCCAAGGTGACATCTTGAAATGTTCGACCAATAGTCCAAAACTCAAAGATAGATTGAGGGTTACCTTCTAGACACTACCGCGTTAGCCTATGGCCGGCAGTTGGAATCAATTCACCAGCTGCGTGTCTCAAATACTCGCTGCCTTGATAACCCAGCTGCACACGGACCACAGAGAGATTGTCGCGGCTTTTCAGGCCCGGTAGAATCTAACGTTAACGTTATCTCTTCTATCGAGTTTGTTTGCTTGCCTCCACAGCTGCAGAAGGCTGTTGTTTGCGTGCTAATTTGTTTCATATGTGGCAACAGGGTGTTGAAATGGGCAGAGGACGGGATCGCACCGGCCAAAACAAAAAACAGACTTTCCGGACCGGAATGGAAATTTAAATTTAGAACATACTGGCTGTGGTATTGTTGTCAGAGAAGCCCGTATTTCAATTCAGCATGTTTCCTTAATCTCTGATGACATATCATGGACATTTTATGACTTGTTACAGTAAATATATTATGTATTGGTCCTTTAAGGAGCTGAGACTAGTGAACGTTTTTGCAGCTTTGTTGAAAAAAATTGTCAAATCTAAATAGGTGCTGAAATTTTCCTTCAACATTGTTTCATATAGCAATCCAAGTAACTAACATTTGTACAGGCATGATAGTCTCTCAGTCTGGCATAAACCATCTGTATTTCTAGTTTAGCTGACTGATAAATCCCTATTACCACAAGTCAGACTGTCTCGCCACTCGACACAAACACACAACAACAGGCAGCAGCCAGTATGTGTTCAGCCTTTTGATGCACTGTCCTAGATGAGATAAATTATGATTTTTGTAGTTTTCAACAACACTCCTGACACTTGGCAACAAAACATCCTTTATTTGAAAACTGCATTGATTAGAGCAGCTGGATTTATTCATCAGTCCACCCAAAATGAATCCAAAATAAAACTTAGTAGTTGCAGTTGCAGTTTTTTACCTCCTTAGGAGAGTCAAAATACATTTTTATGTGAAACTGTGCTACAAGGAGGTGTCTCATTATTTGTCAGAGTGAGAGGACTGGAGAAACATCCTACTGACAGGTCTCTGCCCAGCCCTAATGAGCCCCATGTTGATCATAATGTCACTCATTAGCACCCCTGTGGCTGCTAATGAGTGACATAGTGGTGACTCCACAGCACAGCTGGTCCCAGGCGCTGCTGACTCTGACCTGGCAGAGACACAAACCAGTCCTAAACAGGTGTTCCTTCCAATGAAAGCTCCTTTATGCATTATACAGTATGTGTTCAGAGTTGGACTGCTTTCTTTAATTTGGAATCATTCCCCCAGACACAGTCAGGTGTAAACGCTCTTATTGTTTCAAAACTATCTTTATTTAATCTTCTCTCCGTCTGCTTCGCAGGGCAGAGGTGGTGCTCGGAAACATCATAAAGAAGAAAGGATGGAGGTATGAGGCACACTTGAATTGAGTTTGGTGTTTTTTTAATTTCCTCTCCAGCCAGCCTCCCTAATCTTGTATCATCTCCTTCCCTGCACATATTGGGAGGCTGAGTGTTGTGAACTGGAACAGTAAGGTAGGAAGATGAAAGATTAATGCGGGCAGCCGTGCCATGCCCACACTCGCTGTGTCCCTCCTCAAAGATGCTGAATAATGGATGAACTTCTAGTGCCTTGTCCTCTACTTTGTCGGGCCGTGGATTGGCATTTGTATAGCTCTGTCAGGTTATACGCCCACAAACACTCGGTTCATTGGCGCCGGTCGAGTTCTGGCACAGTCACACTTATTGTGGGATGTGAGTGCGTGTGACACTGAAAGAATAATGTAGAAATGCTTCATTGCCCAAAGGAGGTGTCAAAGGAGCTTGTCATCCTAGCTGTTAACCTTAGATATCACCGGCTCCTATACATGAGGCTATTTTTTTGCTATAAATCTCCCTGTGTTTGGCAGATGTTGTAACAGATGTGCTTTCATTTTCCATTTTTTCAGACGTTCAAGTCTGGTGATAACAACAAAGATCTTCTGGGGTGGAAAGTAAGTTTCATCTGGCTGCTTCTTTGACTCAAATGAGAAACGATCCTCCTGTATACTTTTTTTCTGTTTGATGCTCCTGGTAATGGGATCATGAGTCATCCAGACTGATCTGTTGTCAGGTGCTTTCAATAAAACATTTACTAGATCATATTTCACAAAGGATGTATGATATTATATCACCGCGGAGGGGATAGCAGTCATATTTCAAGTGTTTTTTTTTATAATGTAAAGTCTATTTTTGTTTTTTTGTTTTTTTGTAGAGCGGAGACTGAAAGAGGTTTATCCCGAAAACACATTATAGAAGGTAAGTAGCAGCGCCACCGCGGGTTATTGGATTAAATGCTGACACTGCAACAACAAAATACTTTCTAATTAGATACTTTGGCTTAAGGGAATCAAGGCTGCTTTTTTAATAATTGACACACTCTTGGGGGTTGCCAAGAAAAGTTTTGGGCACAATAAATAGTTTGAGAAGGCTCCGCTTTATTTATTTAGCAGTGTATATATTGAGTTTTTATGAAGAACGTAATAATGTAGCGCAACAGAGGTTCACTATTACTGTACTAACTGTGGTGTGTTTATTTCTAGGTTTAAAAGCCTCTCTAGAAAGACTGCAGTTAGACTACGTGGATGTGGTTTTTGCGAACAGACCGGACCCTAATACACCTATGGAAGGTAATTCTTCTGTTTTCTCTGCTTTATCGCTTTTGAATTATCACCTATTTTTTTTCCCTCACACACTTAATCATGTTTTCCTTATGTTTTGTCTTTTTGCACATTAAAAAAACGCACCTCTTTTCTGTCTCTATGACTACTGCGAAGCGAAGACTCAGATATACAAACCTCTTGTAACTGAAATATCTATTTTTAAATGCTGCGTGTTGTCCTGGTGCTTCCACCTCCACAGTCAGAATGAGGATATATGCTGTTGCCGGAGACCTTTAAATGGCAGAGCGCTAACTGTGTGTGGGCTCAGCTGGTCACACAGTATGCATCTGCTCCCGTGTCGGAGTTCCCCTTTGGGTTACAGAGTTCGGTCAGAGGTCATGTTCCTGCCAGTTCAGTTTGATGCTTCGCTGGCTCCGGCCCTTTCACAATACTTAGCGTCTTGTTAGTCAGGAGTAGCTGGTGTTGTTTGACGTAAAAGTCGAGGCGATTCTTTTGCTCGTCTGCCCTTTAAAGCTGGCACGCAGTTCACATCGACAGCTTTGAGTCTATGTCTTTAAAACCGCAGTAGTTAGACCATCTGGTGTGTTTTATTCTGGCAGTAGCTAAAGGGCAGTGTGCTGAGGCAAGAAGTGGTGAGCTGCTGCTCTGTCAGTTTACAGAGAAACCCTCTTAAGCCGAGCGACCACTAGATGATAGGAGGGCTGATTTGGTTGTCAGAGAGACTTTTCAGAAACGGCACATCAGCGAGATAAATAGATGGATGGTGGATTATTGAGGGACACAGCCCTGTTTATTGCGCTCCGGTGCTCCTGATCTTGTCTGGGGACCCCTGATCGGTATCAAACATGCCTGGTATTTTGCCTTGATATAGTGCCACTGTGATGAAAAGACGGAAATTAAAGTTGGGTAATGTGAGATTTCATTCGCCATCACAGAAGGCTCCGATATGTCTGTAAAATGAAATTCCTATCTGATGGCGTTAAATAAAATATAGTGATGTGTTGACAGAACAACATGAGATAAATCTGTTTAGCATTCTGTCAGCATGTTAATGGAAAAAAATAATCCCTGACATATATTTCATTTCATAGAACCAAACGTGTTTTGTTTTTTTTAACCCTCTCTGCGTAAAGAACATAAGCTGTAGTCCAGTTTGTCAACCTTGTGAAGATGCTTTGTCAGCTGACTGGTGCGAATATACCCTTATATTAATATATAATCTTATTTATTTCACCTTATGTTCCCCTGTAGCACGTTGCAGATCAAAAAACATGTCATGAGGATTTTTATATTGTCATTCAAGTGTGCCTTGTCATGAATACAAGTCACCCTCTTCAGAATGAATAACTCATCATTCTGATTAACATAATCAGCTTTCCCACTTCTCGCCTGAATGACCCAGGTCCGTTTGGATTGCAAATGATATCAAATACATCTCTGATACCCTTTTCCAACCAAATTAGCGCGTATATGCAGGGTTTTTTTAAACACGGGGAAAAAAAGCTAAATATAGACGATAGACTCCTTTCCCATTGCGAGTATGCCGGTGCACTGGCCTTCCTGTTTTTTTTGGGGGGGGGGGGGTTTCTAGCATGTCACGTTCGATGACACGGACGTGCTGGCTGGCACCGGAGGCAGGGTTAGTAAACAGTGAAAATGTTACCGTGGTTACTTCTTTTTTTACTGTATATAGGAAACTTATTCAGTCTCTCTCTTTCAAACTCTCAAACCAGAGTTGGTGATTGTTGGAACAGTGGAAAGACTAACAAAGACAGTTTTGATGAGAGTTTGAATGAAGTGTATTCACGACGATCACGTAAAATCGCTGTTGTCTGACTGGAGACTGGTGGCTCTGAAGAGAGCGTATTTATTGAATGTTTTGTATGTTAATAGATTATAATAATTATCCAAATCCCTGTTGATTTTATTTATGATATATTCACTTCAACGTGCGTCACATAGCATCACACCGGAAATGGAATGCAGTGTCATAGATGTTTCCACCCGGTGTCATGTTTCCATCACTACCGGGACAGAGTCATTTTTCCCAGCATGAATATTTGGAATGAATGTCTATTGTAACCTTTCCCACTAAAGACAAAAGCGAGATGTTAGTGGGTGTTAGTGGGTGTTTTGTTTATCAAGTGGAAAAGGGGCTTTATAATAATGCAGAACAGCTCATATACACATACAGTAGACTCTTAGGACATTGTCTGCTTTATAGAGAATGAACCAGCAGAGAAAATACTATTGTGTAAACACAACATCTTCAGCATTGATGGTGTTTTTAACATTTGTGTGTGTTTCTACTTGCAGAAACGGTTCGAGCAATGACCCATGTGATAAACCAAGGCATGGCGATGTACTGGGGAACATCCCGCTGGAGCCCGATGGAGATAATGGTGAGACTCAGTGTGTCTATGTAGGCAACATGCCAAAAGAATCAGGGATAAACAGGGCAAATATTGATTTCCAACATAGCCAAAGGAGTTTTTTTTCATACTATACTATGACTTTTTATGACATACGGTACTATTAGTTTTTATGACATTTTTTATGATATATTATACAATGACTTTCTGTTTTTTTGACCTACTATACTATGATTTTTTATGACATTATTTTATGACTTTTGTATGACATACTATACTATGACTTTTGACATTTGAGACTTTTTTTTTACCTTCTATACTCTGACATTTTTATAATTTTTTTATGACATTTCATGCTATGACCTTTTTACAATGTTTTTATGACATCCTATACTTTGATGTTTATATAACAATTTTTATGACATATTATACTTTGACCTTTCCATAACATGTATTATGTCACACAATATTATGACATGTTTATGACACACTATACTTTGATGTTTTTATGAACATTTTTATGACATATTATACTTTGACCTTTTTTATGACATACTATAATATGATTTTTTTAATATTTTTTTTTTTTTACTTTTCACTTTTATGACATACTACTGTATATAAGCCTAATATTTCTTTCTTCCATGTTTTCCTATAGGAAGCGTACTCTGTGGCGCGACAATTCAACCAGATTCCTCCCATCTGCGAGCAGGCTGAGTACCACATGTTCCAGAGAGAGAAGGTGGAAGTGCAGCTACCTGAGCTCTTCCATAAGATAGGTGAGCAGTGATGGATTGGTGGCGTTCTACAGCTACAGACAGTCAGGTTACTGCAACATGTTGAACACAAATTCTGTACCAACAAGGCAGAGTTTTTAATGCAAATATGAACAGACTATTTCATAGATCCGAGATTTCAACTTGTGCAGCAACGACTTAGTGTTTCGCTACAACTCTATGAGCAAGTGATGGTGTCATCATGATGATCACATCTTTTGCTCTCAGGTGTGGGGGCCATGACGTGGTCACCACTGGCCTGTGGGATCATCTCAGGGAAATACGACGGCAGGGTGCCTCCCTACTCTCGGGCCTCTCTGAAGGTAGACGAACCTCGCTCGCTGTGTCTTTATTTGATCATCTGTGCTGGTGTCACCGTTCTGTGTCTCCCTACTGGTTGCTGGTTTGTGTGTTTGTTTGTTTATTGTGTGTCTTTCAGGTTACGTAACCCTGTGCACACCTCACATGTTTGTATGTTTTCAGTGCCATGGATGACGCCATGCACTGTGCACCTCTTCCCAAGCGTTGCTGGTCCACACCGTTTGCCAGCTGGTATCAGCTTAACTCATTTTAGTGCACACACATGAGCACACACGTTACATAGATACACACAGAACAATAGCAGCACAGCATGTGACCATATTTATTTAAATTGTTTTTAATTTGACATCATGGATACCAACTCTTTTTAAACTTAGATTAATCATAAAGAAATTCAGTTTGTTATTTCAGGCAACTCATATTTTTTGAAAGACTTTTGTTTTCTGATAAGCATAATAAAGCAACTAAACTGAACATTAATGAGGTGGAGAAACAGTTTTAATGATTTCATTCAGTGACACAAACCCAGTGGAATATTTCACTTTAAATTTACAGATTACTTTTCATTTTTATAATACACATTATATTATCGAAAAAACAAGATTTTGACATCCAGAATTTGAAACTCCACCTCTGCGTTACACAGAAGCCAACAACACCTGCACTTAATGCAACGATGTGTCCTTGTGGAGTGGCATGTTGTGTATCTGTGGATTGGGTGTCAGTGACTGTCGATTAGAGATGAAACTAGCTCTCCGTTTTGGTGTTGTGCAGTACTTTTGGTGACTTGTTTTGGTGTTGTGTTGAATGTGCTGCTTCCTGTTTGGTTCAGTGTTCCTTGTGGATGTTTGTGGTATTTTGGCTCATTGATTATTCTTCCTGGTTTCTAATTTGTTATGAATAGCTTGATGGTAGAACTTCTGATCCTTGATACTATATAAAGATTACTGTTTTGACTCAGCTGAACACAGACAGATATAATTACAGGAAGTTACAAGACTTTTTCCTCTAACGTTTGTAACTTTGTAATGATAATGAATTAAAAAGTCAGCATTTCAGTAAGCTTTAGCTATGTTTTCCAGGCTGAGGTTGTAGACGGCAGGAGACAGAGTCACGTGTTTAAAAACAGGCCCTGGTGACACAGGAGCTGCGGCGCAGCGGTGTGTGAGCAGGGCTGTGTTTTTGAGCAGGTGTGCTGTGTTTTCGACAGGGCTACCAGTGGTTGAAGGACAAGATCTTGAGCGAGGAGGGCCGGCGTCAGCAGGCGAAGTTGAAAGAGCTGCAGGCAATCGCGGAGCGGCTGGGCTGCACTCTGCCCCAACTCGCCATCGGTACGCAGATACACTCTGCCGCTCTCTCTCTTTCTGTCTGTCTGTCCGTCCCTCTGCCTCGGACGGGCCGAGGTCAACACCGCTCTGGCAGCTGTCTGGTTTCACTGTTGGTGTGTCGTGTTGTCACGTATGTGTGTGTGTGTGTGAACTGTAGTTTTTAAAAAGAGGTTCATGAGAAAAAAAGAGAGATAACAAGAAAATAGGGAGGAAATTGAGAATGAGGACATAAAAAGTACATAGTGTATCTTAAAGGGACTTAAACAATCTTATTGTCTCTCAGGGACTAATAGGCATTAACATTAAAAGAATATACAGTATCTGGTAACACTTCATTTTACAGGTCTGCAAATTTCAGTAAAATGTAACCTATTTGAAATGTCTTTGGTTTTACTGCCAAATTAACCCAATATTTACCTCAAAATGTATCGAAAATTACTTTATTATACATTATTTAATAATTATATTCCGCTATTTCCCAATAAGCAGTAATAAATAGCTGGTAATTTATTTAATACATTTCCAGGAAAAGAATACAAAGTTAATTGATATGCTTTATTTCCATGTCTGCTGATAAATAGATGATAATTAGCAAATAACTTATTTGAAATTTGTTCAAAAAAACTCCCTGAATCATACATTTGTGTAGACAATAAGTCACACAATGGTGAGAGTTGTGCCTGATCAGAAGTGTCTTCTATTAGTTTTGGTTTTCCACCTCCGATGAAGAGCAGCACACAGCCGCTTCTCAAGCCTAAGGACCCTATTTTAACCATTATATGCTATTTCAGCATATAATTACTATATAATGTTTATAATAAAGTAATTTTTAGGTAAATATTGGGGTAATTTGGCAGTAGGTCCAAAGAAATTTAAAATAGGTTACTTGCTAATTACCATGAAATTTGTGTAAAATGAAGTGTTACCAAGTATTTCCTTCTAAACAAGGATCTGACACCGTCCCTTGAATACATTAAGATGGTAATGTGAATACCAACATAAGGAATGCAAACATGTTTACAGTATATATTTCTATAAGCAGGTCTGTGGTGTTAACATGTATTCAACAGTTTCCAGTGTCAGCATTAAAATAGCATCCCAGACATAAATCCAGTGACCGATATCGATTCACTGGCAGGCAGGAAAGTGAGAACCCCAAAGACGCTCGCTCCTGCGAGGGCTGTTAAAGCATCAGACGTTAGCGACACAGGCAAGTAAATCTGGGACTCCCTCTCCTATCTCAGCGTGGATCCCGGCGTATTTTTCACCCTCGCAGTAATGCAGTGTCATAGATTAGGTTTCACGGCCCATTAGTGGACACACTCATCTCTCCCAATTACCATAAATCCTTCCAGCGCTCCTGAAGGCAGCACAGGAGATTTACGTCCATCATGTTGTCCCCCTACATCACTGTGGCACTCCAGTATTGAATATAAACTATATAACAATGATGGACTCCTTCCTGCCTCTGGCTTGAGACCGAGGCCTGGTGCTGCTGGAGCAGGTGGTAAATCCAGGTGGTGCTTTTGAGAACATAGTTAATAGATGTTGTGGGTGTCTCAGTGGCCTGAGGGGGAAGCTCTACACTTGTGTCAGTCAATCCAGCGGACCTTGAACCGTTGTCTCTTTGGGCCATATTCTCATGTAGGTCGAAAATTTGCTTGGAATTATAATCCCACTATTTTTACAGCTAAATTCTCCATCCCTTTATGCTGTAATCTGCTTACAAGCGTATTTTCCTCAATTGCAAAAACATGCAGTTGTATTGCATAATACGGATTACAATTATAATAGCACACCAAACAGAGATGAGTTTTTTGTGTCCGTTTTCTCACATTCAGAGTGTTTGCTGCACATTATTAGTGCAGTATAGGAATTTAGGCACATTTACCAAAGGGCGCTAGTATTTCCATTTTATTCTACTCTGTACTTCTACTTCACTGCATTTCAGAGGGAAATATTGCAGTTTCTGCTCCACATTTATTTCACATATGGATGCACTAATATGCCGGCTGGTGTCGGTGCAGATACTGACCTCATTAAAGCGGATCAGGATTCAGCCACGACATGATTAAATACAGTTTCTTTTGTCATTGTCATTTTAAAATTCTGTGTTGCTGCTATCCGTTACATTAATTTCAGTCATGGTGGTGTTACGTGCCACAGAAAGTCTCAAGTTACCGACATAAAAGTCATTCTAGTGAGCTCCACGCAGCGACATTAACACATTTTAAATATAGGAAAAGAGCTGCGGTATAAAGTAATTCAAATTAGCTTCCTTTCAACCATCTGTAACATTAAAATGATGCTGCTGCTGCTTACATGTTAATCCATCTAAGTAGAGCTGCAACGATTAACCAACCCTTTTGAAAATCGATTAATCGGTTTAAATATTTTTTTAAGAAAAAAAGGTAAATAGTCTTTGATTCCAGCTTCTCAAATGTGAATATTTTCTGGTTTCTTTACTCCTCTATCACAGTAAACGGAATATCTTTGAGTTGTGAACAAAACAAGACATTTGAGGACGTCATCTTGGGCTTTGGGAAACATTTGGGAACCATTTTCTGACATTTATAGTCCAAACAACTAATCAATTAATCAAGAAAATAATCAACAGATTAATCGACAATGAAAATAATCGTTAGTTGCAGCCCTACATCTAAGTCCATAATAATAAAATGATATATGATGATGTAAGTACACATTAAGTTCATTTTGCTGAAAATAGATCTGCATTCTAAATTTGACTTCAAAGTACAGGAGTATATATTGTATTGGAGTATTTTTATATCGGGATAAGCAAATGGTTTGTGTACTTCTTCCACCACTGTGTGAGTGTGATGCGAGTGCAGTTTGTGGCCAGCTATACATTTGTTTTCATGTTTATAATTTAATTTGTGGACAGGAAATGTTTCAGTAGCTTCCATGTTTTACCAAACGGGTGTGTGTTGTTGTTGTGGAAATGTGTTTGTGTGTGTGTGGTTCTATAAGAGTGTGTGTGTGGTTGTAGTTGTGGGTGTCATTGGTGTTTACTGATCTCCTGCAGCGTGGTGCCTACGGAATGAGGGGGTGAGCTCCGTCCTTTTAGGGGCGTCCAGCACCGACCAGCTGATGGAGAACATCGGAGCGATACAGGTGAGGTCGCAGTGTGCTTGTACATGTGTTTGTTGTCATGCAGAGCAAATCAGTGGCTCAGTTTGTTGAAAATGTGACCTGACCCGTTTCATAAGGCCCGTATGCGTGCCTTACAATCTGTAACAGCAGCTTCCTCTCGTGGGTACAGCTCGGCCTCTTGGGCAGTTTGCTGCCGCACGCTTGGGTGCTTTACTGTACCGAGTTAATAAGGTCAGTATCATTTGCCAGGGGGATTAGAGACGAGCTCACGGCCATTTCTTCCTCTCCTGATAAGATGCACTCTTTTAATGGGGTTTTCAGACCGGTGAGGGTTTACGTCCTCTCCTCACATTATGTCTGGCCTGCAGTAAAGAGCATACTCTTTTCTATTCTCATGCTTTGAGCTTCCTCCCGTGTGCGTGTGTGTTTACCAGATGTGCGCACGCTATATGTCTCCTCTCCCTCAGCACTTCTGATATTTCAGTTTTGAAATGCTATGCTCACATTTCTAAAGGGCTCAGCAGTTTCTCTTTTACTGTGAGTTTTACATCACAGACCCTGAAATAGACACACTCTACGTCATCTTTGTTCATTCAGTATGTATTTAATGTCTACACAGTGGGAGGAGAACAGATTCTCTACATGGGAATAATTACATCATGGCAAAATTAAAGTATTTGTCTCTTTTAAACAGTTTTCTGGATTCCTGTAAAGGAAATTACAGTAAAAAATAATAATATACCGGTAACGGAGCATTCTGCTGTGTAACGAGTACTTTTACCGCAATAACTGTTGTACATTTTGCTAATAATACTTTCAAGTTAAATTTTGATGAGAGGACTTTTATTGGTAATGGAGTATTTTTGTGCTTATTGCTTTTACTTCAGTAAAGCATCTGAATACATTTTACTCCACTGTATAATGTGTAATAATTTACACTAACAAATCAGCAGGATGCGAGTATGCAAGTATCAAGTTGATGTATTTTAAAAAGGGCTGTCAATCGATGATTAAGATATTTAATCATGATTAATCGCATGATTGTCCATAGTTAATCACAATTAATCAGACATTGTTATCTGTTCAAAATGTACCTTAAAGGGAGATTTGTGAAGTATTTAATACTCTTATCAACATGGGAGTGAACAAATATTCTTGCTTTATCCAAATGTATGTATATATTTATTATTGGAAATCAATTAACAACACAAAACAATGACAAATATTATCAGAAACCCTCACAGGTACTGCATTTAGCATAAAAAACATGCTCAAATCATAACATGGCAAACTCAAGCCCAACAGGCAACAACAGCTGTCAGTGTGTCAGTGTGCTGACTTGACTATGACTTGCCCCAAACTGCATGTGATTATCATAAAGTGGGCATGTCTGTAAAGGGGAGACTCGTGGGTACCCATAGAACCCATTTTCATTCACATATCTTGAGGTCAGAGGTCAAGGGACCCCTTTGAAAATGGCCATGCCACTTTTTCCTCGCCAAAATTTAGTGTGAGTTTGGAGCTTTATTTAACCTCCTTCACAACAAACTAGTATGCCATTGTTGGCACCAATGGATTTGGACCGATGGACTTAGGTTTTCTAGTTTCATATACCATATACCATATACATCTTCACTCTAAAAAAAAACTGAGCCCGCTACGACCTCCAAAAGATCGATTCCACTGTGTAATGTGTAATAATCTACACTAACAAATCCAGCTGTATGTGAGTAAAAGAAAGTGCAAAACAAACTCAAGTATCAAGTTAATGTCTTTTAAACGACCCACAAGATTTATATACAAATGAATTACTTTAGAGGGGCTATTAAACTGTCTAATAACTCCTCCAGTATTTTGGTTGCTGTATTAACGAGCTGGAAGTTGCAGACTGGGCTAGAAAAAACCTCCCCCGTCAGTGCTATCTCGAGGCTGGGATGTGCAACTGCAGACAATGTTTGATGATTTCCTGTTAAACAATACAACCAAAATCACAGTAACATATCCACCATTTGTGTCCCTCTCCTTTTCACAGGTTCTTCCAAAGTTGTCATCGTCCATCACACACGAGGTGGACAGCATCCTGGGGAACAAGCCGTACAGTAAAAAGGACTACCGCTCCTAACGCGCAGCGCGGCCCCGCCCGGCAGGGCTGCACCCGGGCTGCAGCCACAGCGCCCCCACCTTTGCCTGATCCTCTGTTTGCTTGAGCTTTTACTGAGTGAGACCCTGGCGCATGAGTCTGGCCACACCAAGGCCACCCAGGGCACCTCATTTAGAGTTACAGGGATAAGATAAGTAAAGGGGGGGGGGGGAATACAGTCACCTCCACAGGAGAGGAAGGTAAGAAAGACAAAAGTGGAAGAGAGGTTAGGGATATGCGCTCATACTTAAATCAGTTATACATTCAATTCAGCTGAACTGTATTTTAAAACCGTAGAGAAAAATACCTTTTTAAAAAAAAAAAAACACATAAGCACACGCTTGCTTGGCAGCCAGACTTCTCCTTTTTTTTTCTTTTTTTTTTTCTGAGACTGAATGCAACTAAAAGGAAGATTAAGTTCATACTGTACGAATATACGAGAATATCTACTCAGTTGCACATGTACCATAGCCATGCATTTGTTCCTTGGACGTTCTTGTTTACAAAACGCCCGTAGTGTACTGTACGAGTCCGTCAAGGTTTCTCTGAAAAACCTTTTGTTTGTGTTGTCGACATTGTCAGTGTGTGAGCCTCGTCGTGGGCTTTAACAATCAGCACTTTAGTATTGTCAGTATAGGTGTTGGAGGGTTGCTCTAAGGAGGGGAGAGGATTGGTATTACAATAGTCTTATCTCATAGCCATTGCACTATAGACTCATATCTCTATCTCTATAGTTCCCTCTCCTCCTCATCCTCCCTTTGTCTTCACTGGCAGTATGTTTGTCCATCCTGATGCTCCCGACGCTCCCGCTGTCTAAGCGTGTCGGTGGCGGCCAAAGTGAGGAGGGGGAATGAGGCTCCTCCGCTCTGACCAGTGAACCGTCTTTGACGACGAGTCAGGAGCGTAGGCCGATGTGTCAACTCGTCTGATTAGCTATTTATTCATCCCTAAAAGGTAGGAACTGCAGTCGCGTTAAATCACACGCAGTGTCGTACTTCACTGTGTCGCCCAGCCTCTGCTCTCTGTTCTCAGGCTGAGGATTTACTGTGCAGGAAGTGGTCATATCACTGCTGGCTCCACATCTCATGGAAACTTTTCCTTGATCAAATTTTGTTCAAGTTGTTTTTGCCTTATTTACAGTTGCATCAGACTGTGCTGCGGGCTTTTGGCGTGGACGAGCAGCTCGGCAGCTGCACCTTCGGCCGACTGGTCTCATGTCCCAAGTAAATACTGGAAAGGCTGACTGGTGGAAGTGGCGTTAGTTGCGAGGAGGAGGTCCAGTTAATCAGTGGGTGGCAGCAGCTCAGGGAACGGAGCAGGTGGTTTTAGTCGCGCGTTGGCGTGCACATGGTCAGGAGGTCGTATTTACTCACCTGTCTTTCTTTCATGTGTGGACACTGGGCAGGACCGGTGACATTTTAGCGTGGCTTGAGCCAAAGATCTTCTTCTTCTTCATCTCTCTTCAAAGAGCGTTTTCACTCTCACTTCCTGCAAGATTATAGAACTCATCTTGGTCGCATGTGCTGTCCAGCTTGTTATCTATCTATGGTATGGACTTTACTCCATTTATATATCTTTACTTGACCACGCTGTTATACTAGTTAACAAATACGTCCTTCATATACAGAATGCATAAGTACAGCTACTTGCTTTAGGATCGGTAAGGTTTTGTTTCAGGCGACATACAACCTGTGTCAGAAATATTACTGCAGATTTTGACGGCGCCCCTATATCATTCTCTCTCCTTTTGGGTGCTCTCTTACTGTGATTAAAGCACAAGTGGATAGCATGTGATAGCATGGGCCCCCTTTTCACCCAGCTTACAGTACCTACGGGACAAGTAAGGTGATGCCACTCCGCTTACTAACACGTGTAGGTAACAAGTCTTTACTAACAGCTGATACAACTATTGATTCTTAGCAGATAATAAACTAGTACACATTAAGAAAACATTATATTCATATTAGTGTGAATGATGACATGAATGAGATGTTCAAACGGAGGGGATAATCAAAGTCTGCTTCGTTACTCCTCCTAGGGGATTTATAACAGCAGCCAAGTGATTTCATGTCTCTGCTGTCGACCCTGTTTGCGTGTGTGTGTGTGTGTGTGTGTGTGTGTGTGTGTGTGTGTGTGTGTGTATGAGGAGGGAGGCAACTAAAACCATCCCTTGCTTTAGCCTGCTGTATTAGTTGATCCCTGTATATGTTTGATTTGCTGTGTCTGAGTGTTTTTCTCAGAAGAAGAGAAAAAAAAAGCAAAGAGTATTTAGTTCAACTAGTCTGGAGTTCCTGTGTCTTAATATTTTCATCTGCAGGGAGGAAGTTTGAGACTAAAAGTTTGACATTTTGGGAAAATGCGCTTATTCGCTTACTTACTGGAAGTTAAAATAAAAAAAAAAGAAGATTAATACCACACTCTTATCTGTCTGTTTAATATGAAGTAATATTACCGCCAGCAGCAGGCTAACTTAGCTTAGCATAAAGACTGGAAACAGCTCGTCTGATCACCTCATCCACCGACCCGCTCCTCTAAAGCTCACTAATTCATTATATCTTGTTTGTTTAATACATACAAAACTGTTTGTAGGGTAGGGAAACTGACTTTGACACAAGTCCTGTTCATTTTCTCTTGTAATAAAAACAGCAAATTGACATTTTTGTGCAGATTAAACAAACAAGATCCAACTAGAGAGCTTTAGAGGGGCTGGTATGTCCAGAGCCAGGCCAGCTGTTTTCCCATTTCCGTCTTTATGCTAAGCTAAGATAGCCGGCTGCTGGCGGTAGCTTCTAGGGCTGGGACGATACACCTCTCTCCTGATTCCATACTATCACCATACTTGTCTGCCGATTCGATATGTATTGCGATTTTTAAGTATTGTGATTCGATATTATGATTTATTAACTTTTTTAACACTAGACCATGGAGAAAAACTAGAAATTTGAAAAAGTTGAATCTTGCACTTCTAGGGACTTCTAATTTGGAAAATATCTAAATTGATACAGTAAAAATGTTTGATTTTCAGCATGTATGTAGTCAGAGATGTCCTGAAGTCAAATATATCATTATATATCATTAACAACTTATTTTGAAAACAGGACGTAGTCACACGTGTATACTTCCGCTAACTTTGCCAAGTCCGTCGCTAGCTCTGCAGTCAGCTCTGTTCTCTTTAAACACCCATGGTCAGCTCCATCGGGGCCGTTTGAATGCATTTAACATAAATGTCAGTATACGGTTGCTCTACAGTTGTAGCGTCGGGCTGATTTGACCACGGAGATGAGTGACAGCCGGCTTGACCGCACGTTTCCTGTCCATGACAGAGATAACATGCAGCTTTAGCCTTGATGTCTAACTCTGCTTTTCCTGACAAAGTGTTTCCATACTTTACTGGATGTGTAGTGTTTACCACGCTGGATTTTAAATGTGAGGGTGCAGGTTGTATCCACGCAGACCCTCCGCCGTTTTCTGCTGTGTCGTTTCGGCTCGCTGCAGCCGGCTTCGTTTTGTTTTGGTTGACAGATACGGAGCGGATATGACGTAACATTACTCAGACTACAACAATAAAAGCGGTAACTTCCTTCTACCTCCGCATAGACTCAAATGAAACAATTATACATCGATTCTGACATTAAAAAATCTATTTAAAAATCGTTAAAAAAAATAAATATTTTTTTCCCGCACCACTAGTAGCTTCATATTTTGTGCCCACCCGTGTGTTATCAATCTTCTCATCTAACTCTCAGTAAAGAAAGCAAATAAGTGTCAAACTTGCCCTTTAATCGGTATCGCTGTGCATTTAGTTTGTCCATCAGTGTTATTTCACACCGTGCTGACCTGCCTAACAAAGATCTTGTGGTGATAAAAGGTTTCTGCACATTGTAGAATTAACTCTTTAATGTTGAGGTCCTAGTTTCTTCATATTTGCTGTTCTAACATTTTAACATGACTAGTTCAGAAATGAAACCAGACCCACAGACGGATAGAGCTTATTTTACAGAAGGTTCTAGGTTATACAGAGAATATATTTTTTATGTTTTAGCCTTTAATGCAATAGAGAGAATCAAAAGAACAGTTTTTATTTTTTTCATCATGCTGCATTTTTCCTATCAGTATTGTATCAATTCTAAGACTGACAGAAAGAAGCAATTTCTTTGTGTAGTGTATGCATTGATGAGGAATGCTCTGAAGTGAATGCAATGGTGGACTGAATTCACTCTGAAGATGAGGTAGTGAGAGCCTGGTATCTCCTGTACATAGTTTGACCTTGTATATATATTTCTGGTTGTGATCACCTCTGCCTTTTTCTTTTTTCTTTTTTCTTTTTTAATTTTCTTTTGCAGGCGTTGCTATCTGCACTGTGCTTGAGTCTGAATTTAGACAGGATGTACAGCTTCGATCTTCAATGAAAATGAAATAATGATAAAATAAGAATGGTAAACAAACCTTTACGCGTCTGTCTTTATTGACATTCATGTGTAGAATAGCATTCTGGGTTGTTTGTTGGACTGTAGATTTGGCAGAGCTGCAAAGTCACTTTTATCCAGTGGAAAACAAAAGATGCATTTTAAAACTTGCGGTATATTCACTTGTATACAAACTGTGGGAAATATAAATATGAAGCAATTTATACACAAAATGATTCAAAAGAAAAATATTTAGACTCTTAACCTTAAAGAAGGTGCAAATACATGTGTAATCTTCAGTGACTCATATTGAACTGTAAAATTCCAGCTGTCCATTAAGGCATATTATCTAATCTTTGTTGCGTTGTACAGTAAAGCACCTTAGCACCATTGGACTGAGGGTAGTACTTCATATTGTATAGATTGAAAAACAACTTCATAGTACTGGTAAGTAATGAAATATGGTTTCAAAAACTGAGGTTGCATCATATCCAGCAATTTCCTTACAAAATTAGAGGTTATTTTATACACAGTACCTGCAAAAAGGTATTTCAAGAACAAAATATTAAACACAAAATACCGAAAGTGCAGTAAACGCAACCACAGTCTTCTGACACTGCACTCCGCGGATGTAGTTGTCCTGAAGACTAAAACGTTTGACGTTCCACTTTGACCTCAAGAAAATCACAAAGTACCACTGTGGCAGGTCAGGCTGACTGGCTGTTCAAAGGACACTTTGGCACGCAAAAAAAAAAAAAAAAGAATCCAGCTGAGGTCCAAACATGAAACTGCAGTTCTCATCAGAGAGTCTATTTCCATGAATGTCTTCCAGCTGCCTGCTACAACTTCCCGTCACAAGCTCTCACTAACATGAGTCACTTCAGTAAAACGTGGCTGATCTGTCCCATTTGTAGTTTGAGTCTTCCAGCTAGCTGGCGGTGCTACAACGAGTTGCCGTGCCTGGAATCCCCTTTGCTGCTGTAGTTGAGGCGTGGAGGTCCACCTGAGGAAAACACACAAAGAGCTGTGAGTCTACCTCAGCAAACACACACACACACATTCATGTTTGATCAGAACAAAGACGACACCAAACAGAAAGTGAAGCTTCTGCAGGAACTGACCGCTGTCAGCATTTGAACTAGTTATTCACTCTTATTTCACAAAGTCAGCGAAAATGTTGCTTCTGTTCTGACTCATGAGTCAGCAAAAGCTCGTCACCTGCTGTCCACATGGATGTAATGATGAAGTGAGAGAACCGATAAAGACAGCCGGGATGCATGTGTGCTGGTTTGTCATTACTGTTACCTTCTTGACAGGAGAGTCCGATCCAGCTGTGCAGGCAGGTACAGCGGCCGTTGCGTCGGTCGCATTGCGAACCGTTGTCACACTCGCAGGTCTCTGCACAGTCTGGCCCGTAACGATTCACTCTGCAGTCTGACACAAAACACAAATACAAACAGTTTAGAAAAACTAACAAGATGTCAATGCGCTTTTAAAGCAATAGTTTCCAGCGCTGCTGCACAGAGCGCTATCGCTTGTTTATTCAAAGTTTATCAATACTGAAAACATATACAACAATACTTCTACACCGCACGTCCTCGGGTCTCCAGCAATACACCCGTCACGTGTGAAATAGATCAGATGAACTGTTCTCGAAATATACAAAGGACACACACAAACAGACAGAGATTCCTTCTTCCAAATGTGGTCGCAATAACAAAAAGCTTTAACGAGATTTTTTGTAATATAAGCCCTGCCCACAGAAGTTGAGCAAACTTTGAGGGCCAACTAGAGAAACTGTATGGAACATCAAAAATCCCAGAAAGTAGCTTTTTCCGGCTTAGCCCAGAGATTTGGTGACAATAGCAGCGACAAAACAGGTTTGGAAACAATTTAAAAATTGTGGAAAATCATGACATTTTTACAACATAAAATACTATGACTTTTTATGAAATGCTATACTATTTATTACTTTTTACTATTATATACTAACTATTGACTTTTTCTGACATACTGTACTATGAGTTTTTTCCACATACTATAAAATTATTTTTTTATAATTTTTTTCAACATACTATACTATGATTTTTTTTCAACATAGTATATACTATGACTTTTTAATGACTTTTCAACTTTTGACATACTATGCTATGACGTTTCCGACAAACTATACTATGACTTTTTTTGACATACTTAATATGACTTTTTTAATGACTCTTTTCGACATACTATACTGTAACTTGTTTTTCTACATACAATACTATGACTTTTTTATTGACATACTATACTATAACTTTATTTCAACATACTACACTGACTTTTTTTGGACATACTATAATACTTTTTTTTCATGAAATTTTCGACGTATTGACTTTTTTTACATGAAATTAATCGACATACTCAGCTATAACTCTTTCCGACAAACTATACTAAGGCTATTTTTCGACGTACTATACTATGACTTTTTTTCGACATACTTTATTAGGAATTTATTTCACCATACTATACTATGAGTTTCTTGACTTTTTTTTCGACATACTATACTATGACTTTTTTCCATGAAATTTGTCAACATATTATACTATGACTTTTTTTGCCATACTATACTATGAGTTTCTTATGACTTTTTTCCGACTTACTATACTATGACTTTTTTTCATGAAATTAATCGACAAAATCTACTACGACTTTTTTTTGACATTCTATACAATTACTTTTTATTACACATACTATAATATGACTTTTTTTCGACATACTCAACTAAGATTTTTTTTTCCATAAAAGTTTTACGACATACTATACTGAGACTTTAAGTCATGAAATTCTTTGACCTACTACACTGCCCACATCGTGACTAACACGACATATACTGACTCTGGAAGCCTTTAAGTTTCTGGGATCCACCGTCTCCCAGGACCTCAAGTGGACTTCCAACATAGACACCATAATGAAAAAGGCCGAGCAGAGGATGTACTTCCTACGCCATCTCAAGAAGTTCAACATGCCTCAGGAGCTGCTGATACAATTCTGCACTGCAATAATCTAGTCTGCTCTCTGCACATCCTTCACTGTGTGGTTTCGGTCGGCCACCAAACAGGACAGGAACAGACTACAATGGACAGTTAGGACTGCAGAGAAAATCATTGGTACCAGCCTGCCCTCCATCCAGGACTTATACACCTCCACAGTCAGGAAACGGGCAGGAAGCATTACTGCAAACCCTTCACACCCTGGACACAACCGGTTTGAACTTATCCCCTCTGGGAGGCGCTATAGAGCACTGTACTTAATCAGCCATACACTGTCAATAACCCTCTAAAACCAACATATCTACTGCTGCAGTTATAATTATAATTCTTACACTCTTCAATGCACAACTTTTTCTAATTTTTAAACATGTACATATCATGTGTCACTGCCAATATAAATCCATCTAAACCCATCAATGGATGAAAAGGTTAAATCTCCATTTTTCAACAAAAAGCCTCAAATTCTGATCTCTTTCAACCTGTTTTTCAAACTTATTTTAATAATTAAGTCAATCTGAGGTTCACCTCGACACATCCATCCAACTAAATTTACATATTCTTCTCAAAAAAATTCCACGTCTTTGTGAACAGATATAATCTAGTAGACTTTACAAAAAAAGCCTTAAAGTTTAATTCCTCGTGCAACCCCTTCAGGCTTAAAGTGCACAATTTAGAAAACCAAGAATGCCTAGCCTTTAACGAGCAACTTGTAAATCTCCCCCTCCCATAAATAAATCATGGTGAACAGGAGAGGAGTTGAGCGATGTGTTTTCATTTTGATGGACTCACACTGGTCTGCAGCTCGCTGTGTGTGTGTTCTCAAAGTCACAAAAAGGTTAGAAGATTACCGATGTCACATCTGAGTCCAGTCTTCCCTGAAGAGCAGAGGCATCTTCCTGTCACAGGATCACACGGAGCATCGTCCTCACAGTCACACACCTTGGCACAGCCATGACCGTAGGTACCCTGTTCACACACTGAGAGAGGAGTTGGGGATGGGAAAATGTTTTTCAAAAAAAAGACAAATTAAGCTAAAAAATGCCAGTAATCCTGCCATTATTGTGGTGATCAGCAGCGATTTGACTGACCTCTGTGACAGCGAGCTCCGTGGTATCCTGGAGTACAGACACACTGGCCTGACGCTGGGTGACAGGAGGCTCCGTTCATACAGTCACACTGCAGCTGGCACAGCGAGCCGTGGAAACCAGGAGGACAGGCTGAGGACGAAGGATTCACGCCACGAGATGTAAAGCCGAACTTTATGGTTAAAAATGTTCTCACTGAATTAATAAATGAGTACAAACCCCAGTCTGAGAGTTGAACTTTGACACCTCAAGAGTGGAAGCTTTAGTTAGAAGATGTAAGTCAGGATGCTTTAATTTTCTGTTTGTCCTTTTAATTAACAATGAGTTCAAATGGACATTTGAGACCGGGCTGGGAATTAAAGAGTGATGGAAACTAAGTCAAGTATTATACTTTTGTGTAATTTTGAGGTACCTTTACTTTACTTGAGTATTTCTATTTTGTGTTACTATCTACTTCTACTTTACTATATTTCAGATGGTACTGGGACTTAATTTTTTTTAAATGATACCCAACCCTATTACACTTGCAGATCATTACTGTTTTTGCCCTCTTGTGTATCACAATAATATTTAATATTTAAAAATGTATTGACTTTATCCAATACCTATTGCTTCCCACTGAAAATGTAAATCTTTAAAAAAGGGGTCACAAATATATTGTTTCATAAAAAATAAATTAAAAAAAGACTACATAACTTACCATAACAAAAACTTGGCACTGGCGTTTTTCCTGACATTTGCATGACATACTATGTTATGACTTTTTATACCTTTTTTTGTAACTTTTTTATGGCATACTATACTATGACTTTCATGTCATTTTTATAGCATGCTATACTAAGACATATTAAACTATGATTTTTTTTTTAAATTTCTTATGACATAATATACAATGACTTTTTATGACATTTTTAATAACATGACTTTTGTTTTTACTTTTTTCGACAGATTATACTATCACATTTTTTATATTTTTTATGGCATACTATACTATGACTATTTTATGATATTTTTATGACAGACTAAATAATGATTTAAAAAAAACATTTTTATTGCATACTATACTATGACTTTTTTCATGACATTTTCTATTACGTACTATATTAAGTTCATTTTTTTACATTTATTATGACATTTTCATGGCATAGTGTATAGTATAGTATACTATTCTATGACTTTTTTTAATAACTTTTTTCATGGCATGTCATTTTTATTGCATACCATACTATGACACTTTTTCTAAAACAATTTATGGTATACTATACTATGACTTTTTTGTCATGACATTTTTATTGCAAACTAATGGGATGTATTGATCCTTTAAGACACTTCTGTCTGTCTTTGTATTTGTTTTGTCTGTTCAGTTCTCACCGTGTTCACACTGATGTCCATAGTAGCCTGGACCACACTGACACGTCCCTGTCACTCTGTCACAAGTGCCGTTATTTTGACAGTTACATTTCAGCTGGCAGTTGGCACCAAATTTGCCCGCAGGACATTCTGGGAGACAGACGAATGAAACAGGAACACACAGTCAAAAAAGAAGAAAAATCATCCTCGTGACTTCACACCAGTGTTATTATTTGGTATTTTTTAGATTTAGCATGCTACAGCAGACCATGTATGCAATAATGAGCAGAAGAAGGTTAAAAAAAATGAAGAAACTAGATATATGAAAGTGTATGTCACCTTTATCGCAGTATGAACCAGTCCAGCCCAGACTGCAGGTACAGTTGCCAGTCACAGAGTCACACACTCCACCATTACTGCAGTTACAGCGTGTGACACAGTTCGCCCCGAACCAGCCTGGAGAGCAGCCTGAGGCAGAAAACACACTCTTAAATTAAACTGCAGACATGGTTCTGCTTCATTATCAAAGCAGACAAAATACAAGGTAACAGAAAAGTTGTGTTTCTTCCCTTTAGAAGGAGCCGTTTGCTGCCCTTTATTTTTGTACAATAAGAAAAACAACTTATACAGAAAATTGCTGGACCTACATAATCCATCACAGTGAGCACAGAGTCTCGATGACAATAATAAAAACCTGCACAGATGAGTCTAGACTTTGCAATGAACAGAGGGACTGTTCTCAGAGATCTGAGATTGAGGTTGAGGTCAAAAGGTCACAGATAAAACAGAGATAGCTGTCAAGTAGTTATGTAGTTATGTTACATCTGATACCGGTGCATCGAGGGTTGGTTCACTATTCAGAAGCAGTGACGTTCGAAGCTCTCTTTGAAACTGCAAAAAATATGTTTGAAGCCATTTCTAAAGTTCACTGAGTTAGACACACACTTGTTGTAGTAGAGTTGAAAAGAGTTATTCGCTATTGCAGAAGCACACTATAATATATACAGTATACTAATTACATCTGTCCACTTACATTGTATTAAGTTTGTCAATAAGAACTTTCACTGTCTTGTGACATGAATCCTAATCTTACACTATACTCTACCTCTACAAAATTACACACAGACAAACATAAGGATACAATTCAGACCTAACTTGCTCTGGTCTGACTTTGCCGTGTTTCCTCACTACAATTCTTTTGGTTATCATATCCTTAGTTGATTTTTGTTTTCTTTCTATTCAAATTATCGGGAAGATGCATTATCCTTAAATTTGAAATATGCCCACTGGTCATAAAAGAGGAATTGAACCAGTGATCCGCTGTATGGGCAAAAGCTTTCCCCACTGAGGCTTTTTGCCCCACACTTTGACAGTGGGGCAGGTGGCTTTGTGTGTAATGTAGAGCATTCAGGTACAGGTTATTGCAGCACCAGTAGATGAAACATCAAACTGTATCAACAGCACTGAGAACTCACCGTGTCCACAGTCCTCTCCTCTTCGTCCAGTGATGCATTCACAGCGACCTGTGACCGGGTCATTCTGGGCTCCGTCTCCACACGTCGCCACCCGAGCACAGTCGACTCCGTAGCGCCCAGCTGCACACGCTGTCACCACAGAGACACACACAAGATACTTGTCATCCCATACGATCTATCATTTATTACTAATTCAGTCCCCATCATCAGCACAGTTTCAGATATGGACTCACTGATGTTGCAGCGTGCTCCTATAAATCCTGCTGGACATTCACAGGCTCCAGTGGAAGGTATGCACATCCCTCCATTTTCACACTGGCACTCGCTTTCACAGTTTGGACCGTAACGACCTTTTCCACAAACTGAAAATAAAATCAAAACAGCAGAGAAGTAGTTATTTTTAAAAGGCTTTTACTTCAGTGTAACGTGATATGACCAAGAGGTATACATGTTATTTTACGTACTTTGGTCACATTTGGGGCCATGGAATCCTGGAGCGCAATAACATGATCCAGACACCGGGTGGCAGAGCTGGTTTGTCTCTGAGCACTGGCAGACCTGGTTACAGTTCTGTCCAAATGTTCCTGGTAAACAAGCTGAGGTGGGGGGGAGAGGTTCACATGTACAATTTAGATGCATCATAAATGTGTCATTCAATGTGTTTTATTAATGCAAGAATGAGTGAATAAAACCAGGACTGGAGGCAGAAGTTGGTCCTGCAGCACTTACTCTGCTCACAGCCGTTTCCCGTGAATCCAGGAGGACAGCCGCAGTCTCCAGAGACGTGGTGGCAGGACGTGCCCTGAGCACAGCTGCAGTGCTGCACGCAGCCCTTTCCATACATACCCGGCAAACATGCTGAAAGAAAAGAAAGTCAAAACAATATAAGGTATTTATAGCTATAACTTGGGAGGAAATTATATTCCGCATATTCCCCTTTAATCCATATCCTACTTGTAAATGTCGTCCAGTCTGTCATTTTAAAAGAATAGGTAAGTATATTTAGTATTTTCTTAGTTGCTTTGATTGGTCAAGTCAGGTAAATTGTATTAATAATGTATACCCCAAGGGCTTCTAAATCTGTTCAACATCCTCAATACCCTCTATCCTTAGACCCTCGATTAGGATAAAGAAAAACATCAATGGGATAAAAGACAAAAGAAACCTCAGGAAGATCAACAGAGACAGGATCACTCTTCCTAGACAGACATGCAATAGGCTGTCCTCGATCAGAGAAAGTCGACTAACATTCATATGATTTTGTCGACTAACCTATTAGTTGATTTAATGGGCAGATCTGTAAAACTGAGTTTCTCCACAAAGAAACATAGAAAAGCACCACTTTAAATCTTGTGTTTACTAGAGTGTAGATGTGGAAATAAGTCATTTAGCATGAAAAAAGCATAACAAATTATGAAATCTTTGTCGACTAAGACCGAAACGACCGATTAGTCAGCTAATCTACTAAAAGGGGGCGGCCCTAATTCACAGTAGACAGAAGTCGAATTGCAACTTGGAGAAACAGAATGACAATATCAAGTAAATGAGTGTAGAACATATGAGAAACAAGTTTTATCCAAATTGTAAAAGGTTTCGCTGATACTGCTCATGCATGTAGATGTTTGAAAATGTAACAGGTTCATCATCAAACTACCAGGACTAACTCAGTCCACCAGGGGCTGCAAGAGCACCACAGTGTCTTCAGGTTTGTACCTTTGTCACAGAGTTTTCCTCTCCACCCCGGTGGACAGTGACACTCTCCAGTGACGTGGTGACATGAAGCCCCGTGCACACACTGACAACTCTCCTCACAGCCGGCACCAAACAGGCCTGGTTCACATGCTGAGCAGAGAAGGTGCAAAATTAGAGGTTATAATTAACAAAAATACACAATATTGCCAGTCCAACAGTTTTCCACAGTGCAGCATTTCCCATGAGGTCAAAGTTTCTGCTGGTTCATTAGTTTTGCTTCAGTTCTGCCGTAGAGACTCACTGGCTCACCTTTCTCACAGCGCTCTCCGACCCAGCCGGCTCTGCAGCTGCACCGTCCGGACTGTCTGTCACACTGGCCGTCGTTCTCACATTGACACTGCTGCTGGCAGTCCGCCCCGAACCGGCCCGCCGCACACTCTGTGTAAACATACAGCAGCGTGCACGAGCAGAAAAACACACATGAGACAAGACAAGAGAGAAACAAAACAGAGACGTCGTGATGTGAACTATATATGACAGGGAAACCTGCGTTGTCATATTTTTGCTGAGGGATGCAGCATGTTTTTTTTTTTCCAGTAATTTATAGTTGGACAGAGTATGGAGTTGGCAATCAGAGTAGTAGCCACAGAGTTTTAGAAAGTAAAGACATTCCAGCGACAGGATTAGAGGTTTCCTGAGCACGAAGAGGGGGCTGGGCTTGGCACGGCTCGACAGGGAAAGGTTGTAACAGGCACAGAGGGAGGATAGTGTGTGATGTGGAGCTCAGAGGGAGAACGAGCTGGAATGTCATCGCCGGGTCGGCAGAGACTTTTACAGAGCAGACTCGTCTGTGGTGCAGAAACAATCTCTGCCAGCAAATAACCTGACCGTAGGCAAAAAAACAAATGAGCTAAGGCAGCAGATTGAACTCAGACTGATGTATTTCCAGAGCCCAGTAAAAACAACCACAGGCCACTGTTTTTAAATGTTTACTTCAGGGTTCAGGTAATGTTATTCTTCTGCATTTCTCTTCAGACTAACCAACATCGTCATGGCTTTGCAAGACAGGGCTGAATTCATCAAGTTTGGAGAGCTGGGCCAAACAACCTAAAGCGTAAATCAAGATAAATTATCAGATTAACATTGAAAAAAGGTTTATAAATCAATGCGTGTATTTGTTTTCTTGTTTTGGCTCAATTCTGATATATTTGTCCGGTTTAATTCCAGAATGACGAGTTAAAGATGTCGGTCTGTTGGCTGACTGGTTGGTTGAACTTCTGGTTAGATGTCATTGGTTGTTGTAGCTACAGTACTGACATTTATTGTAAATTGTGATATGAATAGGTAGGTTGGTAAAAAGATATTTGTAATTTGCTAAATTCGGTTTATTATCCCGAAAGCAGAAAGGTAGAAACTCATAAAATAAAAGCTTAATTTACCTGTATAGTTGATTCATAAAAAAAAATGTATACAGCCAAAAGTCACAAGTCTGTCTGTCTGAGAGGGCTTTACAATCTGTAAAACGCACGACAACCTCTATTCTTATATCCTTGATTTGGACGAGGAAATAAGGAAATGGATGGGAAAAACATTTTGCATTTTGCTGCATGTAGATGGCAAAAAGAAAGTTGTACAAAGTTAAAGGGAAATTGTGATTTTGTACCAGTTGGGTCTTATTTTTGTAATTTTGTCAGTTGTCCATTTTGGTAATAATGACACTGAACTGGGAATATGGCAAAGTTGCTAAAAATAAGCCTGGCAAGGCAAGACACACCAGCAGCCAAAGATGTTTTAAACAAACCTCCAGGTTAGCCAAACTTATCTGAAAGTGAAAACAGGGGCTGTTGTAGACAGACAGTGGTTGGTTCAACTTTGACCTACAGGACTTGCTGCAGTTGCACAGTTTTCCAGAGCAATGAGGAAATATTTCGGACATTTCAAGTGTGCTCACTTTTGGTTTTGCATCCAAATAAAAATTTTAGAAAATATGATGAAACTGTTGGCTTGTTTACAGCCTGTCTGGTCATCTCCTGTTTCTTGCCCCATCAGCCTTTGCCGTAGCAACATCAGTGTTCCCAGATCTGAGTATGTTATTATAAATGACGGCCAAATGTACAAAAATAAGTAGTAATAAATGAGAATTTTCCTGAAAATGTTCCATCTGAAGGTGGTTTTGCGGTCATACATACAGAGACTCTTACTCACAGTATCTCTGAGTCTTACCCAGTTCACAGGCTGTGCCCATCCATCCACTGGCACATGTACATTTTCCGTTGCTCTTGTTGCAGGTGGCTCCGTTCTGACACAAGCAGCGCTGCCGACAGTTTGCTCCATAAAACCCTGCAGGGCATTCTGGGAGAAAAGCAGACAAAACCATCTTGTGACCCCCCCATATTTACCTGTCATATAGATGATTACTTAGCTCTGTGTTGTGTTCACTCACCTTCTGTGCAGTTGGGTCCGGTCCAGCCGGGCGTGCACACACACTGCCCACTGGCCGGGTGGCAGATGCCATCGTTACGGCAGCCACAGGTTTGGTTACATCCTTCTCCATAGAAACCTGTTGGGCAGGCTGCCAGGAGAGGGACAAACAATATCATTACCTCCTGATGAACTTTGCTGATCAAAAGTGGAAATTCCAGTGTCTGGTAAGTGATACAGGCCATAGCATGGGGAACATCAAGTCGGAGCTTTCTCATGTGTGACTGCGCTGGGTTTTCCCAAATAACTCTGAAACCGAGCGTGTTTTTGTTCCACTGTGAGTCAGCGTTACAAAGATGTTCTCTGTGCTTCCATGCTGCTCCACAAATGTCCTGATATCAAACATCTTTTCATAAGACTGGAGTGACGCCGGCACCTGTGAACTTCATAACTTTCTGTTGTGCACCTGTCACTCACTCAGATTGCAGAACGGACCGATCCAGCCAGCAGGACAGGAACAAACTCCCCTGACGTGGTCACAGCTCCCGCCGTTTAGACACAAACATTTCTCCTGGCAGTCCAGTCCGTAGAAACCCTGAGGACACGCTGAAACACACACACACACACACACAGATGTAAAGACCGTGGCTGCAGTGGAAAAGTCAAACATTATGTTCTAATGTCTTTTCCTAACCACTTTTCCTTGACCTCGATGGAAAACGTCATGAGGTCAAGGAAAGATGTGAAGGAAAGTTCATAAGGAAAAGACAACCGTGGTGTTAAGAGAATCTGACTGCACATCCACTAGGCTCCATAATTATGATGCGATGGCGGCGGATGTTAGTGACGCGGGTCTGCTGTGGTGAAACTACAATGTTCTGAAGATGGACTACAAAAGGCGCTGCTTGCAACTGTGTGGTATTAAATAGCTCTCTCAGTAACAGGCTCCTTCACCCGCGGTGTGTGAAAGAGAGATACCACAGCTCCTTCTGCTGCTGTAACACTTTACCATCAATTTATAATAAAGTATTATCCTCTTATCTACCTAACGTGGACAACCGGGGAAAAATATTACTCCATTTGCCATGCTGAAATTGAAAAAAAAAAAAGGAATATATGATAAACATTGAGTTAATTGTTTGAGTTATAGAGAAGCGGTAGGACCATGTGTAGGCTGTACTTCTTCCTTCTCTTTTTCGGACATGTAATATTCATTTATGCTGATTGTTTGTTTGACAGTTTGCTATATGTTTACTGTTCATTTTATTTGTTATTCTTGTTTTGTTTTTTATGTTCGAAATAAATAAATAATTAATTGCAAATAAAGTGAAACGAAATGGTTGCCACTGTCCACTCATATTTATCAACGTGAATCCCAACTAGTATATGACTGTATGAAATAATATTATGCAGGATAAGCATATTGTTTGAATTCATGAACGGCAGAATGGTGCATCGTTTTAAATGTTGCTGCCGCAAGGAATTGTGGGGCGGCATTATCTCCTTTCCTTTGGTAAAGGATGGTCCAGTGTATCCTATGCTAAAGGACATAAGAAAGGAAGCATTGAAGCTCCTTTCCTTAGCATTTAGAGGATTCAAACAGCTCTCATCACGGCTGCTACTCAGATACTTCCGGGTCATTTCGCTCAGTTAGGAACCTTCCCAAGCAAAACAGACCTTTCGACCGCAGCCTACCTGTTACTAGCATATTTAAACACTCAGTAGATGAATTTGTCTTTGTGACGTGAGGGAGCTTCTCTTACGCTTTTCACAGAAGGTTCCAGTCCATCCCACCAGGCAGGTACAAGCTCCGCTCACATGGTCGCACAACGCCTTGTTGTCACACTGACACCGATGGCGACAACCGAGACCAAACATACCTAATGGGCACTCTGAGGGAATATAACACACACACACACACAACTTAGACTTACAGACTAGTGATATGTAGCTTCAAATAACGTTGAACATGTAAAGGTTAGTTTGTAAAATGACACAATTCTACAATACAAAATAAGCTCCTAACAGAGACAAAACGGAAAAATTAAAACCACCGTGTGTAGGATTGTTACTTTGGCACCGTCTGGTGGTAGCACTAAGAATGATACTGTGCTGAATGATGGCAACGCAAACTGCAAATGATTGATGAAAGGATTTTGTTGGTTCTTTCATGTCATGTGACTGGTTCAAACAAAAACTTGAAACATGCTATGATCATGGAAACTGATACACATATAAACTTGATATTGTGACAGATTGGACACTGTAGTCTTTAAATGTTTTAACACATAACTACATACTCTGGTGGCAGTGTGTTCCAGTGTAACCAGCCTCACAGTTGCACTGGCCCGTCACGGCGTCACAGCTGCCGTCTCCGTTTCTACAGTCACACGTTTCTGCACAGTCTGCACCCCAGTGTCCTGCATCACAGGCTGCAACACAAATTGAGTGTTAGACATAACCAGGGACATCTTTTACTGTCAGATATATAAGATCAGTGTTCTTATATAATTCTCTTCAGCGTTAGTAGCTGATGTTAGGTGATAACAAATGTTTTTCCAGCACTGTTACCTTTCCTGCAGTTGTGTCCAGTCCAGCCAGGAGCGCAGGTACACCGCCCACTCACCGGATCACAGCGAGCATTGTTCTCACACACACACTTCATTTGGCATCCTTGACCGAAACGTCCACTCGGGCACGCTGCACAGGGAAAAAAATATAAAAAACATCAAGACTAATCTACCAGAACCGACTTCGCCGGATTGCATGAAAGCACGGCAAGTTCCCATGACAGCTTTGGTTCTGTGATTCAGCTTTAAGAGCCAGTGGTTGTTTGAGATGGAATTATATTCGTTCTTCCCAGTGAATTATGTCTGAGGTCGGTTTTCAGGATTTTAGCAAATGACCACGGAGAAAAACTACTCCTCTGTATTCTGACATGTTGCTCTATTTCTTGTCCAAACTGCACCAGTGCGTGATTTCCATATTCCACCGTGCTGCTATCCTCCTCAGCTGGTTAACTGCTTAATGCATGTTGCTGTGGAAACTGAAAAAAATGCACAGTGCTGATACTCACAGTTCTGGCAGAATCTGCCCATGAACCCTGAAGGACAGTTACATGACCCGTTGTGTTTGTCACACACGCCTTCATTCTCACAAACGGGGCAAGTTTCTGTGCAGCCTGGACCCCAGAAACCCTCCGGACACACTGTGAAAAAAGATTCACATTATCAGAATTGCGATCTTGAAAATGTTTAAAACAACTCAGCTGTTTAAAAAAAAAAAAAAATCAGTCTGCACTCACAGTTCTCACAGTGCTTTCCTGACGTCCCCGCTGGACACTTGCACTGTCCCGTCACTTTGTCACATGGGGCGCCGGTGCAGTTACATGGATGTACGCAGCCTGTTCCAAACCTTCCCTCTGGACAGTCTGAGACAGGACACACAGGAGAGACTTGTCACAACACGAGAGGACAAATACTGAAGACAAATTAGCCTTTAAGTGTGAGGAATGTGTGTCCTCTGTAGGGCCACCACCTACCCTGATCACAGTTCTCTCCATGACGACCAGGAGGACATTTTCGTTGGCACTCTCCAGTCACATGATCACATGACACTCCTGGGGGACAGGAGCACTTCTTCTCACAGCCGGCTCCGTAAGTACCTGGGTTGCATTCTAGAGACAGAACAGGACAGATCACTCACTGTCCACGTTAAGACAGCTGTAATACAGCCTCCTCCCCTCTTGAGACATGGCTCAATGTTTTTCTGTCTTTATTTTGAGAGGGGATTTGGTTCTCCTCGACAGACTCATACTGTACATTTGCTACGATTTTGACTCCCTTTACAGATTATGTCAGAAAGCAAATGGACTTGGGGCGGCATGGTGGTGCAGTGATTAGCATTGTTGTCTCACGGCAAGAGGGTCACAGGTTCAAACCCTTCTGTGTGGAGTTTGCATGTTCTCCCCATGTCAACGTGGGTTTTCTCCGGGCACACAGTCCCACAGTCCAAAGACGTGCAGGTTATGTTAATTGTTGACTCTAAATTGCCCGTAGGTGTGAATGTGAGTGTGAATGGTTGTCTGTTTCTATGTGTCAGCCCTGTGATAGTCTGGCGACCTGTCCAGGATGTACCCCGCCTTCGCCCAATGTCAGCTGGGATCGGCTCCAGCCCCCCCCCACGACCCTGAATAGGATAAGCGGTTACAGATATTGGATGGATGGATGGAGCAAATGGACTTGGCTGCAACTCCGTGTGGCTGCAACCCTCTGAGCGTGTCTATATTTCAGCCTGTATGGACACTGGAGAGCAGCATATGTTGGCATTCATGGCCATATATTCGCTACTCTGGCAAACTTTATTTTTCCTTCTGTTTCGTTTGCCTACAGGTGTATACAATATAAGGGAGGGGGTTTTGACTTGTGTTTTGTTGTTTCCTTGTTGTGTTTTTGCATATACTTTTGTACATACTTGTTCAAAAAGTTTCTTATAAAATCCATCATCTGTAATTGTACAGTAATATCACCTTAGAGCAGAACACAACCGACTGTAAATGTGAGTAAGGTCCGTTGATGAGCAGAGCATCGTGACAGTACGCTCACCTTCCTTGCAGGTGTTGCCCTGGTAACCAGATTTACAGACACAGGTGCCATGGCGACGGTGACACTCCAGCGTGTTCTGCTGGACACATTGACACTCCCCAGAGCAGCCGGCGCCGAAGGTCCACTTAGGACAAGCTGAAGGAGAAGAAACAAGATGATTTCACAACAGTATGATGCACAGAAAGAATGGTGACAACAACAATAAAATTACAGCCACAATACGAGTATTTACAAAATTGTTTCATTGCATATGGATACTTGCAATGCAATGCTACTGCTTCACAGTGAGCCTGTGTATCAATGCTTTTATAATCCGGGGTTCCTGACATGAGAGTTCAAGGGTGAGACTCTGGTAAAGTTAGGACAGAGGGACTTACGGAGGTGGCAGAAGCGTCCGTATAGTCCTGCATCACACAGACAGGCTCCGTAGGTCCGATGGCAGCGCCCGTTATTGGCACAATTACACTTCTTATTGCACTGCTTCCCATAGAAGCCTTTAGGACAGCCTGCAGCACAAAGGAAACAACTCATAGTAAACTTCAGATAACTACCTCCCGTGGTGGGAAAGAAATGTTTTCACTGATGATTAAGGAACAAATACTTTTGTCTGGGACAAAAGGGGGACAAACTCACCATCCTGGCACAAGTCCCCGCTGACCCCAGGCGGACAGCGACAGCTCCCGGTGACTGGATCACAGCTGGCACCGTTTTTACACTTAGAGGGGAAGGAGCAGTTTTTACCAAAATACCCCTCGGGGCACGCTGTGAGATTGAAAAATAAAAAGAGTCTATTATTGCAAATCTGTCAAACTGACTTTATAGTTTGATACAGTAGTGACAGACACAGACATGTGAATGTATTTGTGTCTGTTTATGCTGAGCCAATCCTCACTCTGGTTGCAGACGGCGCCTATCCATCCATCTAGACAGTCGCAGCCACTTTTCCATGGATTACATTTTCCCCCATTAGAACAGTCGTCACACGTCAAACTGCAGTCATTGCCGAAAGTGTCATCCAAACACACTGGAAACAACAGTTCATAATGAAGGATTTATTTATTTTTATCATATAAACTCTAATCATGACATTTGACGCTATCAAACACACAGTTTAGTAACTGTCTCTGACTTTTTTTGGGCAGAATATTTTCTCATTGGATGTCAGAGGTTATGATCTTCAAGGTTGACAGAGATTATTACACTTTCATTGAAGTTAAGAGGAGCATAGATAGCTATACACACACATCACAGTAAGGCTCAAGGCTATTGGAAAGTAGCACTGATGAAAAAAGTAAACGCCCGCACACTGACTCCAAAACACAGATTTATTTGAATGGACAATGTTTGGATCCCAGTCGAATATTTGTCAGGTCAAATAATATTATATATCTAAATTTATTTTGTAGGCGTTGCACCTGTCAACTCTCAGTGAAGTAACATGAATCGTTAACTGTTCTGCTGTTGTCAAAAGAGTCCAAGTTCGTGCGACACAAAACAGAGCCTTTGACTTCCTGTGACAGACTGCCAGGACATATAAGACTCAGCATTCCTGCCAAAGACGCTGTGGTGTTACAGTATGTACAGACAGTCTGGGAGCATGAAGCACAGTAATTAACCCGCACCATGTGGCCTGCAGTAAATGAGTCTGTCAGACAGCTTCACCTCCCAGGAGTCTCAGGTAATCAGACGCAGGTTCCTCTCAGTGATAATGAGTGGTTAACGGTTTTGGGGGAGAAAAACTCACCAAATTTCTCTGCGAGGTTACTCTCGGCCCTCAGCTCCCCCTCGTCGTCTTCATAGTCGTCATAGCGCTCCAGGGGTTGGTTGTAGTCCCGCATCAAGGTAATCACGGGTCGAAGAAGAGGCAACTCGATGGGACCTCCGCTGGACAGGGCCTCAACTGCGTCTTCTAGTGCTGCGGGGAGAAAGACGGGAAGAAAGTCAGTTACACACACTGGAATAAATACATAGTGTAGGCCATTTAGTTTTTGTGTCTTAAAATCAATTTCTTTTTCAAAATAAGTGAACAAAAATCTACCATTTTGATGAGATACCTCAATTTTACAATTTGCAACATGTATGATAGTACGTTAAGCAAGTACAAAATAAGAAAGAATGCCCACATCTCTTAGCTTGACTTGACTTAGGTTGACTGATATCATAATAATGCTACTTTAATTCGAGAATATCTGTTTTTAAAGCGCTAACAACTGAAACTCATTCACCCCTGTTGGTAGGTTTTCTGTCAGATGTCAACTACGAAAATAATTTAAAGACTAAGGGACATTTCCTCAATTTTCATGACAAATTCTGTATGTCTGTGATGCACATAAGAGACATTTTCTCCACAAAAGGTAGTTCAACTTCACCGAAACATACCAGTGCTCCATACCCAGCTCTAATAAAACAGGCTGTTAGTGGTTTAGTCGTTTTTCACTGAAGACATTTTGACAGGGACTCACGGACTTAGAGGCAACGTTCCCACAAAGTCTGTGAGGGTTTAGGGCTGTCCCACCGTCAAATCGTCAAATTGTTTGAAGGCTCTCTCACAGACATTTTGAGCCCTTTATGCACACTTTCCATATTTCTGCAGACTTTGCCTAAGGGAATTGCCCATAATTCATATCTTTGTGATGTTAAAACACAGAGTTACTGGGGGAAGCCCGGAGGTGTTAAAGAGCAAAAAGGTAAACAAAGAGGATGGCACATGGGTGTTCAGCCTGGCACATAAAACACACATGAAATCAGAGGCTATAATACACACCTGCTTTATTCATCAACCATTTATTTTGCTTAATGATGCCGTTTTGACAAAAACAAGTAAACTGATTTTTTGACTACCTCTCGTCTCGTAAAGCAAAAGTCTGGGAAACGTTCAAATCAGGCAGTAACAAAAGTAAAATATATGATGTATGCGATACGTTGCCAAAAAGTGCTGTCCCATTGGTATTTCTACCATTTCCAACCCTCGCAGCCTGTCGCACTCAAGCATTTACCAGGTGGCGTCAGTTAATTCATGAGGGTTCAGGGCTTAAGGCCTTGGGGGGGCAGTGGGATTGGGCCCTGCTGTTGTGCATGATGCTGGCTCACTGCCACACTGGCATGGCTTAGTGAGACACAAAATGTCTGCTGTGAAAAAGGCCTATTATTCAAAAACTTCTATCATGAATGGCTGGCAATAGTACTTAACCTGCCCCCTGTCTTGTTTTTTTAGTTACATCAAACTAGTGTAGAATGGCTTGCTCAAATGGTACAACTTTATTACATAAAAGGAGTACTAGCTTTATGTTTTAACACTTACACAACTGCAATATCCACCCCAAGTAAACAATTCTGTTTTTGATAAAAACACGCTCTTTAACACAATCTAGACTGAACGTCTCGGTACACAGGATGTTTTTTTGCAGTACGACAACATTTTGGCAGATTTTCCGTTGGCATGTTTCTGGTGTGATTCACACTTGGCCACTCTCTTTTTAATGTTGATACTCACAGATGCAGGATTGCCGGTCCTCGTCCAGACGGAAACCCCGGCGGCAGAAACACTGAAAGGATCCCGCGCTGTTCTGGCATGTGTGATCGCAACCGCCATTAGCAGCCAGACACTCGTCTACATCTAAACAAACCCAGACACAACACAGACTCAAACACTTTTGGTACATTAAGAGAAGTTGAGAGAAGCCAAGGCAATTTAAACGAGCAGCTCTAGTTCTACATGTTAAACTTAAACAAAGACAACATTGTGCATGTTTGTGTTGACGTCTACGGAGTCAAACTGGAACTCTCTCCCAAGTTCAACAGAGGTAAATATTGAGTCTCATAAAAGTGTGAGTGCCAACCAGTAAGGGTTAAACATACCATCACAGCTACATCCGTCTGAGTTGAGTCTGTATCCTGCTGAGCAGTAACATTCATAACCCCCGGGGTAGTTGGTGCAGTCCTGCTCGCAGCAGGAACGCTGCTCTCCACACTCATCCACGTCTGCCAAACACAACAAGCAGGGAGACCAAAATTATGAACCGCCCGTAGTGACATGCTTACCTGCTCACAGACAGAAGGTTTTTTACGAGATCATGTAAATTGTACAAGTTTAACAGATAATTAAGGTCAAAGTAGAAAATAATAGTATTGAACTTAAACTTATATTATATTTCTTCCTCATTATATCAGTTCATTCAGTCCTGTATTCTAACACCAAAACCTCAAGACCATCTTCCACCTCCAGACCAAAAGAGCATTTTGACGTAACAGATTAGAGTCCTGAAAGAGATTTATTTTATTACTTGTAGAAAAAATATTTTAAAACATGTCAGGGGATGTATAGAGCCCTGTTTTACTTTTGTTTTCTGGCTTTTTGTTATCTAGCTGCATTGAGTGATCATCTACACTAACTGGGCGGTCCTTCTGCAGTAAGAACAGCATCATTAGAATGGATCTTTGGCAATAATATCTATTAAATCTATATCAATAGTTATAGTACAATATGAGGGGATCCACAGGGAGTTATACGGCACAATATTGTCAGTGTGACAACCTCTCATAGGTAGGATTGTGCTAAAAAGAAATCTTGAATATTAACCAAGCATCAAATTTGATCACTGAACCTAAATCCCTTTGAATCCCTAATAAAGTAAGCACTCAGTTGCCAGTTTATTAGGTAAAATTAATGCAGTCTAACGCAACAGTCCTATAATAAATCCTCCCTTCATGAAGGTTATAATGTTCCGTTTTTGTAGAAACTGTTATATAGAGAGGTGTTGATTCAACTTTCCGGTAACTTTGGAGGATGTAGTTTGTGGTGCTGTTGAATTGTTTTGCACTTTACTGAGAAGAGTTTTTAATATTTAGCCTACCTTCATTCATAGAAATGGGTTGTACATAACACTTCTCAATATATCAGTTATCAAAATGATGATAATGTTGTACTAATTTAAAGTTCTGTACTGAACATAGCTCTTCGCCTATACAAAAGAGGATTTGTTAGACTCTGAGCTTCACAAATCTGGTATTTTACCAAATTTAGAATTACAGGAGTAGATCCAAAAAGGAAATGGAAATCAGAACTAGTCATAAACACCAATTTACTAATCCAGTAATACATAAAACACTAATAATTGAATAAGACGTTTCTGGAAAGTTACCGTGAATCAGTGCTGATGTAATGTATGAGTATGCCTTATAATTAGTTTAAAGCATTTTTTTCAATACATGCAATTACATTACAGCTTCTTACCAGTACAGGTTTTGAGGTCGTCGTCTAATCTGTAGCCATGGTTACAGGAGCAAACGGGCCCGCTGTTTGAATGTTGGCAGTGGTGCGAACAGCCTCCGTTGTTGCTCTCGCAGCTGTTCACGATCTCCATCGCGATTCCTTTTACAAGTTCACAGTAAGATAATGAGTGTTAATTAAAAGACTTAAATATCACAAGCTAAATGTAAGGTTTCTAATGCATGTTATAATATTAAGAGGGTTTAAACTGACTGTAACACTGTTTTCCATCAGATCCCAGCTCATAGGCAGCGTTACACACACAGGCGTAGGAGCCCAATGTGTTGTGGCAGCCATGAGCACAGTTGGCTGCTTCTGTCTCACACTCATCGACATCTGTGACAGAAATATGTTTTTAAAAAAAAAATTATAAAATGTAGGAACACATCTGGTGTGCACAAGTTCATTTACATCTTCTCATAAATCAAAACCATCTTTCACACACTTTTTTTCCAACAGTGTTGGTAGATACCGACAGTGGAAACATTGGCTTCCATATTCTGCATCTTCTTTTCCTTAAAAGCTGTACTTATTATTTTAATCACAACTGTTTTTCTGGAGCTGCTTTCAATTGCATCACACAATCTTGTGGGACCAACGCGTTTCAGCTTGTGGCCTTCATATACCACAAGTATTGCTGGAGACTTTTTTCCCTTCTCCATGCACCTTGGAAGAAGGTCAAGTTGTGCCAGAAACCCTCTCTCTGCTTCTACTAGCTGACAGTTTGCCCAAATGGCATGTAAATGTTCAAATTTCCATTTCTCTACCGTTTCCAATCTTCAAACTTGACTTTTGAGTCAACGAGGACGAGCAATCTTTAAAGTGCTCAGAAAAATTTAATTTGAACATCTACAGCTTTAACTCCATGACAACTTGGTAAACTTCATCATGCTGAGGAAGATGAGTGTGTGATGTGATCAAAAGCTCCAGAGCAGCTATACTAAATGTGGCAATATTGTTTTCTAAATCATTTTCTATATGTATCACCTTATATTCTCTTCACTTGATTAACTCTGAGCTACATTAATAATCATTATAATGTCATTATTTGGGTTACTAGTGAATTTACCTTGACAGGTTTTACTGTCTTCAGCCAGGAGGTAACCAGGTCTACAATCACAGTGAGCGTTCCCACCATCAACCCGACACATGTGCATGCAGCCTCCATTCTGATCCGCACAGGGATTCTGCACTGCAACACAAAAAGCACACACTCATAAACATAAATCCAACCGTTGTCAGTCAAGCGGGGAACACTTCTGGCGCAGTCGTGGAGAAAACTGTAAAAACTGACATCTTAATGCAGAGCAGGTGGAGAGCTTTAAATTCACACTGCCACCCTGAACCTCCGCCTCATCTCTTTATTGTTCTCTTGACATAGTTGTGTGTGTGTGTGTGTGTGACTTGTGTAAGCCTGTCCAGCATCTGGGATGAGAACCTTCTGCAAAAATGAGAGGAAGCTGTTCTCAGCCAATAATTGCAAAGTAAAAGCATCTGAGAGACAGTTATTTAAAATACATGCATGTATGATTTCTCAACCCCAGAGAGCCGTGCTCAACTATACGGCCTCAGAGATCAGAGATTAAAAGAAGCAAGGACATCAAAATACTAATTTGAAGGGAAAAATCAATGAAGGAGACCGCTGTGATTCACTCCAATTTAACGTCCCATCCTATGAATGACAGTTAATCCTGCTTCATCACAGACATCCTGTCAGATAATTACAACTGGCAGCAGATGCAGAAAATATCTTTTTAATGTTGTGATCAGATCTTGAAAATCACACCTTCATAATCTTCCAAACTGCACAGTTTTATTGGCCCTCTTTCCTTAGCCATGGATCCATGTATTATTCCTCCTTTCTGGCTTGTGCCGTGTGTTGATGTGTGTTTAGTGTTGCCTTACACCAGTTTGGGTACTCACGTTTACAATGCTTGCCATCCTCTGCCAGCAAGTAATTTGGCTTGCAGCGACAGCGGAAATGAGCGGCAGACTGCTGCACACAGTAGTGTTCACATCCTCCGTTGCTGATGGCACACGAATGAACAGCTGAAAAGGCAAACAAAAAAACAACCTTAGAGACATGACAAAAGGCCAGAGAAACTTAAATGAAGGGGCGGAGAGAGCAGTCATAGGGAATGAGAAAATCTGCCATCTTTGCAGAAAAAAAAATCAATGCCCATAAATCCAAACGGCAGCTTTATGTTAGATCTCCTGACTTTTGATTTCACTCCACATCCACAGGAATATTTCTCAGCGAGGTCATGACCGCTGTACTGACATTCCTACAATCAGCGAATACCTCCGAGAATTGCTTTGCTCTGAGCCACGAGAGATCCATCAACACAAAAGAGCCAAAAATCACAGAGAGATTTGAATGGCAGGACCTCTGTGGTGGTCAACGCTCATCCGCTGATGAGATTGAGGGCAGAGCCAGCTCAATCATCTTCCCTCCGTCTGCGTCTCTTCTTTGTAGCAACAGATGAAACCCCGGTAGACGGTCAGGACTAGATCCGTTCAGAGAAAACAACAGGTAGAGGTTGAACAGCCGGGCGATCTCATAGCCGGTGTTTTTCATACTCAAAGGAAGGAGTCAAGATCCATCCATCACAAGTACACGTCAAACCGCAGAGAGCTTTCCAGCTCAAATATTATTCAGACACACACTAAGTGTGTGGGATACATCTGACCTCTGCTGGCAGATCAAGAGCTGGATAAGACAAGCAGAGCTGAGATTAAATTGATTTCAAGACATCTGCTCTTCCTTTTCTTCCTATCAATCTGTGCTGACTGATGTGTGCTGGCCTTTACCCGGTATGTATTTGCTCATGATGCTGAACATAGTGCAAAAATGAAAGAAAAACACTTTTATTCACTTGTTATATGGAAATGAAGATTTCAGAGTTAATTTCCGTACTTGCTCCATTTGTGAACATGCACACATTTTGCAGCTTGCCTCTGCACGATTTGAAACCAAGCAGACGGATATGCAGCCTCACAGATAAGCTTCACCTGGGAGTCAATCCAGATGTGCGCTATGATTATTGGTGCACTCAGTCATTTCTTCACGCAACAGCTGTCACACAAGGGCCTCGCAGGGACAGTTGTGTCCCAGCTACAGTGCCTGCTCTATAAGACAATGAAACTATTTTCGCTTTATGAAGCCAAGAAACACATAATGAGTTCCACTCTAAATGTCAGGACACTCTGTATACATTCCTGACTGCCGAAAACTGGTGCCAGGTTTATACTCTTTTTCTCTATCAGCTATTTCTGGAAAATCCAATTCTAATGTATCTGGCATGACAGAAACAGAACATGGATACTGCGTAAACTCAGCAGAGGTCAAGAGTGACAGGGTAACGCGTAGATTTATATGAAGCTTATGTGAGCGTTGAAATAACACAAGCAGAATTTAATGGAGGGAAAGGTTGGAATCAAAACTACAGCGAGGTACAGAAACCACAGCCAACTAAACCGATCAATCAACCCACCGTTTTCTACATTCGCTCATTATGATGGTGTTTAATTGTAAGTACTTATACAATGCATAGGTGGTTAAACTTTGATTGTATATTTATAAAAAAAAGAGTAGCAGTGGAGGGGATTAAACAGATAGTTCGGGTGTTTTGAAGTGGGGTTGTTTACTTATCCACAGTAGGTGTATTAATACCTACAGTAGATGACGGCAATACAGTGTTGTCGACTGGAACGGCAGAAAAACGTATTTTAGCCACCTAAAAGAAAGGCTTACCTAAAAAACAATTATATCCGTTTAAGTGTACGCTATATTTAGAGTATTTTCACCGGTTTATTTTGCCGTCAGACGGCCCTTTCCGACAGGGACCAGACTGAAGTAAAACTTATCTATGCTCTCTCCAAAGCCAGCAGGCTCAGTTGACAAAAACAAGATACATTTCACTTTCAGGTCAGTTCACCGTCAGAAAATATTCTAACTACAGTATAAGCGTACACTTAAACGGATATCAATTTTTTTTAGGTGAGCCTTTCATTTAGGTGGCTAAAATATGTTTTATTGCCGTCCCGTCCACAGCACTGTATTGCTTTGCTCCAGTGCCTCGTCTGTTACTGTCATCTACTGTAAGTAATACACTTACTATGGATAAGTACCTCATACAAGCCCACTTCAAAACACCCAAACTATCCCTTTAAGACATTGTGGGACAAGTCCAAACAAATAGCCAGGAAACAGAGAAAAAATATATGAAAAATTCATATATTTAATGCATTTGCGCCTGTTAATAGTTTGAAAGGGAATGCCCAAATGCCAAAAAATCATTGGTTCCAGCTTCTCAGATGTGAGACTTTGCTGCTTTACGTTGCCCTATGTGTTCATAAACAGAATATCTTTGGACTATTGGTCAAACAAAATAAGCAATTTAATGACAACACCAACAACACAATTTTCTCACATTCTATACTGTAGGCCAACCAATAATCGATAAAGTCATCCGCATGTGAATCGGTAATGAAAAAAGCAGTTAGCTGGAGCCTTAGTACAAATGTGCTCCAAGACATATCATTATTGAGTTGATTTACTCTCAGATTCTACAAGATATCCACTGAAGGGTATTAAAAATTCACAGACTGTAACTCTGTGTGGTTTTAGCAGCAAATGTTATTTGAATCATCTCACAATGTATGTCAGAATCAAAGGGGTCGTCTACTCCAATATTATAAATGTGGTCTCCATGATTAAGAGCCCGTGTCAAAAAGCATATGTGGCTAAACTTCAATGAAATAATGACCAAATAGTACTTACACTAAAGACTTTCAGAACGTTCCAGCAGACTAGTTCGTCTGACACAGTGTTTCATTGTTTATGTGAGTTTTGAACAAGTGGGGCCACATTACAAAGAGGAAACTTTGCAGGCCTTCATACTCTGTTTCTAATCGGATTAAAGGAGGGATGAAACCTCAAATCAAGCTGTGTTTGTAACATTAGTCACAGTATGTTAACAAAGACCTAACAGGGCAAAATTGCCTGTTATAGTATTATTTCAGTGTGTGGACTTCAGCTTGTACGATGTATGCACTGCCACGTAGCTGTAATGTTCCTTACCGAGGCAGGTGCGGCCGTCCACATGCAGGCGAGTGCCTGGGTGGCATTCACAGTAGTAGGAGCCCCTGGTGTTAACACATCTGTGCTGGCAGCCTCCATTGTGGACCTGGCACTCATCGATATCTGTAAGGAAGGAGGGAGAAAAGGAAAAGACAGAAGCAGGCAGAAGGAGAGAGAGAGAGACGGGAGAGAAATTAGTGCAATTTGACTAAATCCTCTCATTATGAGAAAAGATTGGTCCCAAGAATGAAGCCCAGATGAGCTGCCAAGCTGAGGGAGGAATGTACCGCAGGTTTTAGGATAAAGATGTAGTCCGAGAAGAAAGGAGATGATGGATGAGAAGGGAACGTATTCTACAAGTGCATTGCAGCTCAAAACAAACAAATCCCCCATGTGGTAACAACTACTGAACATTTAAACCCAAATTTAAATTCCTTTGCTTCTTGTCAAAGTCCCTTGGGTGCAGCAAACATATGGAAGCTTAAATCAAGAGGATGCTAAACATACACATTCCTCTCAGCCACCGAGCGTTGAGATTATAAACAAATAAAAGAAAGTGTCTGGGAAAGTGATGGTGAGTGAAACACGACTGCCTTGCCATGTGACCAGATTCCAAATGAAACAAGCCGTGTCCCTAAACATTTCTTATTTTAAAGGTCAAAGACTAATAAATTGTTTTCTGAGTTCCCCAGCAGACCCCCTGTGAGATCAGAGCTGATTTATGAAGCTCTGCTCTGTTTGGACTAACAGCCCGTCTGCTGCCATCATCTTCAGCAAAAATTTGGACATGAAGTCGAACCCACCTCACCTCCAGGCCGGTGACAAGTTACACATTGCTTCAACATTACTACAATTATCACTGCGGGTGTTACGGAGTTACTGGAAATGTTGCTGAATGAAAAAAATGGTGTGATGTATTAAAAAGGTGTGAATGTATTTTGGCTGCTACTGTAAAAACAACCAACACATCATAAAAGACTATTAGTCATCGCCAAGTGAAATGTCTGGATGAGAAATGTGTTGTTCAGTACAGTCGTGACTCCGGGCAGCTATTTTCAGCAAGAAACTATTTCAAGAATTTAGAGGTATTCCAGTGAAAAACAGTTAGTTTTATAAACTAGCCTAATAATATAATTTGCTAAGGGGGGGGGGAAATTACTTTTATTTAATTGTCTCTTGTATTTAATTAATTTTTTGTGTGTTGTTTTGTACCGTCTCACCACTGACCACACATTAAGTCTGTGTCTGCACTGTTTTGTAAACAATGCATTAAACTGTTCAGCATAAACAAACCCCCATAAATAATTTCTCAACATTCATCTCAGTGCAAATCCCCTCCCTCCAAAAAAAATAAACAGACAGTCTTGTACCCTCAGTGGGAAGAATAATTCACAAATAAATACAGTCGCCTCTATATCTCGCCTCTCAGTGCAGTTTTCTCCCACAGTCCAAAGACATGCCAGTTAGGAGAAAGTTCAAATTGCCTATAGATGTGAATATGAGTGTGATGTGTTGTCTGTCTGTCCGTCAGTTTTAAAGCTAGAGTGAGGATACTGGCATCATGTGAAACTAGAAAACCTAAAGGAATCCATTGGTACCAACGATGTCTTACTAGCTTGCTGGAGGCTAAATAACGCTCCAAAATTGCGCTAAATTTTAGCGAGGAAACACTGTCATGGCTATTTTCAAAGGGGTCCCTTGACCTCTGACCTCAAGATATGTGTATGAAAATGGGTTCTATGGGTACCCACAAGTCTCCCCTTTACAGACATGCCCACTTTATGATAATCACATGCAGTTTGGGGCAAGTCATAGTCAAGTCAGCACACTGACACACTGGCAGCTGTTGTTGTCTGTTGGGCTGCAGTTTGCCATGTTATGATTTGAGCATATTTTGTTTGCTAAATGCAGTACCTGTGAGGGTTTCTGGACAATATCTGTCATTGTGTTGTGTTGTTAATTGATTTCCAATAAAAAATATATACATACATTTGCATAAAGCAGCATATTTGCCCACTCCCATGTTGATAAGAGTATTAAATACTTGACAAATGTCTCTTGAAGGTACATTTTGAACAGATACAGATCAAATGAAGTCCAATGTTCGCTCTCCTTTAAGCTCTGTATTTGGTCTCCATATTTTGTTAATATACAAATATAGTTTATAGCAGCTATAGGGTCGTATTTCTTGTGGCCAGTGGTGAAACGAATATGAATCTCAGTCTCTGTAACATAAGGAGTGAATTTAGCCTCCACAGTGCTCTTGTCACGCTGTGCGGGATGGAGGCAGCTTCTGCATCTGAGCCTAATCATGCACATTACACATCACCACATCACTGTGTTCATGTTCCCGCAGTACACACAATTATACACAAACAGTACATGACCAATGATTTACCCATAAATCAGGTCATTAAAAGACCCATAACATGTCAACCTGATGTTATAGAACACGATGGAGGAAGCACAGCGTTGTAAATTATGAAATCTTAGTGGTTAATGTAATTCATGAAACACTGATTTCTGCTCTTCATAATAAAAAGGATAGGATAAGGATAAGAACAAAAATGCAGTGTATGAGCATAAAGGGAGTAAAATCTACTTGCTTAATGGTTCCAGTAAAACCTGTCCAAGACAGCTAAATTATAGGAATATCCTTCGGCTGAACTCGTCTACTCATAATAATATCAAACGACAACTTCAAATATAGTGTTTGGGGCAGAAATGAGCTTCTAAACTTTCCTCTTCTTCGTCTCTCTGCTGCCAAACTTCAGCTCCACTTCATCCAGGAAAGCTGGCAGGAGCCGTCCTTTCGTTTTTCCATCCACGCTGCATGCCGTCCTTTGGTTTGGTTTTTCATGAAATGTGTCCAGCGCTGCCGAGCTGCTGTTCTTCTGACGACTGCAGTGCACAGTCAGTGAAGCCCCTCCAGCCTGGTTTCCACTTCCAGAACATGATCCCCCCCGAGCTCGGAGCCAAAGCCTCCGCAGCCGTTGGCTTTTACAGAAGGCACATTAATTCTCTGCCCGCAGCCACCTACAGCACAGTGTCGTCTGCATGGAAAACTATTTTGGTCCGTTTCCGAAAGGTGATTTGTTTATTGTGCGCAGGAGATAAATTATTTCTGAACAGCCTTGATTTAACTCCAAGAATGACATCTAAGTAGCACAGCAGATTAGAGGGATTATCAGCAATATGGTAATAATAAATGTAAAACATGTTTCATCTTGCGCATTTATCCCCGAGCGCTGCAGTCCTGCCAAACACGAAAAGAAATATTCACTCATAATAATATTGACATAATCTGTCGAGAGTGTATCTGGTATCTAGCCCCGTTTGTGTTAGCGGTACAAAGCATCTCTCATGATTCATAGTTCATGTTTTCATGCGCTCTAATCTTGGTTGGTAAAAGCAATCCTCCCTTACTCTGATCAGAGACTAAGTTATGTGAGCAGTGCCAGACTGCTCATACAGCAGACACATTATCAGTGGGACTGATAAGTCAGTCTGGCTGAGCCACGAACTAATACTCTGACTCCTGTAAATAACACCCTGATTATGCATCCCACTGTATATAAAAAAATATTTATTTTCTACATTTTGAAGTGTACATGGTAGCATTTCTACTGTTTGAAAAGAGTCAAATTAATTTATTGTAAAATTAAATGACATGACAGCGGTACTCTCTTCAGTGATTAACAGCTGAATAATTAAGTTTTACAAACTATTCCTCTCGAGGATGGACCCAGAGTGGAAAGCATTAAAGCACTGCTGCCACAGCTTCATCTGCATTTTGGCTGTGAAATGATCACTTACCTGCTGCCAGGTAGCCATGGTTGTAACGCTGGTATCCATGGTAACAGTTTGGCCTATAGCAAATCCTTCTATAGTAACTCTGTGGATAGTTGGCAGCAGATGTCAGACATGCCATCGCTTCAATTAACACCAAAAAGAAAATCCACCATCCTGATGACAACGCCATGGCTGGAAGTGGAACGTAACGAGAACTTCAATTTTGTTGTTATTAATATTATCTACTGTAAAAACATAATTTTTATTAAGCACATTAGCTATGAAAAAATGTGACCAGTTCTGCAGGTGCTGAATCCTGGTCTAATGTAGCATGGTAACTACTTCTTATTCACTCTGCCTCCTGATTTTTCTCTCCCTTCCTCCATCCCCCTCTCCCTTTCACCCTCCCATCTACTAAAACTAAATCTCCATCATATTAAAGACCCTCCTCTCTCTCCTCTTCTCCCGACACTTCCCTCTCACCCCCAGCCTAAAGTCTCTCTTACACTAAAGGTACTTTATA